>NC_059433.1:23017575-23342575 GCF_021028975.2 Sphaerodactylus townsendi | reverse complement strand
CAGAACTTTCCCAATGAAGCATTCCATCTAACCCAGGATTAGGTATCTTCCTGGGTTCTTCCTCCCTAGCAGCCAGCGAGCGATTCGCCAGCCTGGCTGAAGCCAATGGGAGTGAGCCGGAACAGAAAGCCTGCGAGCAAAACATGGAGTAGCTGAGAGCAAAACATGGAGTAGCCGAGAGGGAAGGGCGGAGCAGGAGTTGCCACGTGTAAGGTTTCCAACTCTGGGTCAGAAAATTCATGGAGATTTGGGGGTACCATCATGTAATTGCAATCAACAGCCGTTGGGGCCGGTTCCTCCTCTCCCTCGAGCCCTCACTGCACATGAATGGAGCCATCGCTGCCATGCCTGGCGGGCCGGATAAATGCCTTCAGGGGGCCACATTTGGCCCCCGGGCCGTAGTTTGGGGACCCCTGGGTTAAGTCAACTCAATACAAAAACACAGCACCTGTGACTCTATACCCAATACCCTTCCTGAAGGACCAACAGTATTCTATCCACAACCAGTCATGGTGGGACAAGTCCCAGTTTAAAGCTTTGGGCACAGAAGTTTGAATTCTGGTTGAATGGAACTCAAGTCACCTGCTCAGTTATGAGACCCAAATCAATTTCTCTAGGCATCACCTAGAGATAAAACATCCTTAATTCCACTGGTCAGGTCCCTAGTCAGCATCACCAGGAGACAATTCCATTTTCTTTAGAGATGGGGGGAGAGGTTTTTTTTTGGGGGGGGGGTCATGCTGCTGAGGATGGGAGCAGCCATTTCTATCTGCTGCAAATTGCCTTTCCCATCTCCCCAGTTGGACTGAAGGGAGACCAGATTTCTCATGTTGTGTTTTTGAGTTCTGGAACTGCTCAAAGCAACAACTGACTGGCTCCAATGCCCGGTATGCTGTCTTTCTCCCCCTTCCCATTACCAAGCATGGGCAGAAGACTTGAAGGAGGGAAGGATCAGTGAAAACAAATTTCTCTGGTTTGCTGGGCCAAAACAAGCCAGCCTGTTCACCGCTGCCTGGGACAGATCCTCCCTATTGGTTTGCCTGCCTGCTAGCCAAGCAGAAGTCCACCTGGTGAGCTGCCGCCTGCTGCCCATGGGAAGGAGTGAGAGTCCTTCCCACCCACCCCATTGGAAACACCTGCAAGGGGTGGGGTCTGGCAGCTACAACAGGAGTTCCACCAGCAGCCCAAGGCAGCTGACTTGGGCAGCGGCAGAAGGGCACCACCCGTTCAGGGACTGTTTGGGGAGGGTTGATGGAGCAGACTCTATGCTAGTTCACTGTATGTTAGTTTTTGTAGTTGTGGGAACTGTGATTTGGGGGTTAGCTGATATAATTGGTTACTGTTTATAGTCTATCATTGTGATGCATTATTATGCTGTTGATATTAATTTGTTGTTGCTGTTTATTATGCTGTTATTATTATGCTGTTGATTATGATTTATTGTTGTTGCTGTTAATTGTTTGTTCACTACTGTTGTTGGCCGCCCTGAGCCCTCCGGGGGAGGCTGGGATATAAATTAAATGTGAAATGAAATGAAAAAATGAAAAATTTCTTAATGTTTACTATTAATTGTTTAATTATGTTAATATTGTTACTTGTTATGCTTATTATTAATGTTTATGTTCTTGACATTAATGTTTTAGAAGAATCAAATAAGGACCAGCTACTTACATAAGAGAAACGTGACACTTCTGCTTAGAAATATCAAATACTTTTCCTGAGCTCATAACAAACGACTTTCCATAAGCTTTCTGACAAGTTGCTAAGAGATCTTTGTGCCCCTGCAAATGGCGACTACTGGCTCTTGTGCTTCCAACCGTACGTTCACAATACCCAAAAACGGAATCCGGAGTCCAGACCCTAGAAATAAGTTACTGAAAATATTTTGCTAAAGATAGGGTGGGGTCTTATAAATGAATGGAAGACATGACATTTATTGTCCCTGCGAGCATAACATCTAGTAAACTTTGACTGTTACGGAACTTTCTGTCGTATTAAACAGACTGCTGGTTATCGTAAAAGTCAGCCAAACTGGGAAACAAATGCATGCCAGTAGCGGCTCCCCAGATCATTTTGCTTGGTATTCAGGACCAGATCTCTGACTGGGCAGTTGAGGCACTGACCACAGCATGACTTATGGCCATTATTTCTTCCAAAGGCATGTATAGCCACCAGCTGAGTCCAATGCCCATCCCTGAGATTCTGTCAGTCATACTGGGGCTTGGCTGGTTCCAAATGTATCTAAACAAGTACAACCCTCATCTCCCTATCATTTTGCATGTGTACGCACCAACATATCTTCATTGGCAGACATGTTTTTTAAAGAACTAGGGACAAAAATGCTGCTTACTTATAACTATATATTCCTGCCATGGCTAAAGAAGGGACTCTTCTGGATGTGGTGGTCACAGGCATCCTTCACTCTACCGAAAACTTTTGATTCTAACCTGCTTGAGCCAGACTTAAAAACCCAGCACAGGACTAACTGAAATGCTTTCATCTGCATGACAGAGGCAATAGAGATTGACTTTTGTGTAACACTCAGGCCCCTTCCACACATGCAAAATAATGCGTTTTCAAACCACTTTCACAACTGTTTGCAAGTGGATTTTGCCATTCCGCACAGCTCCAAAGAGCACTGAAAGCAGTTTGAAAGTGCATTATTCTGCATGTGCAGAATGAGCCTCAGTTATATAGCACAGGGAAACTGAGGTGTCTGTTCAGGGCTCTCCAAAGATTCCCTTCAGTCATTTAATCCAGAAACGGTAAACAGCAGTAAGGAGGATGCAAAAAGACTCCTTGACTACTAAGCCGAGGTAATAAATTGCCCAAGATCAAATAAATAAGCCACAACTATTTGCCAATGTAAGCAAAATAAACAAAAAAGCCCGATGATGTAGCCTCAGCGGACAAATGGGTATCCAGTAAGAAAAGAGGCAGTTTATTCTTTTTTTCAGGTTGATGCAGCATTTATTCTGTTTCTTTATAAATTTTGTGCTCACAAGTGCTAGAAGTTGGAACTTAACCAACAGTTTTCAAGTCACAGTCTCTTAAACCCTGCAGAACAGCAACTTTCCAATGCTAATCTCCAACATCTTCCACTAGGTGGAAACCTTTAGTAAGTTTGCATTTTTACAAATACAAAAAAAATATTCATATTTCTGCTGATTAAACAACTTAAAATGTGTCCCTAATGGTACATTTTATTAAAAAAAACATTTATTTAGTTTCCCTTTTTCCCATGATTATTCCAAGCTATAATTAAACCATGTTTCATTCACTTTAAACATGAAAGTAACACTGGCAGATTTAAGCTAAACCCGGGGCGAGGGGGGGGGGGAGATCTAAATTCATACCATATTAGGAGTGCAGGATATTTTAGTGAAGGAAAACAATAGCTATTTTCTAGTATCCCAGGCCTTAAGCATACGTTAACGTTTAATTTATGAGGACAACCGGACCAAAAGGTGGCTACTGCATTAGCCTGTCGGTAGCCAGAAGAAGTCATTTGAACTTCTTGCTGAAAGAAGTTATTGGGGAGGGGGGGAGGAACTGTATGTCACTTGGGACGAAAACAACCCCAGGTTAAACATCCCCAGGATAAACCCCAGAATATCATAAGCTTTATGTTCTCATCCTTCCAGTGCTGTTCTTCAACAATTACTTCCACAATGGTAAGAGTAACAGGAAGAAGGTAAGCCAGTAGGTTGATGCCAATAATCAGCAGCTAAGCTGTTCAAACAAACGAAAGAATCTGGATATTGTACCTGCTTTTCCAAAGAACTTTTCGACTTCTTTGCGGAGGGGGGGGGGGGATTGTTCATACTTCTGCATACTTTGTGCAGAGAGATCTGCATGCACCAGATATAACTTGAACATCTGATCACAACGCACAACTGCCTCCCCCCAGACCAGCGCAGGAAGTGCGCAAACAGAGGATGCACTATCCTCAGTCAGTACGTTAGCACGCACCATCCAAACTTGCCTCAAATCTCACCAGGATTTCTCAGACACATATTGTTCACTGCGTGTCACTATGTTGGAAACGCTCAGTCTAGTAACAACAGCCGCTTAATGGTGCTGTAAACATCTTAACAAGCTGGCACAGTTTTTTCTCTTTTGACAGAATGAAAAATATATTTCTCTCGCTAAAGCCAAGGGCACCGTTAACATCTAACCAGACCTATCCAAAAGATATCTGTGCAGGGTCTTCAGAATTTCACAAGACGGGATGGTGGATGCAGGAGGAGGAGGAGGAATTCATGAATTCTCTACATTACTACAAAGCTCTCTTTTCCTTCAAGTGAGCAGCGTTCTTCTTGAGGGAGGGGGTGTCTAGCCAGAATATGCTCTGCACACTGCTGTAAATGCCAGGCTCCAGATCCACGGTGGCAAACCTATGGCACTCCAGATGTTCATGGACTACAATCCCCATCAGCCCCTGCCAGCATGGCCAATTGGCTATGCTGGTAGGGGCTGATGGGAATTGTAGTCCATGAACATCTGGAGTGCCATAGGTTCGCCACCACTGCTCTAAATCATGACAATGAAAACTGAAACTCATTTGAGCTACAAAAAAAAAATCAGCGTCCAAAAAGTGCTACGATATATACAATTTTGAAAGAGACATTTGAAAGACATTTCAATTTTGAAAGAGACATTTGATAATTTTGCATTCAGGAGGACAAATTCTTACCTAGTATCATTTTGGTTCTCATTTTTCAACTATTTAGACAAAGTTTTGGGTGTAATCTGAGAAAAAAGATCTCCTGGCACACAGATAAAATTGCATGAATTTAAACCAGCCCACACATTGCAGCTACAATTTTTAGATTTGTAATGAGCTATCAGGTGAAATGTTGTCAACGATCACTTGCTGGCAACAAAGCCTACAGTTTTTTTACCAAACCAAGAACAACAGAAAATTGCTCCGGTTGGTCTTTTTGAAAACAAGACTGAACTGGGTGTTGAGTTGCTCATCCCATGCTTTACAGTATGGGCTGCGTCAATTTTCTGTAAAATAGGAGTGGGCCATTTAAATCCAACAAGGGCAGGAGGGATGCATGCTGAGCCAAAGACTTCTCTGCAGCTGTCTCTCTCCTGGCAGGGGTCACTTCTAGTCTCAGACCTCTCCGAGGAGAAAAATGATCAACAAGAAGCAGATTCAAGAGTACAAGACAGGAAGGATTGCGTTCAGACCACAGACTCTTCGTGGCATGCAGCTTCGAATACTTCCAGCTTTACAGGAAAACTGGAACAGCCTGCATTTGTCACAGACAGGTCCTGCTCCCATCACCTGTAGCGTCTGCCCTTCATGTTCCTCGAAAGAAAACTAAGTCTCATAGGTTTATCTAAGGGCCCCGAGCAAAAGGAACACAACTCATCTTAAATTCCGGAACAACCTAAAAGAGCTACCTGTGCTATCATGTTCTCCAGCATCCCTTTCGTTAGACTGGGGGATAAGCCCGTTTCTTCTTAGACAGTAGCTGCCAATCCCGTGTTTGCGTAAGAGGTGGCGTTCACAGTTAGATTTGGTGGAAAAGAAGGCATCACATTTTTGACAGGGAAAGGGCTTCTGACCTGAATGGAGCAGGGGGAAGAAAACAAAACACGTTTATCTATCTCCTTCTAAGGCGTCAGAGGAGCTCCAGTGTGTGTGTTTCTCTGTGCTTATTCTACACAACTTGTGGTTAATTTTTGGCTCAGTCCCGGACATATTGGAGCTAAGTCCTACAGCATAGGTGTCAAACTCGCGGCCTTCCAGATGTTATGGACTACAGTTCTCACCATCCCCTGCCAGCATGATGCTGACAGGGGATGATGGGAACTGTAGTCCATAACATCTGGAGGGCCGCGAGTTTGACACCTGTGTCCTACAGTATTAGATGGGATTCACTTCCTAGTAAGAGTGCCTGGGATTCCGGCTGCAGTCCAAGTTAACTTAAACATAAAAACACTTGGCCTGAGAATTTGCCAATACAAGGTATCCAAGTTAAACTACTTAGGTGCACAGCAGAATTATCATTTAAAAGTGGAGCAAGTTACGATGGCCCCAACTGAGGAAAAATATCTGATTTGCTCTACCAAACAGCTATATATCTACAGCCTCCACAACACAGGCCCACTCAAAATTTAATTTTTTCCTTCAACCCCATGTCACCAGTTGAAATCAAAGATTTTGGGTGACTAAATAGTTCCATATTCCGGTGACTAAACTGTTAAGGGGTGCGGTACTGAAGCGGGGTTCACACCCCAGATAGCAGGGATGCGCAACACTCACACTGGAACACACAGCAGGAACTGAGACGCACACAGCTATATCAGCTTCCCAGAAGCGGTCCTTCTTTATTAGGTTCACAGCAATGTTGCTCTCTCTGACAAAGTGCTTCGCCAGGCAACCAGAAGACAAGAGTCTCACAGTACATAGCACACTGCTGCATTATATACATTTCATCAACCAATCAGAAAACCTTTCCAATTCACTCCAGAAAGAGGCTGTCATACAGAGGTGGTCCTATGACACCTGTCATTTAGATTTGGTAGATCAGACATTTGTTCTGACATAAACAGTTTCATAACCCCTGGCAAGACCACCAAGTCCAGAGTCTCAAGCTGACAAACTGCACCTGGTGACCACCAGGAATGTCCAGAAGTGGCTGGAATTCACTTGGGTCCCTTGACCTTTCCATTTGACTAGATAAGAACATGAGGTCCCCTCCCCTTTGTTTGGTAGGGACCAACAATCACATGCCTCTTCCCCTCCCAAAACAGTCTCCTGCAACGTCCTTTCTACCTACTCTTGATGTAACTTGTATACAAGTTATTCAGCAGTTTTCCTGACCTGGACACGCCTAGGCTAGCCTGATCTCCACAGATCTCAGAAGCTAAGCAGGGTCGGCCCCGGCTAGTATTTGAATGGGAGACCTTCAACGGTCATGAGGTGGAGGCAGGTAATTGACCTCTGAACATCTCTTGCTATGACAACCCTAGGGAATCACCACAAGTCAACTGTGACTCGATGGCCCTTTCCACCACCATCCAACCTTGCTTGATTGCCTTTTTGAGAAAAGGGTTGGGAAATCACCCATCCAAGATGCCCACAGTCGCCTCCAGGAGAAGGACTAGTGCAGGTTCAACGTGGTAGCTTTGCTCCTTTCAGAAAGGTTGGGTGTCTGAGCCTCCTTTGCCAAGGGCAGGTTCAGCATCAGCCTAGATTTTTAATACTCCAAATTTGGAGATCAGCCTCCCAGAAGAGGTCAGGAAGAATTCTGGCTTTCCAGTAAGGTGGTAAAACAGGATTATTCTGAGGCAGTTCAACTCCAGGCAATAAAAGGAGATGCTCTTCTGGCTGTGAACAGAGTATTTGCTTACTTTAATGTATTCTATAAAGTACTGGGTTCTGAGGTATTAGGAGAAAGGCAAACTTATAAATAAATAAATAAATAAATAAATAAAGAAAGAAAGAAAGAAAGGCTACATGTACACAGAGAAAACAAATACCGTATATACTCATGTATAAGTCGAATTTTTCAGCACATTTTTAATGCTGAAAAAGCTCCCCTCGACTTATGCTGGCTTGGGTCGATAAAAATTTTGTGTGTTTTACTTTGCCTGACCAGCGGAAGCAGGCTTTTTTATGCTAGCAGCACCAAAATGTCAGGGTACCCCTCAGAAGACTCTCCTGATGATACCAGCCAAGTTTGGTAAGAGTTTGGTTCAGGGGTCCCAAAGTTATAGACCCCCCCAAAGGGAGGTGGGCATTCCCCATTGTTTTCAATGGGAGCTATTAGTCAGATGGGGCTACCCTTTTGAGGTCCATAACTTGGACCCTCTGAACCAAACTTCACCAAATACAATACGTCCTCAGGAGAGTCTCTTTATTATACCTGCCAGGTTTTGTGAAGTTTCAGTCAGGGGATCCCAAAGTTATGGACCCCCAAAAGGGTATGCCCCATCCCCCATTATTTACAATGGAAGCTAATAGTAGATTTTCCATTTCTGATAATATCCCTCTTAAAATCTAAGTTGGGTTACATTTGGACATACAGATGATGATGATGAGGAATCCAGTTTTGAAGGATTTTAACTCTTGTGTTTTAGCTTGGTTGCTGGTTGAGCTAAGATTTTATTACTTTTAAAGTTATTGTTGATGCCATATTGTTCTTGTTGACCCTTTTTTCCACTTACAGAGCTAGTTTACTGTTTTTCTTTGAAATAAATATTCAAAAGCATTTAACCTACTGATTGATGTAATTTTACTGGCATCTATTTTTATTTTTGAAATTTACCAGCAGCTGCTTCATTTCCCACCCTCGATTTATACGCGAGTCAATAAGTTTTCCCAGTTTTTTGTGGTAAAATTAGGTGCCCTCGTGACTTGCCATGGCGGAGTGGAAACTTATACTGCAGTATATACGGTAGATAAATGAAGATTCAGAAGGAGGCTTCTGATCTATGTGGCAAGAGATTCCCTGCGCAAGTGTCATTTCAGTCTACTGGTAATTCAGAAAATCTGCCACAGTTCAGAATGAGTCAATGCGATTTTACACAAAATGTGGCCTCCAATGAAAAACTGTAATGCTGCTCCACTAACAATACAAATAGGAATCATCCCAGGTCAATTTCCTCAACCTGCAGGTAAGTACATACAAAATGAACACCTCCACTAATTCAAGAAAAATTCGGCAGCCTTACAGTAAAAAAGGTAAAGTTTCCCCTTCAGTCGTGTTCAACCCTGGGGTACCACTGCAAGCAGTGATTTCATAGGCAAGTCGTTTTTGTGGGGTAGTTTGCCATTGCTTTCCTCGGCTATTCTTTGCCCCCTAGCTATGTGCTAGGTACTCATTTACCGACCAAGGAATGGATGGATGGCTGAGTTGATCATGAGCCAGCGGCCAGGATATCTGACCCACAGGGGGCTCAAACTCCTGACCGTGTGATTGTAGCAAGCACTTATGCTCCCTCCAAGCCTTACGGGGCCGTGTCTAACCCTTGGCACATAATGACTTGAAAGGGTTTGGAACCCTGGCTTGATCTTCCTGCAAGCATTACTTCTGAATAAATTGAATAAAAGGGACAAGCACAATAGGACCGAAGAGGCAAAGACAGAGCCAGAAGTATTCGCAAGAAATCAAATAATTAAGAAAACATAAATGCATCTGAACAAGATCTGCAAAAGACTCTACATGAGAGAAGAATGAGAAATGGTTAAAAGGACAAGAAGGAATTGGTTGCTCTAGGAAGCCAAGGGTGGCTGCTGTTGCCTCCCCGTAATACAATGGAGGTATTATAGATGTTTCCCTCACATTAATCTTCCTCCATAAGTTGGCTCCTGCACTAATTAACATCTGAATCCGAATTAGGGAGGATCATGTGTTGTTTAAACAGGCCTGAATCTCTTAAGTGTGGCAGTCATGTGGTTCTGGCTGCTGAGCTTTATTTCTTTGCTGTTTGGACTTCCTTCTCAATCCCCATCCCAAATATTTTTCTAAAAAAGTTTGCCATTTCAGAAGCAAGCACAGACATAGAAGCTGCTTAGTCATTAGCTGGCTAGCTGAGTCTGAAATTCTGCAAAGTTAAATGCAGGTCAATTCACATACTTCAACACGTCACGAAGCAACTTTACAGCTACCCGATGACTTTGGACAGCCCGGAAAATGATTAATTCAGATAAGAAAGGAGAAAAACCAGCGAGAATGACCTGTGTTAAAACAGAATACAAATACTGAAGGCAAGAATCAGCCAGCTTTCTATTCTGCCTGACAAAGAGTTCTGCGAAGTCTGAAATTCTACACCCTCTTCTACAAATTGACGTTTAATTGCATTCACAACTAGAACACTTCTATTATCTCTTAGCAACTGTACAAACAGTCATACTATAGTGATGATGGAAACGGGGAGAAGCAGTACAGCCAGGTAAATTTTCAACATCTCTTTATATTGAAGAAAACTGCTACAGGTGTAAAGGATTCAATAGTGTTGATGGTGAAGTAACCTTGAGTGCATTCCACAGCCCGGGCGATGGGCCAGCTTCATCGGCGGAGACTTTATCTTTGCGCGGGAGATGAAGACTCCGTTCCCATGGGAAGCAGGAGGGGGGATGGGGTGAATGGTGTTATAACCTGTGCTTCTGGCGGGAAGTGTCATTCCTGCCACTGCGTGTACTTGAGCTTTCTAAGATGTCTGAATAAACGGTCTTTTTCACCAAAGAGCCTTTTATTTCTGCTTCTATGGAATTCCTTACAACAGGCAAATTAAAACCAACCATCTACATAATTTTTCTAACTTGATACACTTCCTTGAATACATTAAAGATAACGGCATTTCAAATATATTTCCGCAATATCAGCTCTTAGTTTGTTACACTTACCGAAACCTTCAATAAGGTGCAAGTGTAATTAAAAATAAGTTCTCCAATGCTGAGAAATTTAAATACATCTCCTATCGCCAACGAGCTCAGAACTGCGTAAATGCCTCTTATTTCCCCATTTTACCCTCAAAACAAGGGTAAGCATCTAGCACAGGGGTGGGCAATTATTTTTTCCATGGGGCCGCATAAGAAACAGAAAATATTGTGGAGGGTCACAAAGGGCAGGCGAGAGTGAAAGCCCGCGAAGCGGCTGCCTATGGCTGCCGGCCTATAGCGGGGCTTTCAAACTTCATCTAAAATTTGAAGGCGACTTTTGGCGCCCGCGAGAAGCCGCAGCCAAGGCAACTGGCTTCTGGCGGGGCTTTCAAAGACGCTTCAGCCCCAGCACGGCAGGGGATTGATCAGGGTCATCCAATGAGCGGATGTGGCCACGGGGCGTATGTTCCCTGAATACGGTGCACCACATTTGCTATCAGTAATACTATTAGTCTAGTTATCTAGACCCAGGTATAATGGGATTCCTCATCTGGAGCGAGCAAATGGATTACATATTAGTGCATCAGTCTACCAAGCAGGCAGTTTCAGACACCATTACAAGTTCACATTTAAATGACTTGCGGTGAAGTGTGTGATCACAATGGTTCACACAACCAAACAGCCACGCTCTGGAAAAAGATCTGTCCAATGGCTTCCAGTTATGCACAATGGCTAGTGGGCATCATTATCTGGGCTTCTAAGGTGTGGCAAAAGAAGGCATAGCTGGCAAACCAAAGGACTGCTCACTCATCACAATTAATCGTGACAAAATTATCATAGCATATACTTTTAAATTCTTCCTGCTATCCCTACAAGATTATCCATTAAAGATAGCAATAAAATGTACTCCCGACAACACTGCAATATTTATGCCTTTAAAATGTACTGATAAATGAGAAAGCCTGTTGAGATATCGATAAGCAGCCCATCTTAATACAGCAACTGTCAAATGCAACCACAACACAGATAACAGTCGACTTCCCCAAGCCTTCAAGGATGCTCATATCCTTCAACTTTGCTCCATTTATCCAAAGATCAAAAGTTGCAAAATGAAGGCAACCCATGGAGGTATTGACTGAGGACAATTCATGCGTTCTACAATGATGTGATGCTCTGAAATGAGGAATTTTTCAGCACTGCCCACCAGCCGAATGAACGAACACAGGCTAAGTTCGTGTACTATCAGTGACGGCGAACCTTTTCGAGACCGAGTGCCCAAACTGCAACCCAAAACCCATTTATTTATCGCAAAGTGCCAACATGGCAATTTAACCTGAATACTGAGGTTTTAGTATAGAAAAAACAGTTGGCTCCGAGGCGCGCGTTACTCAGGAGTAAGCTTGGTGGTAGTTGGTGGCTTTGCTTTGAAGCAACCAAGCTTACTCCCAGGTAAAGGATAGCGCTTTAGTGAAAATCAGTGGGGTTTAACAGCGCTTAACAGGATTTACCTACACTGCTTCCTCAAAACTAGGTCTTAGATTTGATGCTAATAATTTCCCTTAAATAATTACACTATTATCACATGATGAACTCTGTGCATGCCAACAGAGAGCTCTGAGTGCCACCTCTGGCACCCGTGCCATAGGTTCGCCACCACTGGTGTACTACCTGAAGTCTCCATAACCTCAGTTATAAGAAATATTCCCTCTGCAAATGTACTGCAACAATAATAGCGTAATAATGTCCACTGCAGCTCCAGTATCTTCACCACCCGATCATATACAATCGAGATTTAATTTCATAAATACATGCAGCCTACTACCACTTCTCCTGACAAGTTAATTTTAGCACAATTCAAAATTCTTCAGGGGCAGTTTGAGCAGACTGTGGACACCCTAGCGGTTCAAAATTTTCTTTCCACTGTTGTTTGCACTGGAGAAGCCGTCACGGTGAACCAACTACTGCCAGCAGCTCAGATATGAAAGTCAAAGCGGCTGTGAAAGAAGTATTTTTTTCATCTTGCAAGAAACAAGTTCTGCTTTATTATTATGGGGCATTTGGGATAGGAGAGCCAGAGTTGCAGCAACACCTTCACTTTTTAAGAGGAAATAAGATGTAAGAATATGCCTTACATGAAGGTTCGACAACCCTATCCCATGAAACCACGTGTAATATAAACCAAATGACCCAATCCAGATTAAAAGTCACTTCTGGTGGCTGCGATTAGGAGTGAAGAAGTCAGAGGGAAAAGTGATTAAAACCAGTGGCTTTCAGCATACCAAGAAACCCTGGAGGTCATCAAATTACGGGTTCCTTCATCAGAAGTTCAGATGAAGGACAAAATTATTTGAAGGTTCTACTGAGCTTCCCCTCCAGTGCTCCAGGGCACCACAAGAGGATGTTTGGTGCCTTGCAGGTGGCATTCACAATCTTATGTCTGATGAAGCAAGTCCAGCTAGTTTTTTGTGTGTGACCTATATATGTTCCAAAATCCTAGAACCATGGTGGCGAACCTTTGGCACTCCAGATGTTATGGACTACAATTCCCATCAGCCCCTGCCAGCATGACCAATTGGTCATGCTGGCAGGGGCTGATGGGAATTGTAGTCCATGAACATCTGGAGTGCCATAGGTTCGCACCACTGTCCTAGAACAAGCTGGTGTTCAATAAAGAAAGGGTTCGGAGTCAAGATAAAATACACCGTGGAGCAGGTAAAGGCTTAACTTAATGGTTCTTGACATAAAAAAGTATTACCTGGTGAGGAACAGGCTTAAGCTCTCCTTTCCCATGCTAATTCTTCCCTGTTGATTATCACTCACCAGAACTGCCTTTCCCCCCGATCTGTACCAGCTATCAGGTACATGTTTGAATGGAGCAAGTCATTTGGATTGCAACAGATCAATGATCCATCTAATCCATAGGTGTCAAACCAGCAGGGGATGATGGGAACTGTAGTCCACAACGTCTGGAGGAGCGCGAGTTTGACACCAGTGATCCAATCAATACTGTGCACCCTGACCAACAGTGGCTCTCAGGAAAAGGTTTTGCCCAGTGCTTTTAACTGGGGTTTCCAGAGACTGAAGCTGGAGCTACAGTCCCTCAGTGGTTCTCAGCCTTCCTAATGCCGCGACCCTTTAATACAGTTCCTCATGTTGTGGTGACCCCCAACCCTAACATTTATCCATTTTACAGATGGAGAACACTGATGCAGAGAGTCTTAGGCAACCCCTGTGAAAGGGTCGTTCGACCCCCAAAGGGGTCCCGACCCCCAGGTTGAGAACCACTGATGTAACAGCAGAAGAAATCTCCGTGTGCTGAGATGCTTCACACCAAGTGCCAGAGGATACCAGTGCCCACAGCTACGCAAAACCAAAATAGATGTAACGTGACCATGGCTTTCCATGCTAAAAGGCTGAACTTGATATACACTAGGTGTCCTCAATTGTGTTGAACCCATGGACACTTCTGAAATGTTAAGAACTCTAAGTGTGTACCACGACAAAATGGCTCCCATGGGGAATCCAATCACAGAATGCTAGGAGGTTCTATGCCAGCATTCTCTCGTTGTGAAAGCAGCTATTTCAAAACAGGTTCTGTAGACATAAAACTGATGCTTCCTGGAACAAAACTATGAATGGCTATTTACTTTGAAGAAGCAGCACCAGGAAAGATAGAAGCAGCACCTCGGGCACCATGTTGGAGAATCGCTCCACTAAGTTAATAATTTACTAGTTAATCCACCAGTTATCAATTTAATAACCATCAAGGTAACAACTGCCACCAGACTCCATGCCTTAAAGGAGTAGCAGTGGAGTAGTGGTTAAGAGCAGGTGCACTCTAATCTGGAGGAACCGGGTTTGATTCCCAGCTCTGCCGCCTGAGCTGCCGAGGCTTATGTAGGGAATTCAGATTAGCCTGTACTCTCCAACACATGCCAGCTGGGTGACCTTGGGCTAGACACAGTTCTTCGGAGCTCTCTCAGCCCCACCCACCTCACAAGGTGTTTGTTGGGAGGGGGAAGGGCAAGGAGATTGTAAGCCCCTTTGAGTCTCCTATAGGAGAGAAAGGGGGGATATAAATCCAAACTCTTCTTCTTCTTCTAAAGTAGATAAGGTTTTTTTGGCTCATCTTGGCAGTTTTTAACCTTAGAATGAAACAAATTCACTCCTGGTTTTGCCTTTCAGCTACAATTCGTGTTCTAGAGCAAAGACCAGGCTTTATGTTCTAAAGAAACAGTGAGGCTCTCTTACCTGTGTGAGTCAGCATATGCCGCTGTAAGGAGCTTGCCCACGGAAAGACTCTGGGACAATGAGGACAGCTGATCTTCTGGGCGCAATTGGCGTAGGCATTCTTCTTCCCCCGCAGTACCTTATCCTCGACCGCTTCTCTCTCTTCCTCACCGGTTCCGTTCCGGTCAACTGCTGGTTTAAAGTCTGGGGCCGACTGCAGAAACGTGCTGAACTTGTTCGTGTCCGTGGTAGCCAGAATCTTCTCGATGCTCGCAAACTCGCCGCTCGACTCCAGATCCACGCCACCGCTCCCTTTGGGCTTGTTTCTCGTGCCTTTCTTCCTGCCTCTTTTCTTCCTGGATCCAGAAGAGGCCGGCTTTGGTAGCCTCTCGGGACTGCACGCCCTTTGGGCCAAGTCGCTGGAAACGCCGGCATCTGCCTCGACAGCAGTCGCAATGGTTGCTTTTGGTTTGGAACTCCCTGATTTGTCAGACCCAGTGGAGCCGCCGGCCGCCAGGGGAAAAGAGTCTGCGACCTCCGTTTTTAGCAACGCAGGAGCAGAAGACACAGATGAAATTATCTGAGCAATGGAAGCGAGGGGGGGCAGCTCTTTAGTGCTGGCAGGCTTTGGCAAGAGCGGGGGTGGGGGCTTAGGCCTCAAGGGGCGCAGCAAAGCAGAGTTCCCCAGAAGGGCCGGAGAAATGATTGGGAGAGTCAAATGCAACGGACCCTTCAATGGCTGGGAATGTCTGAGGACTTGGCTTTCCAAGTTTCCATTCACTGGGGCAGGAGACGGCTGAAAATTATGGAGCTTCTCACCTTTCCCACTGAGGAACTCCTTCTTCTTCTTCTCCTCCTCCTCCTCACTGATGGGATTCTCCTCTTTTTCCTTATTTGGAGCTTTGGGGATCGACAAGTCTATGGGCTCCATAGAACTGTCATACAGAGAAGAACCAAACGGATTTTCCTGTTTCACGAGCACAGAGTTCAGGTTTTTGTTCTTTTGCGAGAAATCTAAAGGTTCGTCAAAATCCATAGGGAAGCTGTTGGTGGTTTCAAGTTTGATCGGCGGGTGAGAGGGGGTGCCAATTAAGAAGCCGTTCTGAGGTTCTCTAAAAGGTGCCATGGGCTTGCAGTCCATGTAAGTGCTGTCTTCCAGTAGCAGAGTCCCCGGCTGGCTCTCTGAAAGAGTGCAGTCCACCGTCAGCACATAGTTGTCCACCTCGGTCTCTTGGACGTACGAGTGCTGCTTGAGGACGTGATGGACACAGTTTCGCTTGGCCAAGAAGCTGGTCCCGCACACTTTGCATTCGAATGGTTTCTTCTTCTGGCAGCCGCTGTGCGTCCTCATGTGAATGCGGAGCGCCCGGTAATGCTTCAAGTCCTCCCCGCAGAACTTGCAAACCGTGTCCGGGGAACAGAAGGCGTCCACCATCTCCGCCGCATTGCTGGTGACATACTCGATGCTCTTCTCTATTTCCTTCCTGGTAATCTTGAGGTGCTTCTTGCGCAGGTGCCTTTCGCAGTTGGCCTTCACTGTGAAAGGGTAGTGGCAGATCTTGCAGATGTACGGCCTCTCCCCGCTGTGTCCTCAAGTGCCGGATCAGAGCTGCCTTGTCCGCTGCAATGTAATCACAGATGTTGCACTGGTACGGGGAGATGCCCAGGTGGGTGCGGACGTGAGCTCTCAAGACGCCCGAGAAAGCAAACACCTGGTCACAAAACCGGCACGGATACAAGACTTTCCTCATGGCTGGGGTCTTCTTGTTCGCCGCCCCGGAGATCATCGCTTTGAGGTCTCGCTCCGTCACCTCCTGCTTGATTTTTGCTTCCATCGTCAAAGGCAGAAAGGCCTCCATGATGCTGTCTTGCTCCAACTGAGTTTTCATTTCATGCTGGCTCAGAGGCTCCGTCTGGGGAGAAAGGCTAAGCTTGGATCCGGATTTGCTGTAGGAGTTCGAGGTTGATTCTTCAGAGGTTTTGATCAGCCTGGGTGGCACTGGAGGAAGGCTTGGGCTGATGCACCCAGGAGAAGCCTGCTGCGTATTGACCAGCGGAGGAGGCGTTGAGGTTGCGACCACCGTCCGGGGGGCTACCAAGGGCTTTGGCTTCAGTGATGGCATATGCTTGAAAACAGTGTGCGCACCAACAAGAGGTGCCTTAGAAAGGGGTGGGAGGCTGATCTGGGGGGTTGCAGAAGAAGCCATCTTTAAGATCTGCTGGATATCGGCTAGCTCAGAGGTGGGCTTGACTATGATGCTGTTGTCAGGCTGAATGATGAAGCTTTTCTGGTAAGGCGGTAGTGACAGGAGCTTCAGATTCTCTTTTGTAGGGGGAAGGACCGAAAAAGGCCCACCTACAGAAGCCGCCTCCAGAGGGGACATGTTCATCTGATTAGCACTACCAGGTTCCTGAGGTAGGTTACATTTCAATGTCCTTAGCTGTGTTTCTTGGACCTCGTCTGGCACCAGCTCCTCCTGCTTGATGGGCTGGATGTCTTTGGTGTGTTGCAGTCCCAAGGATGCCATGTAAGCTTTCAGGTCTCCATCCTCCGACTGCGGGTTGTGCTTCTCTTTGCCCTGACTTGCTGGGTGGGTCTCCATGTGCAGTCTGAGTGCAGACCGCATGGGGAAGGCCTTGTTGCACGTCTCACAGACGTATCGGTGGAACTCACTGATGCATCTCCGAAGGTTGGTTTCACACCAGACCTACAAGAAGCCACAAGAAGACACAAAATAAGTAACTGGCAACAGGGAGGGTCCAAACTCCAACAATGGCTACTTGATATAAGAAAACCAGCTTTCATCATGCAGAAGCAAGTAGATAATTCACAGCGAGAGAAAGATAGACTATATCCATGATTGCATGTATTTAGATCCTGGCTGATGAGGATCTACAGCTTCAATGTAGAACCAGTTGTGGGGGCGGGGGTGTGTGGGGAGCTGATCTATGTCCAACTCTTGATCCACCACACACTTTTCCACCTCTGGCTAAGAAGTGGGTTTATTACTTGGCCCTCTCCACACCCCTTGACCAATTCTGGCCCATAAGCCATCAATTCACTTATCTCTATTGTACAGAGAGGCTTATTTAGACAGCTTTCAACATAGTCGGTAACTGCTTGACCAAACTGAGTTATTTGGGAATTTGCACACATGTTCACTGCTCAGGCCTGGTCTCAGACAGAATCGTGATTTGGAAGGTGCAAAGTGACTATCAAATAAAAAGGCAAAGAGCGATTCAGGACATCGGGATCTAAGCGGTTTATCACAGCTTGAGTTTTTCTCAGCCTGTAAAATGTTCATGCCCAACAAGGTTCTATAAGAGCCGGGTCTTGGGTCTGTAAAGTAATGATCCCTCTGGAATGTAAAGCATGTCATGAATTCGATCTTGTAGATTGTACACGAAAAGATTGTACACTTGTAGATTGTACACTACGATCTTGTAGATCAGACCTGGACATTATACGGCCCGTGGGCCACATCCGGCCCACCGGATGACCCTGACTGGCTCCCTGCCGTATGCAGGGGCCCGAGCGTCTTGAAAGCCCCGCGAGAAGCCGGTTGTCTTGGCTGCCAGCTTCATGCGGGCTTTCAAAAGCGCCTTCGCCCTGCTGCTGGGGAGGCGAGCTCAGCGAAAGCCCGCTTGAAGCCGGTTGCCTTGGCTGCCGGCTTCTGCGGGGCTTTCAAAGGCGCCTCGCCCCCCTGACTTTTGGCCCGGCCCTCCACAATATTTTCTGTTTCTTATGCGGCCCCGTGGAAAAAATAATTGCCCACCCCTGTTGTAGATTGTACACTAAAAGAGTTGTTTTTTATACCATGTTTTTCCCTGCTGAAAGGAGTCTCAAAACAGTTCACAATCATTTTACTTTCTCCTCCCCACAACAGGCACCTTGTGAGGTAAGTGGAGCTGAGAGAGTTCTGAGAGAACTGTGACTGGCCCAAGGTTGCCCAGCAGGCTTCATGCAGAGGAAACGGGGAATCTGTTCTAACTGAGAACTTCCTTTTTGCTCTGACACAAGTACCAAAGCCTGTAGTGTTGTGGCTTGCAAATGTGCGTGAAAACTTAGCAAGATGATGTCAGTATATTTCCTTAATGAAGCTTTTTAAGCTGGCAATTAACGGGCACAATTCAGGGCCAACAGAAGTTAAAATTCTCCCCCACAGGATGCAGATGTGGGCAGATCAAACATATTAATTCAGGCTCAAATCCCTTTAAACCTCCAGGGACTCTTTTTCCAAACTCCATCTAAAATGGATTAATAAAAGAATTCAACCGCTGGATCGTCAACTACCGTGTTTCCCCAAAAATAAGACAGTGTCTTATATTAATTTTTGCTCCCAAAGACGAGCTATGTCTTATTTTCAGGGGATGTCTTATTTTTCTGCTCCACAGCTGCATGCTCTGGTTAACGGGCATGCTTCCAAATAAAAACTTTGCTATGTCTTACTTTCGGGGGATGCTATATATTTAGCACTTCAGAAAAACCTCTACTACGTCTTATTTTCAGGGGATGTCTTATTTTCGGGGAAACAGGGTAAAAGAAGAGGTTACCTGCGAGATGCGAGGAAATTTCCTACAAGAGAAGTCTGTGAATCCCAAGTCATGGAAGCCTGCTGGAATTGAGGGGTTGTTCTGAATAAAAGGCTTTCCTGATGGGTCTCGTGGAATCTGTTTGTGAATGACTGCATTATGCCGCAACAAGCCCCGGTGGGTGCGAAAGGTAATACAACAGATGTCACACCTGGAGAAAGGGGGGAAACATACCGTATTTATTTTAGCTATCATAAACAAGATACACAACTGCAACAAATCGCATTAGAAACAGAGCATAGTCTATTACCGTCTACTTTTAGCTAGACTCACATCATGTTATTAAACTGGAAAGTTGCAGGCTAATATAGACTTGTAATCTGCTGGCATTCCCATTACCTGAGCACCTATGGAAAAACTGCACTCTGTTCAAAATGGCCGATCTGGCTCTACCCATCTTTTACAGCAGTAGTTCCTGACATTTTTTTTCGCTTGCGTACCCCTTGGCAACCCATTTCCCTAAAACTGTACCCCCATATTAGCAAAACCCATTACATAATTTTTTTTCATGTACCCCTAAATGCTCTCTTGGCTCAATGCTAATCTACACCACCACTGTGTTAACCAGAGGAAGTGGATCTGTTCCTGTTCAACCCCACAACAGTGATACAGTAATGAAAAACAGAAGCGGGCAAGAATTGTGTCAAATAAATCTCAATTTTTTGAAGTGGGCAAGAATAGTGATGGCTTAGGAGAGTGGAACGCGGAGCTGGCAATGATTTTTTACTGATACATCTTAAAAACAGAGATTACAATTACAGTTGATCAATAGCTTACAATTACAATTAATCAATAACTCAAACATCAATAACATAACATCAAAGCAATTCAAATTCATTTGTTACACACACTGACTTCCCACCAAATTGTCAAGAGACATATCTTTCACAATTTGTCCCACTTAAGGTAAAGTTTCCCCTTCAGTTGTGTCCGACCCTGGGGTACCACTGCAAGCAGTGATTTCATAGGCAAGCCATTTTTGTGGGGTAGTATGCCATTGCTTTCCCCAGCTATTCTTTACCCCCTAGCTATGTGCTAGATACTCATTTACCGACCAAGGAATGGATGGATGGCTGAGTTGACCATGAGTCAGCTGCCAGGATATCTGACCCATAGGGGGCTCGAACTCCTGACCGTGTGAGTGGCAGTGCAAGCACTTAACCACTACGCCACGCGGCTCCTACTAAGTTTAATATGTGAGAGCGGTATGGGAGCCGTCTTGTTACTAGTCAGGGCTGGCAATTATTTTAGTAATCATTCTCAGAGTACCTAAATACAGCCTTAAAGTCAGGTCTACCCGACTAGTAATGAGACAGCTCACGTACCGCTCTCGCTCAGACGGTTCACCAAAGGCTTAATAAGATTTCTGTTTTGGGCACTCGTCTAAGACTTTAAAAAGAAGAGAGTGCAGATGTGCCCAGTTAAGTGCCTTGGTGGCAGCTCTCTGTCTGGTGAGTCACAGGCTGTATTAAGGGATGAGATGCTGGGAAGGGCTGCTCTGGGAGCCCCCGCAACCAGCTGCCCCAGCTACTACCATGAAGCTTGCTGCTGATCTCCTTGCACTGTCTGACACGCAGGCAGCAGAGGAAGAGGGGGATCAGCTGTGGGGGGGGGGTCAGGTCCATGTATTTCTAGAGTGATCCTGGGGTCCCCTTATCTCTCAGACAGCAGTCAGCTCAGTCGGCTTTGCCAGCCTGCACCTTCCCTGCCCGCATGCTGGCAAGACTTGCAGAAGGCTATTTAGAATTCAAAAAATAGTTTGGCTTTTGCCATATACACGATAGAAGACTAACTTAAAAATACAGTTACAAAAGAACAGCCAAGAATGTACATGTGTGCCTTTGGCATAAGGACAAGGATAGAGCTCTGTGACAAATTTCTCTCCTGAAAAGTGATCCGTGACTCAAAACGTTTGGGAATATCTGCTCCAAGACAACTCTGTCTCCATTCACAGCAACAATCCAACGAACCCTCACAGTGTACGGGGGTTTTGCTTTGAAGAATGGGGGGAATTACATTTCAAAATTGATCAGAACCACTTGCTGTTTCTTGTATTCTCTCCCATATTCCAAAAGTGAGCATTCACGGATATTACATAGGGAAAGGGGAATGTCACAACACATGTTGCTCCCAGTGGCGGAGCTGCAAGGGGATGGGGGGGTGCACCGTGCATTGGGTGCATGCCTAGGGGCGCAGAAAATCGCCCCAGGCCCCTCCTCCTTTCCCCCATGGCACCCCCCCACTTACCTTAGTTCCTTTCCCTTTTCTAGAACTTTTCAGGTTGCAAAAGGCCTGTTCGCAGTAAAAACGGCCTGAGGAACTACAGTTCCCAGGAGACCTTGGGGCTCACAAGGTCTCCTGGGAAGTATAGTTCCCATCAGGCTATTTTTACTGTGAACAGGCCTTTTGCAGCCTGAGAAAGTTCTAGAAAAAGGAAAGTAACTAAGGTAAGTGTGGGAAGGGGGGAAAGGGGGGAAAGGGGGGGCCCGGGGGGGGGCAGGGCGGAAAATAGAGAATGCACACTGGGCGCAGTTTGGCCCAGCTACGCCTCTGGTTGCTCCTTTCTGTAAGGTGTGAATTGGATTTCACATGTGTCACTGAAGAGAGTGCTGCCACGTAACAAAATGGAAAGAAGAGGACCACATAGGGCACTGGAAGCAGGTTCACGAAAGCCCAACAATAGACCTAAAGCATTTCAAGCTCATCCAGGGAACGTCCACTGTAGAAATGCTCTATTTCCACTTTGTTGCCAGAGGAAACTGTTAACGCAATCACTGCGCGCTCCACGTCTGAGATGGGACCACAGACTTCATAAAACTGCTTCCTGCATCACTGGGATTACTCTTTGCACTTTCATTTTTACAGCCTTTGCTGGAATTTAAATAATGATCAGCTTTTCTTTGAACCCTGCTTTTACAGTAGACAGCTGTGTGCTCCCCCACCCCCTTAGGCATTCTACACAACATTTCCCAGTGAATCATGTGGCTTGAAAAAGATTCTTCCTTTGGTAGGCACGGCTGAGTTCAACACCCATTTTGCAATTCATATCATCCCCGTTTCCAGGACGCGGCATCTGATATAGTACTCCACTGACCAACCCGTTAAAGGAGCAATTCAAGAAATATAAACTATGCCCAAAACGGTTGCATTTCACGCTGACGCAAGTCCCACCGGTGCCCACAGATTTCCCCCAAATATTATATACCAGTGACTGGCCCTACTGAATGCCGATGACTTAAAGCTAACCATCAAAAGGAGACTATGGGGCTTTCCCCACGCGCCGTTCTCGCGCCCCCTCAGCGCGCGTCATTCCTGGCGCGCTCTCGGGGTGCCATTTCTTCAGCACCAGGAATGACGCGTGCTGAGGTGGTGCAAGAGCGGCAGCGTTGGGGCAGCTGCGTGGTTGCCGCCCTTGCAAGTGGGGAGCGCCGCTGGACCCCGCGCTACTTTCCTGGAGTAGCACGCAGAAGAAGGTAAGTGGGGAAAGCCCCTACTTGATCTCGAGTATAGCTACCTGATGCAGCAGGCAAACAAACGTTGCTCTCCCTTGAACTTGGGCATACCGTTAAAACCGCATACCATGGCCAGATATTTCCATTTGGTTTTAGAACCCAAACTGCGACGAGCTCTGACTCTTGCCAGGTGCAATATTCTCCCTTCAGCTACCACTCAGGGTAGAATACAAGAAAGTGCCCTTTAATGAAAGACTTTGTCCCTGCAGTTCAGCTTATGAAGAATCAATCCAACACGTGATATTACATTGCCCGTTACACAGCTTAGCTAGAAATAAATATCTAGACCTGTGGCTAAGAACCCCCATTGAGTATACTGATTTATCAATTGTGGTAACCATGTTGGATTGTGGATCTGCAAGAGTATTGGAAGCATTGGCTAAATTTTTGTGCTCTGTTATTAGCAAACCGTCGTAACTGTATTGGAGATTGTATTTATTACACTGGTGTTGTCATTGTTGCTGTTGTACTAATTATGCCATTAAAGGTTTACACACACACACACACGAGTCTGGGAGGATCTGCCAACCTACCATCCTGTCCTGCCCTTGGGAGAAGAAATCGCTTGCAAGTTATGTGAACCGTGGGAGCATATTTTAATGAAGCCATATAACAGAGTCAGAAGGCTCAGAAATTCTTGGAAATGCCTGCAGAAAGGGACCTTGCAGGGTAGACAGCAATGGAGGTAGGAGATCTGGGTAGACAGTCTTTGGATCAAGTACATGCCCCCCCACTCATTTTCCTCCATGGCAGATGGGTGGGGGCATCAGCATGACTACAGCTAGCTATAGGCTCAGGTTTGCCCTGCTGCTGTTCTCGTTCATGAAATGTCACTGTCACCTCACTGAAATCTAGACACCTGCGAGCTCAGGGTCACAAGTCAAAATTTACATGCAGCAAATCACAGAGAAGGGACCTTGGAAGTACTAAGGAGGATGAAAATATAGAATTATCACAGGGTTTCCACATCTACTGTCATGATTGCAGATGCAAAAATGAAATGAAAGCTAGCCTGAAATTGCCACCCGGAAACACCTGAAACAGCCCCCACGAGCCAAGGACGTTTGTTTTCAACGATGGCTTTCCACCCAAGACCTTCAACCTTCTCTCCAGCACCTTTTTCTCTATCTAGTCACAATGAGGACCGTTGCATGAGCACAGTGAAGTTCTGAGAGATGCAGGTGAGTTGTGAAGCTGAAAACTTGCAAAGTTGGAGGGTTGGGTAAACTAACTTGGGCTTGCCAAACAGACTTGGCAAAATACAAAGTGACCTGTGGAGGTCTAGTAAGTGGAAGCAACCAGGAGCATCCTGGCCCATTCTCGGAGGCGAAGTCAACATTAGCTGGCTCCCACTGGGCTTTCGCCTCAGGGATGCCGGTGGTGGGGAGGACAAACTTACGCCACTCTTTTGGGTAGCGTAACTGTTTTTCCCCTATGAAGGGTTTTATAGAATCAGAGTTGGAAGAGACCCCAAGGGCAGAGGTGGGATCCAGCAGGTTCTCACAGGTTCCCGAGAGTAGGTTACTAATTATTTGTGTGTGCCGAGAGGGGGTTACTAATTGGTGATTTTTGCCTTAGTTACGCTCCTCCTCCGCTCCTCAATAGTAGCGCGCAGAACTTGAAGCAGTCTAGCAGGAGGTAACCCGGTGTGCGTGGCAGCCTGCGCCTGCATGCATTCGTTTCCCGCCCAAGGACCGGCGCAGCGGCTGCGTCCTTGCCACAGCCCCGCCCAGGAATGCCCTGCCCAGCCCCATTGGCGCTACGCCACAGTTTGAATCCCACCACCATGGGAACCTGTTACTAAAAATTTTGGATCCCACCACTGCCCAAGGGCCATCAAGTCCAACCCCCTGCAATGCAGCATCACACATTCAAAGAACTCCCAACATATGTTCATCCAGCCTCTGATTCAAAACCTCCAAAGAAGGAGACTCCACCACTCTCTGAGGCAAGTATTTAGTTTTCTGTTCACACAGTGCAACTGGAAGCCCAGTTGTATCTATCGCTGGCTTCAATGCACTTAGAAGCACTGGAGCTGTTTAGAATGGCACAGCAACCCATTCAGTGTAGGCACATTTAAGAATCTCGAGGAAGCACTGATTTAAAGTGGCAGATTAAGAGCATACTTAACTCTCCTAAAATAAGAAGCCATCAACAAATGCTTAACTTGGCCTGCAATTTGACCTGTGTCAGTGCCTGTTTGGGGGGGGGGGGGGGGAGGGGAGGTACCTGTATCAATCCTTTTTTGTCAAAGGCAAAAAGAAACCCAACACAGGTGGTAGCAGCACCACAAGCGGGGGGGGGGGGGGGAGATGCAGAGCAGAAATTGTATGTGTGCAAGTCAAAAGCCAGGCTTAATCATTTACACGGAAACATCACAGAAGCACAGCGATTAAATTCCTTCTACAGAAATTATTTTCTTAACCTAAGAGACGACTTTTGTTTGCAAAAGAGAAGGAACCAAGCCCACTTCAAGGCAGAGGACGGAGCCCCCCCCCCCCCCGCCCAGCTCTGAAATAAAAGGAACTCCAGCCAGCACTTTAAAGCAAAAGAATTATTCCTTGATGAAAGGATTTCATTGTTCACCGTTGTTAAACGTGCACTGGTTTATGTCCTTGTTAACACCAGCCAGTTTGCCACATTGCTCCCCTTCCTGGACAAAACCCTCCTCTGTCTCCGCAGGCAGGCCTCAGAGAGAGAGAGAGGGCCTGTCAAACAGCTGCACTAATCCCCACAGTTGCTGGGAGAGCGGCCGATGTTGTAGTGGGCGCTCTGATGTCACTGGGAAAGAGCTGCGAGTCTGGCCCACGGGTAGAGAGCAGGACAACAGGCCAGTTATTCATCGCATATAAATATTATGAATCTGTAGCCTCAGGAAAAGCGCCCTCACCATGACTAAACAGTTCTTCCCCCACTAATCGTGCGCTGAGAAAATACTGCAGTGACACGCTCCCTGCTCTAGGAAGCCTGCAGTGGGCAGAACGGAAAGTTAGCCCCGTGGTGGTGAAGGATAGCAAACTCCAACGAGATTACTTTACACCCAGGATTTCCCTATTCAAATCCAATGCTCGGGCGACCTCTGTGTGGAGGATTTGTTCCAGCCGCCTCTTAAACTGGAGCAGGGCGCTGTGAAATGTATCTTCTTCTTCCACCTGTGTGCTGTTCATCATGACATGTGATTCCCAGAGATCTGTCCAGATTGGCTTTACTCCAACCTTTCTGGGAAGATCGGGGTCAAAGTGGATTTCCAAACTTCCTCACCCACACCGGGAACCACGATTCTTTCCTGTCTATTCATGGCCTCCACTCTTCCTCCACCAACAGCAGGCTTTTTGCCTGCTTTAAAAAAAATGGCAGTAGATCAATACACTGACACCACTCTGTGAGATCTATGAGAACACCACTACGGTCTTTTTTTTTAAGCTGGTGAAAAGCTCTCCAGCAGCATGCGGCAGAGGAGGGGAGGGGACACAAGAGGATAGGGGGGAAGAACTGAGGATCTAGCACAGCACGGATGCTCTCTTGCTGCTGCGAATGTCTCTGCATCGGGAAGCAGCCACGGGCTCTCAGCTTCCTTCAGAGTACAGCCTCCCAAGGAAGGACTGGACAGATTAAAAGCAGGGGAGTTGCCATAGCTTGAGAGGGAGGCAGGTTAGCTTATGATAAATGTGGCACCTAATTTAAAAAAAAAAGGAGCAAGAGAAGGTGAAAGGGGAAACAGGACAAAATATAAATCAGGAGAGAGAATCCACATGACAATAAAAGTCAGGCCAAAGTCACAGCTGCATAAAACAGTGAACTCCCTTCAATGTTTTATGCGGCTGTCCCTGGCCTACAGTCAAGTTCAGCACGCCCCCCTCCCCCCCCCCAAGGGACTGGAAATCATTCACGGGTGGCGGGTTGCTCCTTCTGCATAGAGAACACCCAAGAAAGGAGGGATTTGATAGGAGGACCCGCTGCCTGGTTTACTACCAACCTCTTTGAGGGTGTCCAAAGTTTCCCTTGGCAGCACATTTCGCACATCTCTCCTTCTCCAGTCCCAAAAGCCAGCAAGCCATTCAACACCAGCAGACATCCCACACAGTTTCATATAAGGGATGCCCTCTCTGGGCACATACGTATTTCAGACATACTATCCGACTGCTTCAGATTTCTTAATCCTGCATCACTCGCTGGACGGTTCTCACAGCTAACTCCTCTCTCCCCACAGCTCCTAGTTCTGATGCCAACACACTAGATCAGCCAAGACTCATTTTCCATCCCTAGCAAAGCTATGAAAGGAAAGCTGCTCCAAAATAGTATTTTTTTTCTAAAAGTTTTTTTTTTTTTGCACCAGCATTCTGCCCTTTCCCCAGCGTGAGCATCTTTTTCTTGCTCAGTCAGGTAACCATCAGCCTGGCCGAGCAATATCTGTTTCTAAACAGTTCACATCTAAGCCTGCCTGAAGAGTTGTGGGCACCTTGAATGCTTGCTAACTGGTTTACTCATGCTGTGTTTTGCAATCCCCAAATTAGAAAGTACCTCATTAAAGGGAGCATTCCTACAGTAAGGGGTTTTGTTTTGATACTCCCTCCACAGTTCAAGCATGACGACTGCCCACCTTCAAATGTGGACCCTACTAGTGGATGAGGCTCGGTGCAATCATCCAATCATCTCAAGGCATGCAGTTGCTAGGGAACAAACGAATGTGGTGGGCACGTGACCTCGGCCCAGAGACTGGGGTGCATCCAATCATCCACAGGTGCTGCATGGCATGACTTTCTCCCCTGTCCCTTCCACAGGAGTCCACCAAGCACCCTATAATTTTGTTATGGGGTGTGTGTGTGGGTGTGTGTGTGTGTGATTGTGTGTGTGTGTGTGATATCAGACCGTTAGAAACAGCATCAGGACAAGTGGGAGGTCTGTAGTCAGAGATAGAAATTGGGGAAAATTGCTGTCACCTTTGCCAAAGTCTTACCTGTGGAGCTGCATGATTGGACACACACAGCGATTGGAGGGCTTAACCTACCTGAGATGGCTATTGTGATGATAAAAGGAGGGGAGGAAGCAACCTGAGCTACTCTGTGCTCTGTGAAGGAAGGGGGAGATTAAAAAATATGTGGTTTTTTTTTAATCAGTCCTGTGAATTATCATGCCGGTCACCCACCAGAGTCCTGCACTGCTTGCAAGTAACATCAATCTATGGCAGAATGCCACCAGAAAGAAATCAACCATTCAGAATGCAATCATTCCAGAGGGTTATGCTCTTTAGTCTTTTCTGCCAAAAATAAAGAGAAGTCTTATTTATTCATCCATCCATCCAGTTCATGTCAGGCCCTATCCCTGCAGGGCTCAGGGTGGGCCTAATACAACTGGTCTTGTGGTATCTTATAGACTATCAACATTTTATTGTCGAAGGCTTTCACGGCCGGAATCACTGGGGTGCTATGTGGCTACCCGTCTGTATGGCCGTGTCCTAGCAGCATTCTCTCCTGACGTTCCGCCTGCATCTGTGGCTGGTATCTTCAGAGGATCCTCTGAAGATGCCAGCTACAGATGCAGGAGAAACGTCAGGAGAGAATGCTGCTAGAACACGGCCATACAGCCCGGAAACCACACAGAACCCCACTAACAACATTTTTTTCCAGAATACACTTCTATAAACTACAGCCCACTGCCTCAGATGCCTCAAGTAGACCCTTGCTGTGGAGGCAATTCACGTAGCATGTGTAGAAAGAAAAAAACTAGTAGGATCACGGAGCCATGAAATGCATGAAGAAGAGGGGGGAAGAGAGTGCTGTAAACTTTAAACCTAACTAACCAAAAATGTAAAAATTGTGAATGCAGTTTTTCCAGGTTTGAGTGAGGACATGCAGATAGTTCTCTTCAGGCAGAAACATTTTGATACTGAATGGTGCATTTGCTGAGTTCACTGCTTCATGATTTGCTATCCTAACCACCTCCTGTTTAGTAGTTCAACAAAGGAAACGAAGTAACAGAATCTTCCTTTAGAGGAAAAGCAAGATTAAAACCTAATGCCGCAACACCATGCTCTGCAGGAAACCGTGGATTTCTCTGTTTCCCTGGCACTCCTACTAGGCTGCTCCCGAAGCCCCGAAGTGCCTTGAGGCAGCCAATGTTTATAGTTCTCTCAACGGAAACAGCAACGAAGTAACAAGGGTTTCCAGAGAAGAAATCCAGTGTGTAAGACTGCTTGTTTTCCCTACTGGTCGTGGGGAACCTCCCAGCTCACTAATTATATCATCACTTTCATATAAATGCACCAAAATAGCCGGAGTCCTGCTGTCGGGGGCGGGCGACAAAGAAGACCGCAGCCTTAAAATAATCCTGGTAGGAGGGGAACCGGAGTGAAAAGGACAGCGTCCGCGCCTCCTACCCAGAGGATAATGGCTACAGAGGAGATACCAGCCTGACTCTAAGCTAACTAATGCAGCTAATTAGGGCGTGTCTTCCCCAGAGTTGAATGGGATGAGAAACTAAACAGGGAAGAGTTAATTCCACTGTAAGAGCCTAAGTGACACAGCCCACTGACAATTTAACAAAGGCCCCTATTATTCCCCAACCACCCCAGAGGGAGGGACCTCCTGGCCGTAATGATCAAAGATGCATAATTTAAAGGTTTTACATCAAAAGAGAGGGCCAGCCTGTCGAGAAAGAAAGAAAAAAGAGCATCTCTCTCTCACCTAATCGATGGATTAAGCATTTGTTTGTTCTTTGGTGTGTAAACAAAGGAGGTGCCCAAACCCCACAGATTTTGCATTTTAAAAGTGGCTGATTCAGCAAGGTAATGGGAGTGTTTTTAAACTTTGCCCTAGGATTTAAATTGCTAATTTAACAGCCTAGGGACCAACTCTGCCATTTAGAGGCGCTCAGGTACAGATCTACGGCTAATCCAATCAGCTATTTGCCCAGCCTCATCCTCTGTATGTCTCAAGTATAAGAGGTTGGAAGGGGATGCACGGGGGAATATAATGCTGCAAAACGTCACATACTCTACTACAGAAACTAGAGCCCTGCAATTTTTTTAAACCAAATGCCATCATGAAGTATGGTTCTGAGGACAGACAGTGGACATGCTCTGCACAAGAGAATAAATGGACACAAATTTGAAACAGGAAGGTCAGAAACTACTGAGAAGAGCCTTGCCATGTCTTTAGACATTCAGTATTTGGCCTGAAAGTTTCTGTACTTGACTAAAAAATTTCAAAGGGAGACTCCAGCAAGGAGCTGCAAGTATTTAATACTATCAGACTTGATGTATTGTCGAAGGCTTTCATGGACGGACTCAACTGGTTGCTGTGGGCTTTCCGGGTTGTGTGGCCGTGGTCTGGTAGATCTTGTTCCTAACATTTTGCCTGCATCTGTGGCTGGCATCTTCAGAGATACACCTCTGATGATGCCAGCGACAGTTGCAGGAACATTAGGAACAAGATCTACCAGACCACAGCCACACAGCCCGGAAAGCCCTCAACTATTAGACTTGGGTGCAGTAGGGTTTTGGAATGGCTGGCTCACTACAAGGCAGTTGTTCCTCCTTACATGTTTACGTACACAATTCGGATTCCTCCTGGTTTGCCTATTCATCAACAGTTGTAGAATCAGAGTGTCCACTTCATCTTTTTGCCAGGGCTGGCTTTAAGCTATGTTCTGCAATGCAACGTAGCCCACTTTGGCCTGGGAAACTGGCCTTTTTGGTCTCTTTGTGTAGTAGCTCCCTCCCCGCAATCGAGTGCAATTCTGAGTGTAACTCTCCTTGCCAAATCAACTTAATCTGATGAAGTGGGATCTGGCTCTCATGAAAGCTGAAGGAGCACTAAATGTGTTTTTAAGTTCCCACAAGACCCTTTGGTTATTTTGTCTGCAGCAAACAAAGCTAACCTCTGGCATGATCCCAGAAAGGTTAAGGATAGTTGAAGTTAGCAACACGTTCTAGATTTGAGGTCTGAACTACGTACGCAGCAAAGTGAGGTGACTTTTCTCAACTTTAAGGAGTCTAAACGCAGCTTACAATCTCTTTCCCTTCCTCTCCCCACAACAGACACCTTGTGAGGTAGGTGGGGCTGAGAGAGTTCTGAGAGAACTGTGACTGGGCCAAGGTCGCCCAGCAGGCTTCATGTGTGGGAGCGGGGAATCCAGTTCATTGGTCCACCGATTATGTGGAGGAGTGAGGAATCAAACCTGCTTCTCCAGATTAGAGTCCACTGCTCTCAACCACTATACCACGCTGGCTCTCAGAAGTAACTGGAGTACTTCAGATGGCATGTGTGAAGAGGGTGCAGATGTCACATTTCTTGATGCTTTCTAGCATTAAAAAACCAACACATAAAAAAATAGCGGAATAGAGAAGGAGGGTTTTAGCTTGACCCACTTCCTCCTTGACATGCTGCTTCTCTACATGCAGTGCAGCAGCTTTGTCTAAAGAAGCATTTCACAATGAGATTTCTCCCTGTACGTGCATATGCACACCCTGACAATCGGCAGCTCACTCTCCCAGCTCAGAACTCTTCACCACCTGGTTACCAAATTTTTCCGGCAGAGGACGTAACCCAGGCCCGGAAGCATTCAGCTGTCTACATGCTTCTTGGTACTCCACATTAATTTGGGAATCCATGCAGCTTCTAATGTAAACACACAGCCTTTGTATAACCTGCACTGAACGCTCCCCAAACATACGTGAAGAAACGAAGACAATTTATTGTCTGTAAGAAGGGGAAAGGCAGAAAACGAGAAAAAAAATATGACTTTAATAACTCATTATTTCAATGTCTTCATTTTACTTTCGTTTTTTACTTTTTTGCCATCAGGTCGCAGATGACATATGGCGACCCCGTAGGGTTTTTCAAGGCAAGAGACATTCAGAGGTGGTTTGCCACTGCCTGCCTCCGTGCCACGCCCCTGATATTCCTTGGAGGTCTCCCGTCCAGATACATGGCAGGGTCAAGGCTGGGAGTATGTGACTGGCCCAAGGTCACCCAGCAAGTTTCTGTGGCCAAGCAGGGATTTGGACCTGGGTTTTCCAGCTCCTAGTCCAACACCTTAACTATTACACTACGCTAGATCTCCAGTGTGGTATAGTGGTTAAGAGCAAGTGGATTCTAATCTGGAGAACCAGGTTTGATTCCCCACTCCTCCACCTGATTGACAGAGGCTTATCTGGTGAACCAGATGTGTTTCCGCACTCCTACATTCCTGCCAAGTGACCTTGGGCTAATCACAGTTCTTTGGAGCTCTCTCAGCCCCACCTACCTCACAAGGTGTCTGTGGTGGGGAGAGGAAGGGAAAGGAGCTTATAAGCCACCTTGAGTCTCCATACAGGACAGAAAGGGGAGGGATATAAATCCAAACTCCTCTTCTTCATTTCAGAACAGCACAATAAATCTCTCTCTGTAAATGCCTTTCCTTTGCCACATACTCGGTTCCATCAAGTGTCTTAATTAGTCTTACCTCCAGCCACTTTCCAAATTTATTTTATCTCTCCAGCCCTGCATCAATAACTTATTCGATAGGGTGAGAATATGGATGTAGCAATGCACAGCTGCACACCCTCCTTCTGCTACATGGGAGGATATGTGGAGCAGGTTGTTGGCAAAGGTATGCGCTAAAAAGAAACACCACACCGAACATCTGTCTGCACAAAACCTCAAATCGTGTCCCCATTTCAATCTCTTACCTCAGAGAAGTATCTGGGTGTGCCTCCATGTGGGTTTCGAGCCCATACTTGCAAGAAAATTCCTTGAAACACACTGGACAACGGTACACTTCCTCCTCCGCTTTCTTCTCAGCGTCGCCACTTTGTGAGTCCTCCACAACCTGCTGGGTACAGAAGAGAAGACGACTGCACCAGGCTGACACAAAAGCCACGGGTTCAATACACAGAAACGTCATCCCGTAAAGTATTACAAAGAGTCATGACTTTGCTCCAGGCTACTGAAAAGAGGCCCACACCAAAGATCAATTCCAATCAATGAGAATCAGTGACAATGTATATGGTGTGCCTTTCTGCTTAGGGCTGAGCCTGGCTTCATTCCGCAGAAACATTTCCCAGGAGAAACAGAAAATGCTGACATACACCAACACGTGAGATGTTTGCTCTTATTTAAACAAGGTCCTTATTTATTTAGAGAGCCGTGTGGTGTAGTGGTTAAGTGCTTGCACTGCCACTCACAGGGTCAGGAGTTTGAGCCCCCTGTGGGTCAGATATCCTGGCAGCTGGCTCATGGTCAACTCAGCCATCCATCCATTTCTTGGTCGGTAAATGAGTACCTAGCTTATAGCTAGGGGGTAAAGAATAGCCGGGGAAAGCAATGGCACACTACCCCACAAAAATGGATTGCCTATAAAATCACTGCTTGCAGTGGTACCCCAGGGTCGAACACGACTGAAGGGGAAACTTTACTTTTACTTTACCTTATTTAAACGTTCGCCTTTCCATTCCCCCATCCCCGCTGAACCTTTATATTGTCTTCCTTGTCACGCAGAATAATGGCTTAGATCTTAAGAGGAGCAGAAGTCTGAGGGCACAAGGGAACCTCCCCATCCACTCTGCCAACCCTTACTTCTTCCCTAACCTCTGAAATCAAGCTCCTGCAGGTCAGTGGACCCAAAGAAACAGTGTGAAGAGCAAACTGGGCATCTACACAATACTTCAAAAAGTCTTCCTCTCTCCTTGGCATATGAAAAAGCCGTTCTGACAGAGGAGCTGCGGCTGTGCTAACCGAACAGGGCCTTAGGATTTAACCCTAAGAACGTACAAAGGGGACTGTATGTCGTTATAAACAAGCAGATTTCTCCCAAAGGGTATGCAAAAAAGTATTAAAACACTTATATAAAAGAACCACAACTCTTAATCAACAAAAGTATACATATTATAAATAACAACAATAAAACAATGAATAATAAACAGACAGGGAATCCCAAATAATATCAAGTATCTGTAATAAAGTTTTCACTTTGAAAGAGATCCACCAATGGTATCCTTCACTTCTACACCATTCTACACTTCTACACCATTAGCCAGGTCTATGCTGTACCACACACCTGTCCAACAGTACTAATTCAGGTGACAGGGTGGGGGTGGGGGGCAGTGCAGTGCAGTGCAGTGCAGTGCAGTGCAGTGCAGTGCAGTGCAGGGAATCCATGGCAGGATTTTGTCCAATTGGTGGTAGAAAGTGCCATCAGAAAGTCAAGTCACAGCTGACTTATGGCAATCCTGCCGGGTTTCAAAAAGGGCCAGAATGGCTATTCTTTGACGTTTAGCTAATGGCTGGGCTCCCACCACACATTTCTGCTGACAGGACTTTTCCCCTCTCCCTTTGTGCTGCAGCCCAATATGACACCTAAGTCCACCAGACACCAAGGAACAGCATGAGGGGGGAGTTGGAGGTCTGGGGGGTGGGGAGAGGGGAGGAATCCGCAAACATTACCACCATTGGTTAATTTTTTTCATAGGATCCAAACTCATGACTTCTTAGTACATGGCCTAAGTCCGTGGTGGCGAACCTTTGGCACTCCAGATGTTATGGACTACAATTCCCATCAGCCCCTTCCAGCATGGCCAATTGACCATGCTGGCAGGGGCTGATGGGAATTGAAGTCCATAACATCTGGAGTGCCAAAGGTTTGCCACCACTGGCCTAAGTTAAGCAAGCAACACTGTGGAGCGTGTTGTTTTCCCCTCAGCCCAACATCATGCCTGGTTTTTGGAAATCTAACCTGTCATTTTTGATCCCACACTTCCCCTTACCTTTCTCAACCTATTTACATGTCACAACATTACATTATGATATTACGTTTTAATGCAGAATTCTTTAAAATTGTTCCCTCCCCCAGCATAAATGGTGGAAGATGGCAAAGAAGCTCGAGTCAATGAAGAAATATGGGAGAAGAGGCTACAGAGAATGAACTTACTGCTGTTTGTGTGACAAAACTATGAAGAAGATGAAACGGGGGGAGGGAGAAAAGGGGGAAAATGTATTGTTCGAAAAAGTATGAAGAAGAAATTATTATAAACTGTAAAACTCAAATGATACAATAAAAAAATAAAAAATAATAAAAAGGTAGAAGATGGCAGGCAAAGCAGGAAAGAGGTATTTGCAAAATGCTTTGTGGAGAACCTTTTTGGCGGGGCTTTGGTCCTCCCTGTCCGTCTCAGGCTCTTGACTGAGTTTCCGTTTGGCGGACAACCGTCGGCGCTTCAGTGGGGAGGGAGGCGTTGCCGTCGTGGCGCCATTCGGATCCTTCTCGTGGATTTTCATGTGTCTAAAAAGAAAGGTGGTAAAGGAAGGGGCCGGAGGAGAAAGAAGTCAGTCTATTTCCCAATTTCAATGTGATTTTTTAAAAAAATTAAGTTGTATGAAACTGTATGATTGAAAACTGTTTGTTTGTTTGTTTATATTAAGATTTCTATGCCACCCCTCCCGTTCCGGGTTCAGGGAAGCTCACATCATAATAATACAACATAAAATATCTAAAACAATATAAACAGTACAATCAACAGCAATAAATACATCCAATAAATACCTCCAAGGTGGTGATTTCCTAACATTCTACCATTGATGGGAAAGGGAGGAGTGGAAGGGGGAGGCTAGATGGTATCATGGCTGCCTCAACCATAGGCCTGGTGGAACAGCTCTGTTTTACATGCCCTCTGGAACTGTCTAAGGCAGTAGTGGCGAACCTTTGGCACTCTAGATGTTATGGACTACAATTCCCATCAGCCCTTGCCAGCATGGCCAATTGAAGTCCATAACATCTAGAGTGCCAAAGGTTCGCCACCACGGGTCTAAGGTCTTACAGGGCTCTGGTTTCATTGGACAAGATGGGCCCATTCCACCTGACTGGAGCCAGGGCCAAAAAAACTGAATTTCCATTGGGCCAGGGACCCCCAGTAAGTTATTATTTGCAGATCTAAGCACTCTTTGGGGAGTATGCCAAGTAGAATTCCCCTTGCCCCTTCCATACTCAAAACCAACCCCATAAGAGATAACTATTGTTCTTATCTCTTTTGACCTGCTTGGAAATGAATCCTTGAGGAAGTAATTGAGAATATCAAAAGCGCAGAACATTTAACAGGTGTGTAACAGTTATTCACAGAATAACACGATCTGGAGCTCTGATGAGGTTATTTCTTTCCCCCTTCATCCCTCAAGAAATATGCCACCTTAATTCCTTTGTCCTCTGCTCAGAATTTCAGCTCTTATTTGAGAGCGGTAAGCAACAGAAAAACTAAAAAGTCCCATTTGCCAGCCCTCATTTCAGAGAGGTAGGAAATAGAAAAACGAAAAACCACAACATACAATGCAAAAGGACCCATACTTCAGAATGCTGATACTTGACAATGCAGACCTTTCATTTTAATTCACCAGGGACAGATTCAACTATACAGGCATATTAGGTGGCTGATTGGGGCTGTACAATTCAGAGAGATGCTGAAGCCATGCATGGATTAAATTACTTTGCACGGCTTCCTGAGATGCTGTAAGATGTTCACAGGGGATGCTCTTTTACCGGGGATACTGTATTCAAACAATCAACCCAGGGACACTGTGTTCAATCAGTATTTGAATATACCAACGCATCTTAGGCCCCTTCTGCTCATGAAGAATAACGCACTTTCAATCCACTTTCACAATTGTTTGCAAGTGGATTTTGCTATTCTGCACAGTGCATTGAAAGTGGATTGAAAGTGAATTATTCTGCATGTGCGGAAGGGGCCTTAGACCCTTCCTAGGCTCAGTTTCCTACAGCCATCTACTTCCATTCAGGTGTCCCACGAACAACACGCCTGCAATGTATTGTCGAAGGCTTTCACGGCCGGAATCACTGGGGTGCTGTGTGGTTTCCGGGCTGTGTGGCCGTGTTCTAGCAGCATTCTCTCCTGACGTTTCACCTGCATCTGTGGCTGGCATCTTCAGAGGATCTATCTGATCTTCAGAGAGACGCCAGCCACAGATGCAGGCGAAACGTCAGGAGAGAATGCTGCTAGAACACGGCCATACAGCCTGGAAACCACACAGCACCCCAACATGCCTGCAATCCACATGGGAATCCTGAGTCCACAACTGCAGTAATAATCGATTATTCTAACAAAAACCTGACTATGCATGCAAATGGTTAACAGGTGAAGAAGAACTGTAACAACCAGAGGAAATACTTCGATTTGTTTGTGTCGGAATACAACCACTGTTACCAGCACATTACTATTTGATATTACTTTCTAAGCGAGCAGAAGTTCAGTAAAATAAGGTGGGGAGGGGGGGACGATCTAGCACACTGAACTGGCTTATTTGCTTGACAAGGTCAGCAAGTCTCTCTCCTCTCCCGTAAGGGTGGGGCGAAAGATTAATTGACTCGCAATACCAGAGATTCTAGAACAAAAAGGGGGACTGTTCTTTTGCTCTGCCACTTTGCAGTACTGACACGGGAATGGAGGACAACTGCAAAGCGCCGCGGCTCTTTCCTTCCATCTCTGCAAATAATTGGAAGGCTGAACACAAAACACACCGAGCCGCATGCACAAAACCAACAGAGACACAGCAACAGACATGCCAAAAATGATGCCCTGCCTAGATTGCGCTGGCTTTGTGTCTTATCTACAGTAACCAACATGAATAAAACAAACAGTCTTCCCCTCTACCCTGCAATATGAAATTCCGAAGGAAGTTTAAGAATGTGCAAATTAAATTACTTGTTTGGAACATTTTCGCCACCTCTCTAGGAAAACCGCTGACGGCAGCTTGCAAAATAAAACATAACAAAAAACACAACATGCAATTGATTGATTAAAAGGGAGAATTAAAAAACCAGACAGAGAGGAAAACCCATAGCATTAAGCAGCTTAAAATAAAATTTTATAAACCACTTTCAGACTAAACCAGCCATTAAAACCAACCCTTACTTAAAGACCAGCAGAAAAAGAACTTTTTTTTGTCCTGTACTCGAAAGAGTAGTGAATGTGCCAGGAAAGACTCAGAGGGAAGGGTTTTCCACAGCTGAGGTGCCACCACAAAAAGGCCCTGTCTCTAGTCAACATCTGCTTTGCCTGTGAAGGCAGGGGTTAGAAACAATCAATTGAAAATGCTGGGGGGAAGAATTAGGACTAATAAAAGGAAACACTTCTGCACGCAACGTGTGATTGGTGTTTGGAATATGCTGCCACAGGAGGTGGTGATGGCCACTAACCTGGATAGCTTTAAAAAGGGCTTGGACAGATTTATGGAGGAGAAGTCGATCTATGGCTACCAATCTTGATCCTCCTTGAACTGAGATTGCAAATGCCTTAGCAGACCAGGTGCTCAGGAGCAGCAGCAGCAGCAGCAGCAGGCCATTGCTTTCACATCCTGCATGTGAGCTCCCAAAGGCACCTGGTGGGCCACTGCGAGTAGCAGAATGCTGGACTAGATGGACTCTGGTCTGATCCAGCAGGCTAGTTTTTATGTTCTTATGTAATCAACCACTCCTGACAGATGGCCTCTGTTCAAAAACCTCAAAGGAGACTCCACCACACTCCAAGGCAGTGTATTCCACTGTCCAATAGTCCTTACCACCAGGAAGTCCTTCCTAATGCTTAGGTGAAATCTCTTTTCCTGTACCTTTAATCTATTGTCCTAGTCTCTGGAGCAGCAGAAAACAAACTTGCTCCATCTTCAACATGACACACCTTCAAATATTTAAACATGGCTATCATGTCACTCCTCAATTTTCTCTTCTCCTAACGAAACATACCCAGCTAAAATACCTAAGTCTCTCCTCGTAGGGTATAGATTCTGCACCTTTTACCATTTTGGTCAACCTCCTCTAGACCCATTCCACCTTGCCAATAACCTTCTTGAATTGCAGGCCACAATATTCCAGGTGAGGTCAGACCAATGCAGAATAGAGAGATACTATTCTGTCCCTCTATCTAGACACTACACGCTTATCGATGCAGCCCAGAATTCCATTGACTGGCTTTCTGGACTGCCACATCACACTGCTGACTCATGTTTGGTTTGTGGTCTACGAAGACTCCCAGAGAAAGAAGAGTTTGGATTTATACCCCACCTTTCTGTCCTGTAAGAAGACTCAAGGTGGCCTACAAACTCCTTTCCCTTTCTCGCTCCACAACGGACACCTTGAGATGTAAGTGGGGCTGAGAGAGTTCTGAAGAACTGTGCCTAGCCCAAGGTAACCCAGCAAGAATGTAGGAGTGTGGTAACACATCTGGTTCACCAGATAAACCTCTGCCATTCAGGTGGAGGAGTAGGGAATCAAAACCGGTTCTCCAGATTAGAATCCGCCTGCTCTTAACCACTACACCACCTGCTCTTAACCACTACACCAGTGGTGGCGAACCTTTGGCACTCCAGATGTTATGGACTACAATTCCCATCAGCCCCTGCCAACATGGTCAATTGGCCATGCTGGTAGGGGCTGATGGGAATCTACACTACACCATCTTTCACACGTGCTGTTGTCAAGCCAGATGTCACCCATCCTATATCTGAATGTTTCATTTTTTCTGCCAGACAGCCCCATCCACAAGCAAGGCACCCAGCAGTGGCTGCACCCAGCCACCCCACCCCCACCCCCACCCCCACCCAAGAGGTTTCCCAGCAGTGTGGGGAGGCTTGAAGTGTATCAGATGTATCACATTCAGTATAAAGGATGTACCCTGAAACACAATGAAGTTCAATGGCGTATCTAAAGGAGACCACAAGGGGCAAATGACCCGGGAGCCATTCACTTGGGTCACATGGTGGGGTGCATTGGGGGGGGGGTCATTCTCACCCCTGAAACAGAGGTGTTTGGATGGCAGTAGGAGAAGCGACGTCCTTTGCAAAATGGGCAGTCTTCTCCCAGGCAAAAAAGGAGCAGCAGTGGCGTAGGAGGTTAAGAGTTCGTGTATCTAATCTGGAGGAACCGGGTTTGATTCCCAGCTCGGCTGCCTGAGCTGTGGAGGCTTATCTGGGGAATTCAGATTAGCCTGTACACTCCCACACACGCCAGGTGGGTGACCATGGGCTAGTCACAGCTTCTCGGAGCTCTCTCAGCCCCACCCACCTCACAGGGTGTTTGTTGTGAGGGGGGAAGGGCAAGGAGATTGTAAGCCCCTTTGAGTCTCCTGCAGGAGAGAAAGGAGGGATATAAATCCAAACTCTTCTTCTTCTTCTTCTTCTGTGCTGTGCGGTGGTGGTGGGGGATTTGTCCCAGGGGCAGCACATTGGGGGTGCAGCACCCGGGGCACGTTATGTATCATTGCTTGAACTGCTCATCAATACAATCTATGGTTAAGTAATGTACTCCATAAAAATCCATTTACTTTTCACAAGGAAGTACAAGAAATGACAAGACAATGGCGATGGGGAAGTCCAAATTTGAATATGCTTCTCTTGACTGTGCTGGGAGCTGCTTGAATTCTACTTTGACATGTGGCTGAACAAACTCCTTCCCCCCCACCCACCAACACACACAACTTGCCCAACCTGTTCGAGTTTGGCATGCAAGAATGAGCAAATATCAGAATGTACCTTTCTTGTCAGCTCCCTTTTAAGCAAGACCAAGAAACTGTCACCGTTTTTAAAAGAGAGAAGTGAAGACAAAGAAACACTTAAGCATATGGGGTGGAAAGTGAACTGCCAGTCACCCCATCCTTGGTGTCTTGCAACTTGCTGGAAAACTCTCATCCAATTCTGCCAGCTATTGGCTTTCAGTGTTTAAAAGAAGAGGGGGAAGAGAGGGATGTTTGGTGAATTCTGTGTGTCGCGCTACACAAGGAAGTGTAAGCATTTAACCCCAGCCGATGCAAAAAAAGCCAAATATTGTCCACAGTAGTGGACAAAGAATGGCATGCCCATAAATGCGACTTGTATGTCTCTCATTCCTTGTTACACTGCGCATACCAACACAACAAGGCTGATCTTTCAGTTATTTGCATATTCGTTTCTTTTAAGGTGCACACCTATTCCTAAGCAAGTAAGGACAACGTTGTGGTTGCACGTATTTATCGCACGCATACTGTGCAGATTAAGGAGCCAACGTTTGCTGTTATTGCCTGTCAGATGCACTTCCAATGGCAAACCCAGCATACGCTGCAGTAACAATGTATGAAAATAGTCTCTGAGGTCTCCTAGGGAAACACGTGAATTTTTAAATATGTTTTACATAATGCGCATGCACAGAGATCTATGTTCCTACTAGGTGGTAGCAGGAGTGGAGCTGGATCCAGCCAGCCTTTTCATTATTTTCACTCACTTCTTCTCCTTACTAGAGATCCTGACCCATATCTGTGTGCACCAGTCCGTTGATCCCCAGTAACCCTATTTCTAATAGTTAAAGGAAACCCCATCTTCCTTTTACACCAACAGAATGTGGGTGGACCTGGGACGCCGATCAAAAAGAAATATCCACCAATGTTCTTAGCATCTCTTTGAAAGCACCACTCAAGTGTCTGCCTCTTGCTAAGAGACAGGATCAGTAGCTTCTACTAACAAGTCAGCTTTGAAATGTACATGAATCCGGCCGCTGAGCCCGCCCTTCTTTTGTTGCCCGCGCACTGGCTAATTATCTGACCATCTGCCTACCCCCTCCCGCCCAGGGTTTGTCCACTGGGGTTTGATCCCAGACGCCTTTTATTATCATTCATTTTTTGTAGGTTACTGCTGCTATAGTTTTAATAGTTTTAAGGTTTTGTATTGTTTTAATTGGGGCTATTCGATTTGTTTTATTGTCTTGTTATTTGCTGTTGTACACCGCCCTGAGCCCTTCAGGGGTAGGGCGGTTTATCGAACAAACGAACCAACGAACGAACGAACAAACGAACAAATAAATAAATAAAAATCACAAAGGATTCAGCCTTTGGACAGGAGCTTTAGAAGGTACTTGACCCTTTCCATTATTTTACAGAAGACAACTAGAATGACTTTTTACATGTATTTTGAGCTTCCAAGAGAAATAACTTAGTCTAGAAGCCTTATCTGAGTCACCCTGAGCACTACAAACCAACATTCTTAGGATTCTTCCTGAGAAGAGCTTGAGAGAAATACCAAGTGCCTCAGGGCTATTCACATGCCCCATGCTTAGTTTAATGTGTTGATTAATTGCTCTGTCAATGCAATCACCAAAACCAGGGTACTGCTACACTGTTAATGGTCTTTCCCATTTGACTTTAAATCTCTGGAACACCACACTAGTGCAGAGGTGTATGTGGAGGGGGAATGGCGCCTGGGGACAACACCTACTCTGGGCGTGTGTCCCCCATGCTCATGGGCGGGGCTTGGGGACACCTTGGATGGGCACCGCAGCAGCAGCAGGCCAGCAGCGCCCCCGAGCCCCGCAGACCTGGGGAGGGAAAGAGGTGGCTTGGATGGGCACCGTGGCAGCAGGCCGACTCCATCTTTAGGCACCTCCCCTACGCCAACCACCCTAACCCCCTCCCTCCCTTGCATGCCACTCTTCCCCTTCCCCTTCCCCTCCCCCTCCCTCCACTAGGGTGGGTGGGCCACGTCCAGATGCCGGGACCCCTCCCCTTCCCTCCCTTGCATGCCACCCCTCACTCCCTCCCCTTCCCTTGTATGCCACCCCTCCTCCCCCTCCCCCTGCTAGGGTGGGGGGGCAGGTCCAGATGCCGGGCCCCCTCCCCTTCCCTCCCTTGCATGCCACCCCTTACTCCCCTCCCCTCCCTCTACTAGGGTGGGTGGGCCAGGTCCAGATGCCAGGCCCCCTCCCTCCCTTCCCACTCCCTCCACTAGGGTGAGCGGGGCAGGTCCAGATGCTGGGTCCCCTCCCCTTGCATGCCACTCCTCCCTCCCCCTTCCCTCCCTTGCATGCCACCATTCACTCACTCATTCCCCTCCCTCCCCTTCCCTTGCATGCCACCCCTCCCTCTCCTTCTGCTAGGGTGAGTGGGCCATGTCCAGATGCCGGGCCCCCTCCCTCCCTTTGCATGCTACCCCTCCCCCTCCCTCCCCTCCCTCTGCTAGGCTTCCAAGCCAGGTTGGTGCAGGGGAGGAGGGAAGTGGGGCCGATTTTGAACACACACACACCCAGCCGTTGCGCCCGGGGTCGACACACACACACACCCCGTCCCCAAGGGCAATACGCCACTGCAAGAGTGACAATAATGACTCCTGAATGTTTCTCAGATTGAACCGGATGTAATGAGCAGATGGAGTGATCCACCAAGAATCTGTGCTGCTCCAGACATTGTGAGGTCATTTGGGTGTTGACGTATCACTTGTTGAAAAGAGTGTGACCGGACCAGAAGGTTGGCCAGATAAGGATGTTTGTGGATCCCACGTCCTCGAAGGAGGGCCAGTAGGTTGACCAACAGCTTCCAAACCCTTGAGGAGCCACACAGAGGCCAACTGGCATGGCTTTGTACTGAATGTGATAGCTGTCCTCCCAAAAAAACCTCAGGAGCCAAAGATGGCTTGGCAAAATTGGCAAAATGCAGGTACTCTTCCGTGAACTCAATAGAAGTTAGAAACTCCTTTGGTTGCAGGGAATCAGCAATAGAACAGAGAGTCTCCATGCTAAGGTAGGGCAGCTTTATGAACTGATGCAAGGACATCAAGACCCAGATTGCACGCCAGTCCCCATTCCTCTTAGGAACTGTGAAAAATCGCACTGATGGTTCTGGACCTTTCTTCTGGATTCCACACAAAAGGGGACTATACAAAAAGGTCACTCACGCTTGCAATGAGGAAAAAATAACAGGAATTGATAGGGAGGAAAAACCAAAGGAACAGCACAAGAACAAAAGGAAGAAAATACGAAGATAAAAGTGAAAGGAAAAGATCTATTTTTCTCTGTAGTGCAGACAACTAGATATTGCTCTCCCCTGAAGCAGGAAAATAACTGGAGTGTTCTGGGTAATTACCACAGGTTACAAGACACACAAAGATCTTGTTCCTGCCTCCCTGGTGAATGGTGAGAATTACCTAGAAAGATGTCCTCCAGCTCCGAGGGAGAATTTTAGTTATAGGAAACTTGATAAGACACAGCTTTGCAACTTAAGCCCTTATCATAAAAGAGATGTGCAACTTGATGCTCAAGGCCCAATTCACAGAAGAACCGTATGGTACAACAACCATATGGTACAACAGCCATCCCTCTGATGACGCATAACTTCCTTTGGTTTTCTCCTTTCAATTAATACATGAGATTCCTCCAAAACACAGTTTAAGTTGTACAATCCAAGGAGTGCTGAACTACATGACTGCATTACAGGCAAGTCAGGCCTGAAGCAAGATTCTACGCCAGCATCTCTGACTAAGCCACACAGTTCTGTTCTTCATGATCTAGCCGATCTCAACTTGCCCCACCCCGCCATCTTTCAGCTCATCCATGCTGGGTGAACTTGGCCCAGTCACACAATCTCAGCCCTGACCCTGGCTAGTATTTATATGGGAGACTGACAATGGCAAATCCCCTCCCAACTTCTTGCGCCTTGAAAACCCTACAGGGTCACCAGAAGTCAGTTGTGACTTGACGGCACAAAAACAGAAGCAAAAATGAAGCCCTCCGTTTGTGATCCTTCAGGAACATTTCCCTCAACTCCAGAACTTCTGGATCACATTAAGGATGTACCAACAGTGGGGTGCTGTGTGGTTTCCAGGCTGTATGGCCGTGTTCTAGCAGCATTCTCTCCTGACGTTTCGCCTGCATCTTTGACTGGCATCATCAGAGGATCGGAGCCTTCAACAATACGATGTACCAACAGTTCAAACAGCAGGTGCTGCCCCAGCAAACTGGCTGACGTCAACCCCAGCAGCACAGTACAGGATTGGACTGGTAATCTTTTGAGATGCAAGGGATCTACCTAGGATGGAAAGCTAGATTTACAAAGGAAAAGGGATCTGTGTGGTGAACGGAGTACAGCTGGTCAGCTGAAGGGAGGTTACAGGCAAGAATTCTGCTTGTATTGGCATTCACAGAGAGATCAGAATGCAGGAGCATATCTGTCTCTTATACACAGAGCGCTAGACATAAGACCCCAAACTATTTCCCACTTCTGCATTGAGGAAGATATTGTAGGACTCAGATGAATTCTGCTATAACGTGAACTCTTCTCTGGGATTTCCAGTTTTGGCCCCGTCTCTCTGGGCAGATCCTAAAACAAGTACTTGTAGTGGAAAACGCTGTACAGCGAAGAGGAGATCACTTAACAAAACTGCTAGAAACCAGATGGGAAAGCAGCGCTTACATCTAGTCAGCAAGAACCCAAAGTCAGAACACACAGAGCGAAGCAGCCAAAGTACAATGCCACGAAACAGCCCAGCCAGAATTGCGTAGAGTAGTAATTTGAAAAGAACGTTCTGTTCGAACTCTGCTGCTGATTTGGCACAACAGGCGGATTCAGACATGTGGTGAGCACAGGAGAACTTGGAATCGAGGATGACGACAAAAGAAGTCTAAACAGGTCAGTAGCTGTGAGTAATTCAAGACACACCCAAGGGTCCAAATCCACTGAAAAGACTTCCTGTGCAAGCACAATCAAAGTGAATATGCAGGAGAACAGTAATGCTTTGGTGGCGCTCCCGTTACAACCGAGCTTGTACAGAAGACACTTCCGGTGGATTATGCCCGTAAAACACCTCATATTCAAGGATCAGGGAAGGAACCGACGGGGTGACTAACGAGACAGAAACAAGAGTTCACAGCAGCTAGCTCATGTCTAAACCCGTTTGCCAACAAGATTATAAAGATTAAGTTGAGAACAGAAAATCACACAAAAATGTACCATGTAGGAATAGAATGACTACTTTCTTTAAAGATGATTTCAGGGTACCTGGGAGATCACATCTGTGCTCATACATATGTGGGGGAAGGGTTTAGACCAGGGGTCTTCAAACTATGGCCCTCCAGAGGTTCATGGACTACAATTCCCATGAGCCTCTGCCAGCATGGCCAAGTGGCAGGGCTGATGGGAATTGTAGTCCATGAACATCTGGAGGGCCATAGTTTGAAGATCCCTGGTTTCGACCTATCATTAAAAACTGGTTAAATATTTATTAAGCGCATATATCAGAAGATTGGCAGGTGTAAGAACTAGTGTCAGACTAGGATGTTGGAGAGGCTGTTTTGAATCCCCGCTCTGCCATAGAAGCTTCAGCTCAAGTTTCCTCGCAGGGGTGTTTTGAGGATAAAATGAAGAAGAATGGTAGAGTACAAACGAAGTAAATAAAATATTACATTGACCAACGGGATCATGAAGAATGCCATTCACAAACCGACAGGGTCATAAAAACCCCATCCCCTCCCCACCCCTTTTCACAGCCACCTTTGAATATTATTCTTTAAAAGCCAGCATGGTGTAGTGGCTAAGAGCAGGTGCGCTCTAATCTGGAGAACCGGGTTTGAGTCCCTGCTCTGCCACTTGAGCTGTGGAGGCTTATCTGGTGAACCAGATTAGCCTGTGCACTCCAACACACACCAGCTGGTCACAGCTCTTCGGAGCTGTCTCAGCCCCACCCATCTCACAGGGTGTTGTTTGGGGGGGGGGGGGAGAAGGAAAAGGAGACTGTAAGCCCCTTTGAGTCTCCTTACAGGAGAGAAAGGGGTGGGGGGTATAAATCCAAACTCTTCTAAAAGAGTAGGAAACTGTGCAATACTACTTCCCTCCCAAGCAGGGTTCCTTTCCAAAGAAAGTGATTCCAAATGGAAGATGTGGCATCAGAGTAGCACACGCTGGATCTTTAATACTCTGGCAGAGAGTTGGCAATGCCCAGAAGGCCTCTGTTCTGCAACTGGCAACATTAATAGGATTTTAATGGCTTCTCTCTGGTGGCCTGTTAGCATGTCTGCAACTCCTCAGAGATGAAAACATTAAAATTTGGTCTGTTTGCGCTTGAAATGCAGCTGTCAGTGTTACCTTAATATGCAGCTAGGGTAGGGAAAAGGAAGGGGAAAGGTAACAGAATTAATTACGTTATTACAGCATTAAAATTATGACCATGTGGTCCTCTTCAGAGGTGTAGGGGAGGCCAGCAGCACTGCAAGCTCTTCCCACTGGACCTTTGTATACAGCCTGACACAGTAAAACACACTCAGTTGCCATTGGATAAAGATGAGAATGGAAATCAGGAACAAACAACAGTAGACAGAAACGCTGACTTTCTTTAACCCAACGACCCCAAGCAGGAGCAGTCTGAAGGTTTCAGCAGCAGTTATCTTCCACATCTCCATAAGGCCAATTGGCCATGCTGGCAGGGGCTGATGGGAATTGTAGTCCATAACATCTGGAGTGCCAAAGGTTCGCCACCACTGCCATAAGGTCTGCAACAGGGGTCTGCAACCTGTGGCTCTCCAGATGTTCATGGACTACAATTCCCATCAGCCCCTGCCAGCATGGCAGGTTGCAGACCCCTGGTCTACAAGGAGATCCCAATGTGGAACACTGCAGAGCTGAAGTACATCCTGCATTCAGAAAATTACTATACTAATGAAGCACTGGCTCCCATGATGACTTGCTGGGTCTCTTCCTCACAAAAATATCCAATTCTCAGTACTGAAGCTTCTTTAGATAAACTGAAACTCCAAAAGACGTATTTCCCTGCCCGATCGTCACGCCAGGCACTGTGGCAATGAAGGAGCCAGAACTGGGGTCAGGATACATGGCAAAGATAACTAAGTAGTGTTAAATGTTTGCCTGTTCTTCACGGTGCAATGAGCTGAAGCAGAGCCCCTATATAAGAACCAAAAGTTAGAATGTGAGGGTTTCATGTTTTTTTAGTGGAAAATCAGTGGAAATTTTAGTGAAAATCAGGAGATACTAGACCCCCCATAATTAGTGAATCCTTCTGATGCTCAGAGAAATGGTCAAAATTAGACTGCAGTGGTCACAGGTGCTCAAACAAGCAGCTCTGGCCATTATGGAGAGGATACTGAAAAGATTTTCCAAAGAGCAGTCTTCTCCTAGAAGCACCGTTCCAAAAGATTTCTTGGAAAGGAAGCCATGGCACGTTTGTATTTGCGGTGCAGACATGCCCTTACACATATGACTCAACTGTGACAGCTTGCAAATACAACTCCACCTTTTCTTGATTCAGGATAAGCTCACTGTTTTCTCAAGGGAATGGGATCCCTTCTGGCACTGGCTTTGCATACAGGAGGAAAATGCAAACCTGCTCGATGCTCACTTCGGCCAACAGAGCACATGAGAAAAGCTACCACCGTGCTCTGGGCCCTATGAGAATTCTGCAGGCCCCTCGGGATTTAAAAGGAATGAGGGTCCCGGCAGCTTGCTTGGAACTTTCACTCCAAACTCAGCAAACCTTAAGAACACGGGAGAGTTGCCAACGAAGGTTGTACCAGGCAAAGGGACCCGAGAACGATTACACGTATTTCCCTTTTCCAGTCTTCACTTCTATCATTAGGGATCACTATGAACTGGTAACACTAAAGCTGGCCAAGATTTGGGCCTTGCAAAAGCATCACAGAGGGTGAGCACAGCAACTTCCAAGTTTACAATCCAAGTTTCTCCACTCAGAAAGCGACATGCCAAAACATTCTCCTCCGCTGACCAGGGAAGAGGTCAGTATGAGGGGAGGTTAATGATGGAGGCAAAGGGCATCTGGCGGCCTGGTCCGTTTTGCAAGCCGTCATCCCCTGAACCAGAGAGTGTCTGAAGAAAGCTGGATTCAGGGATCAGATGCGCAGCCCAGCACAGCTGACAAGCAACAGTCCGGCCAACCCAATCATCACGCTCAGTGTATCTTGAACTGCATGGCTGGAAGCAACGACTGCTCACACTGAGTGATTCCTGCTGTTCTCCAGATACTGAACCTGTGATACAGAACTGAAAAAACCACAACAGGAAATGAATGAGTCCTCTGCCTACACCTATTTCACAGGGTCACTTTCCTGCTAAACCTGGATGTTCCTACTGAAGTGAAATTATCATTACAGCCAACAATACAGTTTGCTTTTCAAAGTCTGCCACAGGAGGTGGTGATGGCCACTAACCTGGATGGCTTTAAAAAGGGCTTGGACAGATTTATGGAGGAGAAGTCGATCTATGGCTACCAGTCTTGATCTGCCTTGATCTCAGATTGCAAATGCCTTAGCAGACCAGGTGCTCGGGAGCAACAGCCGCAGAAGGCCATTGCTTTCACATCCTGCATGTGAGCTCTCAATGGCACCTGGTGGGCCACTGCGAGTAGCAGAGTGCTGGACTAGATGGACTCTGGTCTGATCCAGCAGGCCAGTTCTTATGTTCTTATGTCTACAGTGATGCCTTCTGTGCCTGAAGGGTTTCAAAACTGGACAATTATTGGGGATGGATCCAAACTACTTAATGGAGTAAAACTGGTAGACTAGGCCTTCCTCTCAATCCTACTGCAACTCTGAGTACCTAAAATTCTTCTCTTGGGGGAAGTTGGGGGCAGGGGGTAGAGAGAGGGAACCTCAGGAACAGTGTGTGGGAAAACAAGAGGGAGAAAATTGGCAGAAAGTGCCCGTCGCCATCTCAAAAGGGTGACTGCCGATATGTTGAAACAACAGCACTTTTGCATGCAACCCACAAGCAGCTGTACAGCCCAAAGGAATGTTTGGGACAAGAGGTGGGGCAAATAATGGAGCGCTGTTGCCTGCACTCCTTTCCCCTGGGTTTCTCAGAGGTAAAAGGTAAAGTTTCCCCTTCAGTCGTGTTCGACCCTGGGGTACCACTGTGAGCAGTGATTTTATAGGCAAGCTGTTTTTGTGGGGTAGTTTGCTATTGCTTTCCCCAGCTATTCTTTATCCCCTAGCTATGAGCTAGGTACTCATTTACCAACCAAGAAATGGATGGATGGCTGAGTTGGCCATGAGCCAGCTGCCAGGATATCTAACCCACAGGGGGCTCGAACTGCTGACCGTGTGAGTGGCAGTGCAAGCACTTAACCACTATGCCACGTGGCTCCTGAAGATTCTCAGAGGTACCTGGATCAAGCCCAGAGGAACCTTTGCTCCAATATCATGAGCTCTACTTAAGGTTTTATGTAGGAAGGCGAGGCTGGCTTTCTACATCTCCACCATCGTAATCCTCTCTGCCCTTACCATCAGACTGGCATCCTTGATAAATTCCAAAAAAGTTCAAAATACAACACAAAATAGTCAAAGAAACATTTGGATACATTGCAGTTTGAATTGTGAGCTTGGGCAGACAATTTTAGTCATCTCAGCATAGCATTTGGTTTCTTTTCTTAGGGAAAAAAGGAAACTAAAATACAAGCATATTCAATGGCACATCTAGGAGGGCATCAGGCAGGCGCCGCTCACCTGGGTCACGTGGGGGGCACATTTGGCTGCCTGTCCACCACTCGCCCACTGCTGCTTGCCCACCTTGCTCGTCACTCACCCACCCCTGCTCGCCCCTTGCCGCTCGCTCACCCACCTCAACTGGGAGGGAGGGGTACAATCAGTACTTGCCCCTGGGGCAACACTTCCTTCAGGTATGCCACTGGGAATACTGCTTACCTGTCCAGCATACCCTGTTTCCCTGAATATAAGACATCCCCGGAAAATAAGACGTAGTAGAGGTTTTGATGAAGTGCGAAATATAAGGCATCCCCCAAAAGTAAGACGTAGCAAAGTTTTTGTTTGGAAGCATGCCCGACAAACAGAACACAGAAAAATAAGACATCCCCTGAAAATAAGGCATAGCGCATCTTTGGGAGCAAAAATTAATATAAGACACTGTCTTATTTTCGGGGAAACACGGTATTAACCTCCTTTAAAGCTGAGCTTTCAAACATCATGACTGAAAACCTACCTAAAGACATCAAATAACGTAAAACCTGGCAATAATTAAGGAACTTGTTTACGAACAACCTAACCCTCTGCATTGTATGACACATCCTTTACTGGAGGGATACTTGGCTCACTTGCAACCCACCCACTCCTCGCATCTGTGAAGTGCTGTAGCCCTTCTTCTCAAGAATTAGGATTATAAACTTCTGAACTGATAAAAAGTTTGCAGGCTGAGGTTTAGACCTGAATTTTCAAACAGCGAAAAGATATTGCCCACAAACGATGCAAGCAAAGAATGAATACTTTCTACATTGGTGCACCAAATACACTGGGGGGAAAACTGGTTCCAGATTTCACACATCTGTGTGAACCAAAGATCTGGAGGGGCATCTAAAGAATGACACAATGCGTGACAAAGAAAACAGCAACACATACTTCTGGATCAGAAAATGCACCAAATCAATGAAGGATAAAATATTACAGCAGCCGCCTATTTTTCCATTCCACCTGCTCAACTTTGACAGCAGGTTTCTGATCATGGCAGGATTTTCAAGGCAGAGAAGCGGTTTCACATGAAAGAACCATCTTGCAGGTGCGGTTTCATTTTGGGGGCATGATAATATTATCTGACAGCAACGTTCAGTTTCTTAGGAGCCACCAGAGTCTCTGGAGGCCGGTTGCCCGGGTGTGCACAATGACAGCTACAGATAAAGTTGTTCAAAAAAGCATGTGCTGTTTTCTAATGCAGGCATCTGAACCATCGAGGAAATCCCAAAGACAGGACAAAATTCAACTGGGGGAAGATGTGCATTATAGTACTGCAAAGCAGAGGTGCTAAAACAAAACTTGCTGGGAAAGAAACCTCCAATATATAGGACAAAACAGACCTCCACCTGCCCAGACAGGCGCCCTCAAAGCTCCCACAATCTCACAAGCTGCCCCAGCGAGCAATGACTCACTGCAATGGATTGTCACAAACATAGCTGTCATCCATATCATAGCTGTCATCATGAAGTGGGATACAGGACATGAACTAAACCAGGCTGTCCCTAACGGTGGGTGCCTACAGGCACCACTTTTTGTGACACCTTTTCTGGCACCTGCCAAGTATTTTTAGGCAGTGGGCGGGCCCAGGTTGGGCTTCTGCCCAACGAGTTTTTTGATCAGCTATGCAAATTTTTAAAAATGTTGCTTTAGTAGCAGCTGCCACCACAGCACCAGGATCTGCACTATGTTACTGAACTTAAGCTACAGCCCTGAAGTTAAGGTTGTGGCAATCATTTTTGTGGCTGGCTCCACCTCCTCCAGCAGCTATTGTGTGGCATCCCTCTTGTGGCTGCGCCCATCACGCCATGTCAGAATCCCAAACGTGCCTGAAGACTCACAAGGTTGGGGGGGCCCAGATTAAATCATGCACACAGCACGTGCACACACACTTTTGCATCTTCCGCAATAGCTCTTCTTACCTGTGCATGTTTCCATTGGTAGTGAACGACTGATCACACACCGAGCATTTATAAGGCCTTTCCCCTGAATGCACAAGCATGTGGCGATCCAGGGAGCTTGCTGAGCTCAAAGACTTTCCACAGATGCTGCAGGAATGGTCTGTCCCTCCAGTGTCAGTGTTGTGCTAAAGAGAGCGACAACATATTTCCATTGAGTTCTCCCTGTCCAGTTCCAAGGGTAGGTCAAAGTCATTTGCAATATATCCTCCCGAACAAGGTTAAGCGCAACAGAGGTAGTCAGCAAGAAACACCAGCGTTACCTTCTTTTAACTCTCTGGTTATGGTTCAGCCCAAAAGAAGTTAGAGAAAGGGTATGATTGATTCATATCCTACTTTTCCATCCAGTGGGAGCACCAAGAGGCTTCTAAGTCTGTCTTTGTTTTATCTTAACTAATATCCTGTAGGTAGGTTAGGCTGAGTGTGTGCTACTAGCCCAGAGGTCTGCAACCTGTGGCTCTCCAGATGTTCATGGACTACAAATCGCATCAGCCCCTGTCAGCATGCCCAATTGGCCATGCTGGCAGGGGCTGATGGGAATTGCAGTCCATGAACATCTGGAGAGCCACAGGTTGCAGACCCCTGTACTAGCCCAAGGTCACCCACTGAGTTTCCGTGGTAGAGTATGGATTCAAGTCTGGGTCTTTCAGATCCTATACTCTGTGCCACTGAAGGATGCTAGTTCAGTCAGTTGGGGTGCAGTGATCAAGAAAATACTTTCATATTAGAATGCAGCCCCAAACAAATATGAGAATAATCAATTCATTTTTATGCACTGCCTTTGTCAAAACCACTATTTTGTACATTATTGAACATGGTACTTTGATACAAGAACATTTATACCAATTTTTACTTTCAAACAGATGGGGGGAAGGGCTAGGCAGGCACTAGGGTCCTGGTGGAACATTCTGTAACAAAGGAGGTCAGGCATCTTTGTTCTGTGGCACAGGAATATACAACTCCACTAGCATCTTTCTGTGGAATAGAGGGTACTATTAACCACTACAATTATAACTGATCTCAAAATAACCAAGATCAGCTCTTTTAGAAGAAAATGGCTGCTTGGAAGCTGAACAGAATGGCATTATATGATGCTGGAGTCCTTTCCCTCCCAAACTGGGCCCTCCTCCAGCCCCACCCCCAAATCCCCACCTGTTTCCCAACCTAGAGCAACAACCTTCTTTAATCAAATTGAACAGTCTTCAGCGTTCTGAAAGAAAAATGTGGGTACCCTTGCCTTCAAATATAGCCTAAGGAGAGGTTAGTATGCATGAAAAGGGGAGGGAGGGATCATGGGGAGGGAGGGATTTTATATCATTGGTACGCTGGACGCCACCCTACATCTTGAATTTTAACTTAAATTTAAACCTTGGGCCTATATTGGTAAATGCATTGGGAGATTTTATCGCTGCTTTTAAATGTTATTTAATTATACTGTTTTAAATGCTGTACACCGCCCAGAGCCCCTCGGGGATGGGGCGGTTTAACAACAACAACAACAACAACAACAACAACAACAATAATAATAATAGTGAAGCATTCAGAAAAGCCCTTTCATTATTGACTGTATTCTACTAAAAATGGAACTGTGGGTGTATCAGAAGGAACCTAGTAAGTCATATAACCAAATCTTTCAAGGCTACTGATCTGGTTCATACCACTCAATCCATGTGAAGAATTGAGGAGCATGTTGGCTTGCAACCAGCCAGTTCTCCCTTACAGTCACTAACAGTTCGAGTTTTGACAGGAGGTAAAGGAAAGATGGTCACCATGATCTGCACAAATTGCATGTGCTAAAAAAAATTAAAAAGAGGAAAAAACAGCAGAGAATCTGCGAGAATTGCATACAGTTGCGGCAGATGCACACACAGCTGACACATAGATGCAGCAGTTCTTGCAAACAGTGCTTCTGCAAGAGCCATTTAGAAATGGTTTGTCATTGCCTGCCTCCAAGTCAGGACCCTGGTATTCCTTGGAGGTCTCTCATCTAACTACTTGCCAGGGTTGAGGCTGAGAGTGTATGACTGGCCCAAGGTCACCCAGCAAGTGTCTATGGCAGAGATATAGCTGGGCCATAACGCACCTGGTGCGCACTCTGCGTTTCCGCCACCAAGCCCCCTTCCAGGTGTGCACCCGGTGGAATGTGCACCCCGCCCCCTGGTAGCTCCGCCTCTGCAGAGTGGGGCTTTGAAGCTGGGTTTCCAGCACACATGCCTCCAAAAGCTGCTTTATACAAGAGACAGAATATTTTATAGGTGGGCTCTCCTAGTGATGCTTGTTTCCAAAGAGCCAACTAAAGGACTGGATGGTTTGCACTGAAACTACAGGCAACATTTATGGCTTAAGTGGTTTTCTTGAAGCCTCAAGTGGTTTAAAGTGTATTACAGAAAGAGAACTACATAACTGAGAAACAGAAGGACAAAGAATACATTCCTTGAGGAAAGGTATGAAGATAAAAGCATTATAGCAGACCTAATTCCTGAGCTTTAATGAGAAAATGTGTTTATTGAAAGGGAGAGCAATCCAGATCTGGAAGCCACATTTCCACATAAAATCCAAGAGTCTAGCCTACCTCACAGGGTTGCTGTGAGGAAAAAAATGGAGGATAGGATGACGCAGTAAGCAGCTTGAGGTCCCCAGTGGAAAAACGGAATGGTATAAACGACGTAAAGAAACAAATCAAAGAATCAGCTTACCTGACGAATATGCATGGTCAGCTGATGCTGAGTAGTGCAAATCTTTTCACACAGAGGACATATATAGGAAGACTTCTCATCTTTTGTTTCCTGTTTTTGTTAAAATAGAAATAAAAATTGAGAAATATGCCTGCAGAATTCAAGGAAAAAACCCAACAACTCCATAACCCCTCTCATATTGCTAAAGAACAAATAGTACAACATAAGCTTACTAGGGAAATCCAAATGGACCCTCAAGGAGGCAGGCTCTTTTTAAAAATCTGTAACCAGTGCTTACATCAGTAGAATGGAAGAGGTGGGGTGCAAATACTACCGGGCCTACCATCAGGGTCTAGCTCTGATTTGGCCTTTCACTGTATGCCATCCGGACAAGTACGGCACATGTTTATCTATAAAACAGCAACAGCAAAGACTGACTACACCAAAACATAAAGGAAACAGTCGTGGTTTTGAAGCTGCTGCCTTGATTGGAAGCCCTTTCACACTGATTTGTCTCCCAGAGGACCTCTGTACAATGGAGAAGATTCTTAGATTTTTGGAAGGAAACACAAATGGGGTGCCAAGCTCTGACCTTACCACACTATTATCACTCTACAATTGTGCAATGTTGGGGACCCTTCAATATGTTTTTTGGGGGGACCCAGGAATCCTCAGAGAACGAAATGGCATGCACTGTAAATGTTAAACATTAACATTGTATTGTTGAAGGCTTTCACAGCTAGAATCAACTGGCTGTTGTGGGTTTTCCAGGCTGTGTGGCCGGGGTCTGGTAGTTTTTGCTCCTAATGTTTTGCCAGCATGTATAGCTGATGTGACAGACTGCAAAAATATAACTTATATTATTGAACTTATATACCGCCCTCCCCCGAAGGGCTCATATGTCCTTAAATGGGTACAGGTCTGTCAGGAGCCATTATTGTTTACATTCAAAGTGAGGCAAAGAGCCCTGGGAATAGAGAGTCCACCTGATTGGCTGAGGCAACCCGGCACTCTGATTGCATGAATTGTATTAATGTCACCAGGAGGGAAGAGGATATCTCCTTATGCAAAACTATCTGGGAGGCTTTTGGACTTTAGCGTTGCTGCTGTTAAAACTATCTGCCTTAACTGTGTTTAAAAGCATAACAACTCTGAAGGGAGTAGTTGAGTCAAGATGTGTAACTGCTACTGAGATCAGCCTGCGAGTTGTGGTGACAGCAAACATACACAGACTGGAAGGACTGGTGGAGTGGTTTATTAAGGGGTCGAGCAAAAGAGTCATATAAACAGTGAAGAGTATTCCAGAGAGGGAAGGATTCTATACTATGTTTCCCCAAAAATAAGACCTACCCCGAAAATAAGCCGTATCTCCTCTTTCCTCCAGTTGCTTTAAATAGTCAATGTAAGACACCATTTTGCAGGATGAGTAGTGGAGTTGTCCATACAATTCGCACACACACACTCACTCTGTGCCTATCTGATCAGGCCCTTGAGGGGTTAAGAGCAGCCAGATCCTTCTCAGAAGACCTACCAATTTCAACAGGCCTGAGGAAACACATACCATGCTGACTTAAGCAGCAGTCTAGGAGGACAAAGAAAACCTGAAGAAAATTTAACTCAACCAAACATACTGCTATTGTGCTAGATGTGGGCCTGCATGGACCATTTTCTTACCCTAAGCCTACAAGACACAACTATAAACCTACATGAAATATTCCCAGGTGGAAATTATGTCAAGACCAAAGATTGTGAATTGAAGCAAAGAGAAAAATGCTTCAGCAAAAAGAGAAATGCTTAATGTTGCTTCATAATGCATGTAGCACCTCTGGCATACCAATGTTTACGGCAATAAGCACAAAAAAGGACGGCACAGAGATATCACAGTGTGCCTCCAAAGGTTTAGGAATGCACACCTCCCTCATACATATTTATACACGTTTCTATCTGCCAATGCTGGTATGCACACTGTGGTATGCGGCAGAATGCTATAGCTGCATTTGAACCCAAGCCCCAGGTTTCTTTAAGCAATGGGCATTACTACCTTATTTCTGTTCTATTAGCGTCTGTAAAATTATAACTTATAAAACCATGGGAATTGTTCCCTCTCATCTGCTTCTATATTTTTCTAACAAAGAAAATGATAGGGCAAGCACAAAACAAGAATCTCTAAGAACTGGCAGTACGGGGTGATCCCGTGCCATTTCAGTCATGGGAAATGGCATTCGATTCACCCCAGATATGATCTCCGCTTTGTCTTTCCTTGATTCCCTCTCCCTCCTATTTATAAAAAAACTGTAATTATAGAACAATAAACGCATTCAAAATTAATATGAACAAAATGAGAGAGATCTCCCTTTTTAACACTTAAAATAATTTCAAGAAAAAACAAAACTCTTACTCTAATACAGTGGTGGCGAACATACGGCACGGGTGCCAGAGGTGGCACTCAGAGCCTTCTCTGTGGGCACGCGCAAACAGAGTGCCCCTCCCCACACACATCTAGGCTGGCCTGGGCCGCTGGGCTCCATTATTAGAATTAAACCTAAGACCTAGTTTTGGGGAGGCAGTGTAGGTAACCCTGTTAAGCGCTGTTAAACCCCACTGATTTTCATGCGAAGAACTAAAGCCCAATCCTTTACCTGGGAGTAAGCTCAGTTGCTGGCAATGGGGCTTGCTTCTGAGCAAACCCACCTAGGGTCGTGATTCACCTGTTGGAAGAGTTGGACGGTTGCTTCAAAGCAAAGCCACCAACTACCACCAAGCCTACTCCCGAGTAATGCACGCCTCGGAGCCAACCGTTTTTTATAAAAGTAAAACCTGAGTATTCAGGTTAAATTGCCGTGTTGACACTTTGTGATAAATAAGTGGGTTTTGGGTTGCAATTTGGGAACTCGGTCTCGAAAAGGTTCGCCATCACTGCCCTAATAAATTCTGTGTATTCCTTAGCCTATAACTCGTTTTCGACAATTTCTGTGGCAAGGAGTTCCCAAAGGTTAATACTGCGCTGTGTGCCTCCTTTGGCCTCATCTTCATTTAGCAGACGATTGATTTTGAGGGTTCCAAACACCAAATAACAGAGAACGAGGGCGGGGAGGAATTATGTATTTTCACACTTGTACATACCCATACTCTTTTGATGTGTGTGCAGAATATAGCAGCATACAACAGTTCCCCCCAATCCCAGACCTCTAAATATTAGTTTATCAAATTGCCTTCATCTCCAATTTTGTCGCAGGGCTGTGAAAACTGTCGGGAGCAAACAGCTGTGCTGACTGTTTACAGTTTTAATCCCAAGGCCCAGAGTGAAATCAAACTGTATTTTCCTGGCGGAGGGAAAACTCTCTTGCTCTGGGCATTAATTATTTGGAAGCTTTGCTCATCACTTTCTGCAAGGGGGGAGAGAACCAGTATGTTGGGGGGTGGGGGGGTGGGAGAGGAATCCTGAGGGAAAAGGCATACTGTTGCTCAGCCACCATCTATTAGTGGGAGCCCCTGGGTTTAAGATTAACCCAAGCCCTCAGAACTTCTCTCACTCAGTGACTGGGCCGCATACCAGAACAGCAGCGAACCAGAGAGCAGGGGGATTTTGTGTAAGCGCAGAAGGCTGAACAAAACTCCTGTGAACAGAGCTCAGCCAGAGACGCTTTAAAAGGGAGAGCTGTTGGAGCCCTGCCGACCGCAGAGTGCTTCCCCGAGTTAAGAGACAGAATTAGCAGCTAATTTGATAACGAGGCTTGCTTTAATAAAGTGACCTAGCTCTTTCCGAGTTCTGCATTGGGTTACTTCGCTTCCTGACTCACTGAAGAGCCAAATGAGATTGGGCTGTGGGAAAGTGAATGCGGTGGAGAGACAAGAAGGAAGAAGAAGAAGAAGAAGAAGAAGAAGAAGAAGAAGAAGAAGAAGAAGAAGAAGAAGAAGAAGAAGAAGAAGAAGAAGAAGAAGAAGAAGAAGAAGAAGAAGAAGAAGAAGAAGAAGAAGAAGAAGAAGAAGAAGAAGAAGAAGAAGAAGAAGAAGAAGAAGAAGAAGAAGAAGAAGAAAGAAAGAAAGAAAGAAAGAAAGAAGAAGAAGAAGAAGAAGAAGAAGAAAGAAAGAAAGAAAGAAAGAAAGAAAGAAAGAAAGAAAGAAAGAAAGAAAGAAAGAAAGAAAGAAAGAAAGAAAGAAAGAAAGAAAGAAAGAAAGAAAGAAAGAAAGAAAGAAAGGAGGAGCTTGGATTTATGCCCTACCTTTCTCTCCTGCAAGGAGTCTCAAAGGGACTTTACAAACTCCTTTCCCTTCCTTTCCCCACAACAGACACCTTGTGAGGCAGGAGGGGCTGAGAGAGTGCTGAGAGAACTGTGATTCGACCAAGGTCACTCAGCAGGAATGTAGGAGTAGGGAAACAAGTCTGGTTGACCAGATAAAAGTCCACCACTCATGGGGAATCAATCACGGTTCTCCAGATTAGAGTCCACCTGCTCTTAACCGCTACACCGCATGGGAGAAATTACATACAGTGTCACAACTGTCTGATGAAGGGAACATTGACCCTTGAGAGCCAAAAATCTCATTGGTTTCTAAGGTGCGATTGGACTCAAATCCAACTGTGCAATTGTATCAGGCCTTGGTCTCTAGCTAGGATTATGTCCTCGGGCAAAACATACGTACGCATACAGCCCCATCGTACCATAGAAATATACATTTGCAGCGGCCCAAGATATAGTGCTACAGTGAAGAACCCATCACTGTCAGAAATTCTACGCACCCTGATTTTAAAATGTTCCTCTGTCATATGGTTAGATCGGAGAAAGCTACCAAATCACAGCACCAGCAGAGCAGAATGGCTGGATGGCAAAGAGGTCACTCTAGTTTTCTGCCTCCAACAGCTGCTGAGAAATTTAGGAACAGGACCCCGATGGCATCCGCTTTCTCGTTTGTCTCAAACGTCCAGAACTTCAGAAGGATAACGCTGCGGAGCGTTTTGTTACCTCGCTAATAGTACTGACACAGTAAAGCTGGATAGTTATCAAAGACTTCACCGTCACTGCTCCCCCCACCCCCCACCCCCACACACCCCGGCTCCTTTTCTTGTGTCAAAGATTTGCAATGCAAATTTAAAATCTCGAGGCGATCTTGCAAATGCCGCTCATTCAAAAGGGACCGTTGGGCAATAATGAGTCTACCTGCAGCAGTAGCCGCAGCCCGGAAGGTACCAGCAAAAAGGAAGAACACCCCAGGCCCCAAAAGGACAGGCTTAAAAAACCTGTTGCCAATTGGCTGCCTGTGCAAACCTCATTCTCACAGGACGGTTTAAGCAGCAGATGTGATTAGAGGGCTAACTTCTACGCTGACCTACAGGGAAAGCCACTCCTCTCCCCCCTCCCGCCATTATTTATTTATTTTTGTAACTCACAAGCATCTCGTTTAATCCCCTCACATTTACTCTCTTGATCTAATGCCCAGTGAAAAGGCTGCTGGAATTAAAAGGTCAGTGGCTGCAAGGCACTGCCCTGAAACACACACACACACACACAACCCACCACATGCCACTATGACAAGCAGCTATGATGCAAGGCCCCTCCCATCCCTGCAAAAGGCAGTTTTGACCCTCCCAGAGCAATCAAACTAAGCCTGGCACTGATCAAATGGGAACGGTAGCTCACATATTCCAATCCCCTGTTCCAGAGAGTGCCAAAAGCTGCTCCTTGGGAGCTCTAAACTTGGTTGTTTTCTAATGTTAGCTGTTGTCCTGCCCTTAAGAGTAGGCTAGCAGTGATAAACGAGCATCTTCCCCTCTCCAGAAAGACTTTGCAACACCTCCAAGATTCCTGCAAGTATTTTAAAAATTGCAGTTTTATATGGTTTCAAAGAAAGAAACACATTATTTCTAGCCTTCCTGGAGAGAATACACTTTAAACACAGTAACAGCTCTTGAAAGCTTAAGAGGTAGAACCCAACAGTTATATATGATAATCTCCTTTGCGCTAGTCCCGTGATGGCGAACTTTTGGCACTCCAGATGTTAAGGACTACAATTCCCATCAGCCCCTGCCAGCAGTGCCAAAGGTTCGCCACCACTGGAGTGCCAAAGGTTCACCACCACTGCGTTAGTAATTTTATTACTTTTTATCCCACCAACTTCTCAAAGGAGTTCAAGGACCCATATGCTGTTCTCCCATCTTCCATTTTCCACAGCAACCCTGCAAGGCAGGATAGGATGAGAGAGATCCTATTCACACTATACAAAGGGCAAACACTGGGTCTGGGTTCCATGTGGGGTGTAACATTCATACCTGACATGCAATTTCTCATCAATTCCTGCACCCACAGCACCTGATTTTGGTCCCAATGGTGGCATGTATGGGGGATGGAGCTTCGGCCTCTCTCTGCACCACCTTTGTGACAGGTAAGAGTGCCATGCAAGTACTGCTAGGTGTGTTGGGGAAAAATACACCCATTGTGAGTGCAGTGGTTAAGAGCGGTGTCTCCAAGCTTCACAATACATTTTCTATTGCAAACTGCAAAGAATGGATAAGAATGGATAAACTAGCTAGAGTTTGGGGGAAGACCTACTGCAAGCAGACAAACACCTATATGAAATCGACAAAACTTTGGATATTAAGTGTGTCTGTGCAGTGACTTCATGCCCTTAAACTAAACTGATGATTTTATTAAGACAAAGTGGGGGCCCAAAAAGCAGGCTAAATATATTTTAACCAAGAACCAATTAAACTGGTTTGCATTAGCTTTAACATACTATGTCATGATGGGATTGGTACATAGGGACTTAGGCCCCTTCCGCATATGCAGAATAATGCACTTTCAATCCACTTTCAATGCACTTTGAAGCTGGATTTTTCAAACAATTGTGAAAGTGGATTGAATGTGCATTATTCTGTCTGTACGGAAGGAGCCTAAGTGCCCACAAAGGTTGGGCTTTTGGCCATTGTGGGTTTTCCAGGCTGTGTGGGTGTGGTCTGGCACTTTTTGCTCCTAATCTTCACCAGCATCTACAGCTGGCATCTTCAGAGGCACATCATGGTAAGATGTGTGCCACATAGAGAAACCCATCTTACAGTAACATGTCTTTGAAGATGCCGGCCATAGATGTGGGCAAAGCGTCAGGAGAACAAACCATTTTACCATAGCCACATAGCCCAGAAAAAACCCACAACAGCCATTTGACTCCAGCTGTGAGACCCTTGGACAAAAGGTTGTGATTTGGTTGTTTGCTTCTTTGCAATGTAGACAGTCTTCTACATCAAAAAATGTCTGCTTATTCTTTACCTGGTTTCTACGGCCAATCCGATTAGGAGTAAGAGATTTTGTTGGGGATTTAGTGTTTGGAGACACCGTGCCATTTCCGGGCATCTTCCCCAAGCTCATGACAGCTGCCATTATGGTGTCAACAGAGGAGAAATCCGTGCCTTCAACAGTTGGATAACCGTGACGTTGCTGCAGAACTGCTCAAGATTCCAGGTTTGTTCTCTAGGATTGCGAGAGGAAACGAAAGAAAAGGAAAGTCAGAGAACCCATCAATAAATGTAGCCACAGAAACACTACGTCCTACATGTCTCATCCACTATGAGGATGCTTTAAAAAATCTGGTTTAATTCTCCACCCTTTTAAATCTGAAGTCTCTGCTTTAAAAAAAAAACATTCTGCGCTTTGAAATCTGTCTTTTTAAAACCTTGTTAATTGCATTCTTACATTTTGTATTCTTGCAACCCGGTGTTGCATTGTTAGATGCCTGAGAATATAAAGTGGGATAGTATTGTTTTGAATAAATAAAAAGGCCAGAAAACAGAGCAATTAAAGGACAACCTCTTGTGCAAAGGTACTATCCCAGGTAGGATCACCTTCATTCCCCCTCCTCCATTTTACCCTGACGGCAACAATCCTGTAGAGGTAGGTTGGACTGAAAGAGTTGAGGGGCCAGTATGGATGAACAGCCTGTAGGCTGGAAGGAAGGCTGGAGTGAAAAAGGACAAATGGTTCCTCTCTCCTCTTCTGACAGCCCAGCTCCACTGAAGAAAGGAATCTATTTCACCTCCTTGACCCTTTCCCACTCCTCGTCCAAGCCACAGGACTGATCCTCCACCCAGATCCCACGATTGGATGGATGGATGGATGGATGGATGGATGGATGGATGGATGGATGGATGGATGGATGGATGGATGGATGGATGGATGGATGGATGGATGGATGGATGGATGGAGATGGATGGATGGATGGATATGGATGGATGGATGGATGGATGGATGGATGGATGGATGGATGGATGGGGATGGATGGATGGATGGAGATGGATGGATGGATATGGATGGATGGATGGATGGATGGATGGATGGATGGATGGATGGATGGATGGATGGAGGGAGGGAGGGAGGGAGGGAGGGAGGGAGGGAGGGAGGGAGGGCATTATTCTGTCCCATGAGGTACTTTAGCCATGCAGAATAAGCACATATTACAAATCCATTTCTGGGACAGTTTCAGTCTTAAACCCACCATTCAAACTGAACTAATTACCTTCATTGCTCTTCTTCTGACACTGTCCAGTGAGCTGTCCCCTCCTTGCTTGCTGCTCTCCTGTGTCAGTGTGGCAGGCTTAGCGCCATCTAGATCCGGAGTCTTTTTTCCTCAGCAGCACCGGTTAACACTAGATAATGAAAGGAGGTGGGGGACAGAGGTCAATCTCTACTAGCAAAGCTCTACTAGCAAAGCTCAATCTCTACTAGCAAAGCTTACAAATATCAAATACAAAGCAATATAACAATTCAGTAACAAGAAGCATCACTCTTGGATTAGTAACTTACAAAGTAGATGCCTAACTACCGTATATACTCGTGTATAAGTCGAGTTTTTCAGCACATTTTTTGTGCTGAAAAAGACCCCCTCGACGTATAAGCGAGTGAGGTGTATTTTAAAAAATATTTTAGGGTTTTTACTTTGTCGGCCACCAGGGGGCGCATTTTTAGGCTAGCAGCACCAAAATTTCAGGGTATCATCAGGTGACACTCCTGATGATACTAGCCAAGTTTGGTAAAGTTTGGTTCAGGGGATCCAGTTATGGACCCCCAAGGGGGTGCCCCCATCCCCCATTGTTTCCAATGGAAGCTAACAGTGGATGGGGCTACCCTTTTGAGGGTCCATAACTTTGGACCCCCTGAACCAAACTTCGCCAAACCTGGGTGGTATCATCAGGAGGGTCTCCTAAAGATACTCTGAAATGTTGGTACTGCTAACATAAACAGTTATTGTTGAGACCATATTGTTCTTGTTGACCCTCTTTTCCACTTAGAGCTAGTGTACTGTTTTTCTTTGAAATAAATATTCAAAAACATTTAACCTACTGATGCCTCAATTAATGTAATTTTATTGGTATCTATTTTTAGTTTTGAAATTTACCAGTAGCTGCTGCATTTCGCACCCTCAACTTATACACGAGTCAATCAGTTTTCCCAGTTTTTTGTGGTAAAATTAGGTGCCTCGATTTATATGCAGGTCGACTTATACATGAGTATATACGGTACCCCAGGTTAAGAGTTAAGAGAACCAGGAAACAGAGGCTTGCTGAGACTAGCTGTGGGGGGAGGACTGGGCTGCCTCCTCCCATGTAAACGGGAGGAGACCACACTTCAGTCCCACCATGCAACTAAAAGGGCAGAGGTAAGTGTCCCATAGGTCATGGGCCTATGACTCTGATCCAGCAGGGCTCCTTCTTTTGTGTTAATATCAACTAATAAGATGCACCACTTTTGCATCTTCACTGCCATGATCACATCTAAAATATAAGATTTCCATGCGGGAATACTGCATTAACTGACAGTTTGATGCCAATGACAGAGGAACAAAATTTGCTCTCTAGACAAATTCTTCACCAGCCCCTGCCTATGTATTTTTTGTAAACACAAGTTTGCAAAACTGGATTTTAAAAATCACAACCAAAACACTTATATAGTGCAATGGTACATATGACTCAACGTTTACCCTACAACAAATGTGGTGCCCAAGCACTTCCTAGAGAATTTAGACCATCTGTGTAAGAATTTTAACACTGAACTGGCCTCCTTTCACACCTTCAAGGGAATATTCTGCCACTTAACATGTAGATCGAAGGGCTAACAATGCAGGGGAGGAGACCCTCTGCTTTTATGGCCATATTCTCATGAAATACTTCCCTGAGGAAACTGACCTTTGCTCTCAAACAGAGATTTCCCAGGACATTTTGAGCACTTCCAAAGAAAGTTGCTGCAACGCAAGAGCCCATTACACTGCGGAAAAATGGACCCGTTCAGATGAAGGCTAAAAGTATCATTGGAGGTTAAGGTTCAAAGGTGTCCCCTGGCCTTTCCATTTTGATCCTGCCCCTTGAAAGACAAGGCAGGCAAGAGTTACAGGGTTTGAGATCTTCTGCAGACATAAACAGGCTACCAGAAGATGCAGGCAGCGAGAGAGAGAGAGAAGGCTGGCTTTTGACAAAGACCAGCCCTGAAGCAATACCGTAGCAGTCAGCCAGATGCCCAAAACGATGAGACAGAGTTTGAACACAAAACAAGAAAACCAACTGAAGCAAAAGACTGTTCCTTCTAGGTTTCAACAGGAAGCTATTTGCTAAATCTATTTCCTCCTTTGGGATAAAAAAAATTGCAACTGTGCCATACAATGTTCGCTCACCCACCCCCAGACCTTCTCCAAATCTTCTTTTTAAATAACAAAAATTGTAAACTGACGCTGACTTCCTTGCACCGATGAGAAAGCAACAGGAAGACTTCAGGTCCTGTTTCTTTTCCCCTTCCTCTTTCCATCCTCCCTGACCCCTTCAAAAAATTATGCTGCGGCTGACTTTGTTTTCATTGATACCCAGGAAGAACTTCAACAACAACAAAAATTCACACGCTGCAGGCCAGCCCCATCAGTCAGAGCCACTACTTTGAAAGTTTATACTGTACTCTCATTTGTTTGGTCTCTGGGTGCTTAAGATCCTACTTTGGAATAGGTAGGAAGGGGGAAAAAACATAACATGTACGGTGCATGCACAGACCCAGGAGAACTCCAGGACTCCAGAATAAAGGAACCCATTGTTCTTCCTGTAACTCTCCCTCCTCCTTTGTGCAGCAACGGTGTCGAGAAGCACCAACTCTTCCCTAATTAGGCCAGAGAAAGAGATTTAACACTTTCAGCAATCTCTGGCTCCTTCAAAAGCAGTCTCAAGGAGAAACCACTTTACAGCAAGGACTTGGTTGAAACAGAACCTTGGAAATTTACTGTGAAGGTTCAGTTTGCTCTGAGGGAAGGCTCTGGCTCCGGCTCCAAGTGATAGACCTGGGCGCCTTGCCGGCTCCGTGCATTAAACCTGGGCGCTGGGAGGGTTCAGATTTTGCCCTAGGGCTCCATTTCCCCTAGATACGCCTCTGACTTTCTGCAACCAAGTAGTTCTTCCCTACAATGAGGACAGAGGTTCGTTATTGTTGAAGGTACTTATGATGTTGAAGGCACTTATGACAAAACTAGGTTACCCTAGATGTCATGGGGGTTGGTACTTTGCAATTCTCTTCCAGCTTAGAATTCAGTACTGAACACATCAGCCCGCATTTCGTTAATATGACAGGAAGAGGCCGCAAATTTAAGAAAGCTACGAAGATAATCCAAAGCAGTGTCTGATAGGACCCCAGAAGCAAGAAGGCACTGAACAGACACCAGTCAAGTGACTTTGTCCCAGGAAAATGTCAACTTCTCCCTCTCCATGTCATTCAAGGATACCTGTGCTGCTGCTGCTTTCCACATACTTCTAGATTAACGTCACAACTGACCCATGTATGTGGTTGTCAGCCAATAAAAAAACAACCTTATGTGACCCCCATGTCCTATGCAGGTGACCCAGGGCTGTGTGATATCCTCTTGAAGCAGGAGTTTCAGAATACAGATTCATGCATACCACTGCTCAGGGACAGTTCACCAATCAAGGCAGCTTTAGCCAGAGGCCTAATCTATTATCTGGTCACAGCTGGAAAGAGAAGCCACAGAACAAAGTTGCTGTACAATGAAAAAAGGATTCAACTGGCCACAACTGTACACTGAAGATTTTACAATTATCGTATTGGATCTCACACAAAATGTACACTAACTGCAAAAGAACAAGACTTCCTTGCCTCTGTCCTGCTCAGGTCAAAACACCCTCTGCAATCCTACTCCTTAAACCAGCATGGAGTTAAGAGCAGGTGGACTCTAATCTAGAGAATCAGGTTTGATTCTGCACTCCTCCACCTGAGTTGCACAGGTTTATCGGGTGAACCAGATGTGTTTCTGCATTCCTACATTCCTGCTGGGTGACCTTGGGCTAGTCACAGTTCTTTGGAACACTCTCAGCCCCACCTACCTCACAAGGTGTCTGATGTGATGAAAAGAAGGGAAAGAAGCTTGTAAGTCACAGGACAAAATCCAAACTCTTCTTCTTCTTAAGAACGGGGGACCTATTCAGTAGCATTGGGGGGAGTCTGTGGTCTGCCTCAGTGTGTGGGTGGGGAAATTAAAAAATCTCCCGTCTTCCCTCAGAAGAAATTCCAGCTGCATCTAACCCATTAGCTCCAGAAGTTAATAACCTCACAACTGACTTAATTCATAAAAAGGAGCAGCAGTGGCGTAGGAGGTTAAGAGCTCGTATATCTAATCTGGAGGAACCGGGTTTGATTCCCGCCTGAGCTGTGGAGGCTTATCTGGGGAATTCAGATTAGCCTGTGCACTCCCACACACACCAGCTGGGTGACCTTGGGCTAGTCACAGCTTCTCGGAGCTCTCTCAGCCCCACCTGCCTCACAGGGTGTTTGTTGTGAGGGGGGAAGGGCAAGGAGATTGTAAGCCCCTTTGAGTCTCCTGCAGGAGAGAAAGGGGGGATATAAATCCAAACTCTTCTTCTTCTTCGCCAAATTTATACAATCAATCCGATGAGTGGATATTCAGAAGCCAGTGCGCTCCTCTCGTAACCAAGGTAAAGGAAAAACTGACATTCAAGTTTCAGAAGGAAGACTGTAGACAAGAGAAACTACTTGGATTGTTGCACAATGTATTTTCCCACTGACCTTTAAAAGCATGGATCTATCCTTGCTTTCCAAGCAATGATGCAAATGGGATTCTGGTGGTCGTCACTGACTGGTAGTGTCGCTTCGGTATTAGTGCTGATGGGGCACCGGGACAACACTGCCTAGAGGAGAAAAGTAAGATTAAATTAGGGCTATCCAATGATTAAACACATCTGTTGAACCCATTTGGGGGACATGTTACAATCTCTCAGTTAAAGGTGTGTCACAGAGTTGTCACCCTTCCTTCAAGAGGCATGAGGTCATGAATGTGGATCCCCCACACCCAATTCCCCTGTCAGGTATGCTGAGAGATGGTGAATGGCTCTGATGAGCTTCATGGTTGGATGGATTTGAACCCAGGTCTTCCCTATTTGAGGCTCAAAACCAGAACTACAACACCACATACAGACCACCAGCCTCAAATGAAGCAGGAAACCTGAATGTACACTTCTGTTCCTTGAAGAATGCAAATGTTGGAAAGCAAACAAATAAAACAGGATTGTTTGATAAATACAGAACAGATTCTAGGGAAAACCACAGATTTAGGCTAAAAAGTCAACCTTACAAACATATCCCAAGTGAGATAACGATATATTGGCATGTTTGACGGCACACTGTTATCGGAATAAATTTCAACAAACAAAACACAGGAGCTACTCTGGATTTTAATCTCCATCTTTGTGTGTGTATGCATAAGAGTCACACTTGCAGAAGCATCAGCGTCTGGGAAAAATCTGCACTGCCTTATGATAAACACAGCACCTGATGATTCAGCTGGGGAACCGAGAACCGTCGGTACCTGGCACTTGGTGTATCCACGTTGTGTCAAAGGAGTACAAGCTTCTAATTCCAAAAATATTTTTCACTGCCTTAATAACTTCACAACTGACTTAATTCATAAAAAGCCAAGGAAATCAGCTACTGCAGGATGCCTCTGCTAGTAAGAATGAAGGTGTTACTGAAACTACTAAAGTCTCACAGCTGCAGACACATGTAAAGGGATGGGGGGGAAGGAGGGGTTAGCTTTCTTCTGAGAAGTCTTGGGGAAGATCACATCCTCTGTTTCGCTTGCTTTTAAAACGGAATGCTATCCCACCTCAAAACCAGAAGGGGAGGATTGTAGCTAATTTAAAATTTAGCAATACAAATTAATATTCAAAATTAAAGACAGACGCTCACTTAAGAAATAAAATGTTTACTAACAGGCACCCCTTAGCAGCTTCTTCAGCAGTGCATCCAAGATGTTTGCAAATTCCCATCTGAACAACATTATCATTTTGTTCCTGTATCCTGGAGTTCTGCATAACAGATTTCCTTACACCCATCTTTTACTGCTTAGATTTCCTATGGCTGCCAAGCCTGCTGTATTGTCCTCATTTCTTTTAAAACTTGTATTGTCCAATGGGTTGCAAGCACATCAGTGACATGCAGGAGAATCAGCTCTTTTTATGTCTTCTCTGCCATATTTGTGCAGCAGGCTGGTTTTCAGCGTGCGGTAGTGGTTAAAAGCAGGTGGATTCTAATCTGGAGAACCTGGTTTGATTCCCCACTCCTCCACCTGAGTGGCGGAGACTTATCTGGTGAACCGAACTCCTACATTCCTGCTGGGTGACTAGGCTCGTCACAGTTCTTCGGAACTCTCTCAGCCCCACCTACTTCACAAGGTGTCTGTGGTGGGGAGAGGAAGGGAAACCACCTTGAGTCTCCTTACAGGAGAGACAGGTGGGATATAAATCACCTTGAGTCTCCTTACAGGACTCAAGGTAAACCACCTTGAGTCTCCTTACAGGAGAGACAGGTGGGATATAAATCCAAACTACCACTACTCCACTTCTTCTCTGCCACATTTGATTGCAGTGGCTATTGCCACACACACACACAGAGAGAGAGAGAGAGGGGGGGGGTGGGGGGAAGGCAGGCAGGCAGGCAGATTAGAAGAGCCCTGGAGCATGCTGGGCCCAACAGTCCCTGCTGTGCAAGCAGCCCTGCTTGGCACAGATCTTGCCAGTGACAATAATGGCAAAAGGTGCAGCTGCCAATAGGTTCAGACTGCTCTGAGCACCAGTAGACCTTCAAGACAACAGCTTACCAGGAACTTTCCTGGTAAGGTAAAAGGCCAGTCCATACATGCTCTCACTGGGAGTCTTCAAGAGGTAGTACACACTTCTTTTAAGGCCTGGCTTGCAAGTTCCGGCTGGATTTTTACACATTCTGGAGAATGAGATGGCAGACTGCTGTAGAATAGAATAGAATAGAATCTTTATTGGCCAAGTGTGATTGGACACACAAGGAATTTGTCTCCGGTGCATATGCTCTCAGTGTACATAAAAGAAAATACATTTGTCAAGAATCATAAGGTACAGCACTTAATGATTGTCATATAGGTCTAGTAAGCAATCAGGAAACAATCAATAGTAATAAAAACATAAAATGTAAAATCATAAAATAAAATGAAATGTCAGCACAGGCTATAGTCATACAGTCATAATTGGGAGGAGATGGGTAATAGGAATGATGAAAAAAGTAGTGCAGTAATTATATAATAAATATATAATAAATAGTTTGACATTATCGAGGGAATTATTTGTTTAACAGAGTGATGGCATTCGGGAAAAAACTGTTCTTATGTCTAGTTGTCTTGGTGTGCAGTGCTCTGTAGCGACGTTTAGAGGGTAAGAGTTAAAACAGTTTATGTCCAGGATCTCGAGGGTCAGTAAATATTTTTCACAGCCCTTTTTTTGACCCGTGCAGTATACAGGTCCTCAATGGAAGGCAGGTTAGCAGCAATTGTTTTTTCTGCAGTTCTGATTATTCTCTGAAGTCTGTGTCGATCTTGTTGGGTTGCAGAACCAAACCACACAGTTATAGAGGTGCAGATGACAGACTCAATGATTCCTCTGTAGAACCGTATCAGCAGCTCCTTGGGCAGTTTGAGCTTCCTGAGTTGGCGCAGAAAGAACATTCTTTGTTGTGCTTTTTTAATGACATTTTTGATATTAGGTGTCCATTTTAGGTCATGAGATATGATGGAGCCTAGAAATTTAAAGGTCTCTACTGTTGATACTGTGTTGTCTAGTATTGTGAGAGGAGGTAGGATGGGAGGGTTTCAGGGTTTCTGTAGTGCCAGAATTCCATTTCCACCGAGTTTCATACGCACAGGAATGTTCAAAGTGTGAATCCATCCCCTGTCCTCCACAGTGATTCATTCTCTTCCATCCCTTCAAAATTCTACCACTTTGTTCTTTGGTCCAATTTGCTTGGACTGGCAGGACAGACAAGAACACTAAATGAATGTTATCCGAATGACAATCATTATTGTCTCCCCTCATCTCTCCAATACTCCCTATTTGTTTTGGGGGCACTTGTACCAGTGCTCCCCTGCTTTTGGGGTATTTTTATAATTGTATTTTGCATCATCATCATCATCATCATCATCATCTATTTGTATTTTTAATTGTGCTTTTATAATTGTATCTTCCACAGGGACTGTGGTGACGGGTGGGAAATATATTTACTGAAATAAATAAATAAGAATGGTATGGAATAATAGGGATTTTTAAAATTAAAATAATTGTAAGTCTGAACATCTCTCCTATCTCTGTGGTTCAACAGCACACTTAACAGATAATGTTGGCAGTGACTGTGCCAACTAATGCTGGTAGGGGTGAGCAGTTCTCTTGCATTTAAGCCTGAACTGCAGAAGTCACTCACTTTATGGAGTAATAAAGAGAGCAAACACATTTGCCCAACCAAACACCAAATCTGGAGCAACACCTGACCTCAGAAGCAGTCATTTCTAGGGCAGAGGAGCCAGGCTTCGTTGCTTGCTTTCATAGCTGCATCCTAAACAGTGTATCCCCCCCACACACACACACATACACACACACACTCTCTAAACTGCTAAGAATTGAGCCAGCCTGTACTTGCACAAGTCATTTCCCATATATGTATATTTACCACTTTCCTATTTAGAATGTCAGAGGTTAGAAAACCCACTATAGTTTTCCCTCAGACTTGCACACGGACAGAGGAAGAACTGGTAGAAGTGGAAAGAACAGTAGAAAGAAAAAATAGGAACTGAAACCGAAAGTAACCTAGCTATGTGCCCACCACCCCATCCGGGCAGGAATAAAACTGGGGAAAGGGGGCGTTCCCACTTCAGCAGGAAGAGGAAGAAAAAATAATTTCCTGCCTCCCTGACTGGACTGGAAACACCCACAAAATGTTCTCCAGCTCAGGAGGGAATGTCAGGGGTTTAAAAACCCACAATGGTTTTCCCTCAGGCTTTGCGCATGGACAGCTTCTGAGAAAGAAGGAGCTAACTTTCCGATGCAACTGGTACCTTCATTCGTGCTGCCTGATAAGGCTGAAAGAGCCCCTCTCCAAGATCACAGTCTTATCCCATCCCCCTGACTCTTTTGCTCCTTGTAACGGGAGATGATAAAGACTGAGTCCGGGACCTCAGGACAGGCAACCTCGTCCTCTCTCACTGAACTAGGGTTCCGCCGCTGCCTTCATGAGCATGACATGGGAAGGCTGCTCTCACTCGAGGAGTTGCCTCACAACTTGCATTGTTCAGTCAGCTGTCGGGCTTATCTCATCTGCAAATGCCAGAAAACAAGGGCTTGGCCTGTTCCAGTAGGCTTTCGAAAACAAGCCCAGGCAAATTGGAGACGAAGATATTTTTTTTTTTCACAGCAGTACACTTTTTAGGGCTGCTAGCAGCATCTTTGGCTACACAAGTTAGAACAGCATCACCATTGCAAATGCACGTAACACTTGGGGCCACACATTATGGATTTTCAAGGGAGGGGAAATCTCGGTTGGAACCCTGTGCTTCAGAACAAACAGGGACAGTGCAGAAAGGGGCTTATTTTCACTGCATCTACTGGGTAGTGTACTAGTTGTTCTTCTGGTGTAACCAGAGACATGCTATTCTAGAGTCCTGCTTAGCAAAACACCTCTGCCTGTGCTTTGGAAGCAACAGTTCATGAGATTACACTCGCTAGCTACTGTTTTGTATGTATTCCAAAAGACTACAGGCTAAAACAGCTGCAGAGGTACCTAGCAAAAATGAGTCTTCAGGTCTTCTGGCTCTCCTTGCCTTTGATTTCTGAAGCGGCAAACCTGCATTCATGCTCCCCCTTCAGTTGTCTCTGAGGATTGGTACCGGCTGCAACAGGCCTTACTCAGATTGTAAAGTTCTCCTGGGGGTCTTGTGAAACATGAGACTTTCCCATAAAAGGCACACCTCTCATTAGCATTGTAAAGAAGTAGTCTGGAAACTAAGCATATGTTTACCCACTCTTTCTGGAGTGTTACTGTCCAAAAATGGAGGTTCTCGGGATATTTCTAGATTTGAATCCATCAGAACTTTAGAGACCAAGAAGATGCGAAGGGTATAAGTTTTCACGGGTCAAAACTCCCTTCTTCAGATACTTGTCAGCTTGGATTCTCAAAAGTTTTTACTCTGAAAATCTTGCTAGTTTCCTGGACTCAAAATCCAGCTCTTCCACTGCAGACCAATATGGCTATGCTCTAAAACTATCTTCTTGATAATTTATTTGCAATCTTACGATGATGCGCAACTTATTTTTGCTTTGTGTAGCCTCTCCTATATGGATGGTATTATTAGTCATTCATATTTTAATTCTGATATTTACTAGCCAAGGGCTCGTGCCTGTGCAGATAAAAAATTAGCACAGGCCAACTGTGGCTACAACTTGGATTTCTGCAAACCTGAGGACTGAATAATGTCTCCGCCAGGAGTATTTACTCTGCGACTTGACAGCCACATGCTGCTCTTTCACATGCAATCTCTGGTTTCTATTTTTGAGTCCAGGGGCTTGCTTTGCCACTTCTGATGGCGTGTCCAGACATAAATGCATGCAACAAAAAAGTAATGGAATTTAATTACTTTGCACTGGAAAATAATTTTATACACACACACACACATAGAGTGGTGGGATTCAGCAGGTTCGCACCACTTCGGCAGCTCCAGGGGATAAACCCAGAAACGATGTCACAGCATTTGCAATGCCACCCTTCCCTCTCTCCTACTGCTTGAGCAGAGGCAATTGGGGGTGGGGGGGAGTTACCCACCTGAAACAGGTAACTGGACTGCCTGTGTGTTTGGCAGAGGGGGTACAGAGAAGTTAATATGATTCTTTCTGTTGGTATCAATTGCACAGGTGGATTTGTAAGCTGCTTTGTAAACAACTAGTTGTTAAATTATTTGAATCCCACCACCAGAACCGGTTGTTAAATCATTTGAATCCCACCACCAAAACTCTATGGTAAATATTAGGGAAATTCATAGGGCATTGCAGTGACATCAGCTCCAGGGGATAAACCCAGAAATGATGTCACAGCATTTGCAATGCCACCCTTCCCTCTCTCCTACTGCTTGAGCACAGGCAATTGGGGGTAGGGGGGAGTTACCCACCTGAAACAGGTAACTGGACTGCCTGTGTGTTTGGCAGAGGGGGTACAGAGAAGTTAACATGATTCTTTCTGTTGGTGTCAATTGCACAGGCGGCTTTGTAAGCTGCATAGTGAATGCCCCTTGTCCCTGCAGACATTTCCCCTTACCCCAGCCTGGAGTTCAAGTAATATATATGTCTGCTGTGACAATCTAAAATGACACAAAGCATTGCAGTGGGGATCATTGCCAATGTGAAAAGCAGAGACAGGGAAGGATGAGAGAAGGATGGAGTCAGTTTGGGCATTGGAAAGCGGAGCCAATGCTGAAAGAAGAATGCATTCCCCCTGTCCGTGAGTGCCTGCCGGTCCCTTCTTGCCCAACTGGATGCCTTGGGTAAGGGCTCCAATTTATGTTCCATAGTGGTCCCCTTCCGCACATGCAGAATAATGCACTTTCACAACTGTTTGAAAGTGGATTTTGCTATTCTGCACAGTAACATCCAGCTGCAAAGTTCACTGAAAGTGGATTGAAAGTGCATTATTCTGCATGTGTGGAAGGGGCCACAGTTAATCCAGCAAGGTAGACAGGTGGGAGTGCTACCAAAGGATTTCTAGCCAGATATGAACTGAATTTCTTATTCTTGAGCAGAAAAACTATTCTTTTTAGTTTAAAGTTGTCGCTTCCACTGAATAACTGCAGCCCTTCAAGAAGTAACAGGGATCATTTAAAATCAACCACATGGCAGATTATTTGAGTTTACTTCAGGAGCCCAAGCATAGATGGATAATCACTAGGGCTCGATGTAACTCCTTCCCTTGCTCTATGCTACAAGGAAGGTTCCGAAAAATCGACCTGCAAGAGCGGAAATGACCTCATTGTACCACAGCGATTCAAACCATGGAACATATATTGCTCGACCACCCCAAATACGAGGGATCTAGGACCAGACTTTTTGCTCTTTGTCCTGTAATCTTTAATGAATACTCTACTGTGGGGAAGATTACGTTTCTACTAAACAATTCTGCCTCTGAGATTCTAACTTTTGTAGCTAGGTTCCTTATAGAAACTTTGAAATGATTACCTGCGATGGTTCTCATGTATGGGATACTTGTTTGGACAATGTTGGCTGTTATATGGATTCTATGCCTAATAAAGGTTTATATATATATATAAGTAACAGGGATCGTTTTCAAGCGTTCTTTGTCACGAAGAAGTTTTTTATCTGCCATCCTTGTCTGTGTTGCCACTGCAGAACCTCCTCACTCTCACAACACATTCCTATCCATCTGGATTCATCAGGAGTTGTAGCTAACAGCTTGAGTTCGAAGATGCCAGAAAAGCCTGCTGCAAAGAGGAATCAGCAGCTGTCTCAGCTACTCAGCTTCAACGACGGAGTGGTCAATGCCAAGTCAGGTGCAATTTAACACAAAATTCCTGACGTGTTTTGCAGACCTTTGCAAGAAGATATCGAGCAGTTAAATGGACACATGTTACCCTGCGTTCAGGTAAGATAGCAGCCACACCATCGTCATGTTTAGAGTTAAAGTTCTGAAAGATGGGCAGAACATGTTAGTGCGCTATTAAACTCTCCTGAAGAATGACACGTTTTCTGTTAAAATATTACTGAGATCTGAAGGTAAATGTAGACAAGAGATGAAGTAACCAATAGGAGATGGGGGAGGGGTTCAGTGGCAAATTAGATCTAAGTTGTCACAGCTGTATTGATTCCCTAAAGCAGAAAAATACCTAATGTTCTGCAAACAGAATTGTGTCTCCTTTGCAGTCAGACTTCCAAGTCTCTCAAAAACCTCCTTCAGCGGAATACATAAGGGGAAAAAATATGCCAAATTATTTCTACCATGTCTGCCGGATTAAATTAATTTGAACCTCCTCTATCTTCATGACTTTGTTTCATAAACATCTTTGAAACACTGGATGTAAGCTTTCAACTGCTAGATGACACAATAAAAACTTTCACTACATATTCTGTAAATCATGTTAACAGTCCAAGTCTAAGTGACAGTTAAGTGGCCAATTTACGCAACCGGGGACACCACAAGCGTAGGAGGCGGAACCTCACAAGAAGCATCGCAAAGTGAATTCTACAAGTCTGGCTCTTAAATCTGCCTACAATCTGGGTCTGAAGCAAGCAACATTATTAAGAGGATGGCTTCAATTGCTGTTTTCAGATATCTGAACGTGTACCCCCCCACACCAATGGGCCACGCATGAAGCATGAAGATGAACCGGCTAGGGAGAAACCGGCTGTTCTTATTAAGGCACAGCGGAAACCAGAGAAGACGGAACTCTGCGACGAAGGAAAAGCTACGATCCAATAATGTCAGGACTCACGGTGGGTATTTGCTCACTTGCACCTGTTGAAAGGAAGGAAAGGCAAGGAGGCTGCCTCGGACAACCTCGCTTATGGGCCCCAGCAAGCGGAACTCACACTCCAGTTTCAGAACTTTTTGCACTGAGAACAAATATAGTTGCTCGCTGAATGCCCTTTTCCTCCCGGCTTTAGAAAGAAAACGGCTGCGAGTTAATCTGGTGAATGCAGCAGCTTCTCTTCTAACCTCGGGGACTTTTTTGGAACTGCCTGGCCTTGTTGCATTTGTTTGTTTAGGGGGGGTGCCGGGAGGGCGGTGAGAGTCTGGTTGGGGGATAGGGAAACTTAATCAGCATCTTTTATGCACAGGAAGCAGTGGAAAGATACTCATTATCTCCCCCCACACACACACACACACAGGTTGCCTTAGTTATAATCTGCTATCTCAGGGATTTCCCACTACTGCCATCACCACCTTTCCAGCATCAAATCCTCCCACCATTTCCCCCATCCAGGAAATAATTTTAGTGACAACCTTTAGGAGCAAAGACTACAACTTAACACAAAAAAGCTTCCCAGTGACTCCCCAAAGAATGCAGGAGAAACTACTTGCTAAACATACAACTACCTGTATGGCACTGATAAGCATCCCCAATTTTGATTCAGAAAAAAAGGGAGAGAAAGAGACATCTTTTCTGCACAGCACTAATAAAATGTCTTACAGACATTTAAAAAACCCTGGTTTGGCTTTTTTTTGTCTGCACGGTGTGGACAAAAAAAAGCATTACCAGGGAAAGTGGTTCTTTTCTGCCCTCCTCCTCCATCCACTAACTGACTGAAGCTTGTCACAGTTACATTGCTGCTGCAGAGATTCTCTGTCCCACTGGCCATTTGGTGAAGGTTTCCCATGGAGGTTTCCTCTGCTAGCAGCTCATCCACATGAGATTTCACTGTAAAAAATACAGGATTAAAGTTTGTTTTGCCTAGCAATTCCACACACATGTCTTTTTTGTGTTGTTTCGAGGGAGCAGTCTGCAAAGCTACGATATCACGATATGAGATTCGTCGCAATATGAGAATTTCCACAGGAAACCTTCATCAAATGGCGGCCAGGACGGAGAATCTCTGCAGCAGCACAAAATGGGGGGCGCAAGTGGCAAAAATCAAAGTAAGAGGTTTGGGTGGGGAAAACAATGTGTTTCCTGCTTGCCTGCTCTCCTTGGGGGGAAAGGATGGTTAGTTTAGCAGTTTTTTAAAAACTGGGTTGAGAAAAATAAAACGACCTGAAAGAGTTTGGAAGGAGAGAGCTGTGCAGAGTTCCTCCCCATAACACTTTTTATAACATCCTCAAGAAGTTGTATTTGTGCTGTGCAGGAAAGACCAGAGAGAGTGAGACACAAAGAAGAGGGGGGAGAGAAAAAAGAGAAAGAAAGAGGGAGGAAACTATGTTACCATCTTGGAAGCCAGAAAAAGGTTACATCCATCTTCGTCTAGTGCAGAGGTCTACAACCTGCGGCTCTCTAGATGTTCATGGACTACAATTCCCATCAGCCCCTGCCAGCATGGCCGATTGGCCATGGTGGTAGGGGCTGATGGAAATTGTAGTCCATGAACATCTGGAGAGCCGCAGGTTGCAGACCCCTGGTCTAGTGTCATGGCCCCAAACCAAATGGAGAGGGCTCCCACAACACTTTTTCATTACAAAGAACAGTGAGATGCAATCAGAAATTTCACATGAAGAATTTAGGTCAGTTCTCAGATATCTGGGCTAACTGTTCACATTTGCCCTATTCTCCATTCCTCAGTACATCTGACCTTGCATATCTATTGAGGGAAGAGTGTGGTTCTGAAATTCTAGCATACCTGTGACAACAAACAGCCATTTTTCCAAATCCAGTTTGCCTCAGACTGGATCTGGGCTTCAAATTTCTAACATAGCATGGTTTTCTACAGAGTTGACACCAGTGATGCATTATGGGGACCATATCCTGTAATAAAGTTCCCTATCAAAGCACAAAATAACACAAAGAGAGATACTTGAGGGAGAGACAATCGTATACAAGAAAAAAATCCTTCTGAAGAGAATTTGGGTACTTCTAGGAGTCAAAATGACCTAGGCTATCTTTCGGCTTGCCACATGTCTTAAGTAAAGCAAAGGTTGAGCAAAGATTACACTCTTGGTTTGCACTTCATAATAAACACAGCTCAAAATCTTGTTACAACATTTTAAAAGCAGGGATCAGATCAGATTAAAGACTGTTCCAAGACAACGCTCGCAGTCCTGGATGCTGCTCTTTTGTGGGATGCAGGCCCCACTGACAGGATTAAGTCCTGCCAGACTATGAAGCTGGGAGACAGCTGCCCCGCAAAGTCATTTATTACCCAGGGCCACTCCTCTCAAGTGGAGAGAGAAACAGACCTCCTTATTTGCAACCGTGTTATCAGCAAGGGTTTCTTTGCTCAGAAGGTTTTAGTGTTCAGCCTCTCCTAAACAAACGCCTCATTTTCTACTCCAGGCTCCCCACCCTCCCTTATCAGCCCCATCTCCTCATCTTCTGCCTCCAGACACTCACGGGGACTACTCTTCCTTCTCCCCATATCAGGCTCTCACAGTGATCCACTGACTTATTACAGAACTTAGTCAGGACCATTAAAACTGAGTTTCACGAGGCCATGGCGCTGGACTAACAACAGTGGTGCCCTGTAGGAATTTCCCCTCTTCTATTCACTACTCAAACATACATGTCAAGTTGCTCTGCGTTTCAGTAAGTAACCGAGCGCATGCAGGAGTTAATATTCACAAGGGTGGTTTACTAAGCCATGCCTACTTGGATCAACATCACTCATGCTATCCCTTTGCTACGTGTGGCATGGGAAAGCGAGGGCCTCACATGAAGCAAAGTCCTTGAGGTCAGCGCAGGGATTCTGGATCAGATGTCTGCTGTGAGCTCCATGCCTTCCAAGCACAAAGGGGCCATATGCCAGCCGTGACTGTGGCGTGATGGCAGGGGCGTAACGAGACAAACTGTAGCCCTGGGCAAAACCTGAGTTGGATGCCCCCCCCCATGGACGGCCCCTCCCCCACATCCAATTGTTTTTTTGCACCAGGACATTGGTGCCTGCAGGGGGTGCATTTTTAGACATATTAGCACCAAAATTTCAGCATATCATCAGGAGACAGGCCTTATGCTACCCTTCAGGTTTGGTGAGGTTTGGTTCAAGGAGTCCAAAGTTATGGACTCCCAAAGGGGGTGCCCCATCCCCCATTGTTTCCAATGGGAGCTAATAGGAGATGGGGGCTACAGTTTTGAGGGTCCATAACTTTGGCCCCCCTGAACCAAACTGCACCAAATCGGGGGGGGGTATCATCAGGGCAGTCTCCTGATGAGACCCTGAAAGTTTTGAGACTGTGCATTCAGAAATGTGCCCCCCTCCCAGCCTGCAACCCCCATTGACAGCAATACAGAAAACTCAATGCAGAACAAAGATTCTTGGGGAAATTTCTGGGATGTTCGTGCAGGGGGCGCATTTTTGGATGTATCAGCACCAAAATTTCAGGGTATCATATGGAACTTTCATGATGGGACCCCCCAAGTTTGGTGCAGTTTGGTTTAGGGGGTCCAAAGTTATGGACCCTCAAAGAGGGTGCCCCATCCCCCATTCTTTGATGGCGCACACGGAGAACAAGCTTTGGCCTTCCCACTGCCCAAACAAATGCTGTTTTCAGAAGCTGAAGCAACCCTAGGGAATTATTACTTGTTTGGTTGGGATACTTGCACGTAATGATGGCTTCCCAGGAGTTTCCAGACAGTCCCTCTCTGGAAGGGTTCTAGTTCACAAAAAAAAGCACATGGAGGTAGGGTTGCCAACTTCCAGAGGTGCCAGGGAACTTCACAGAATTACAGAATTCCTCTGGAGAAAATGGCTGCTTTGGAGGGTGGATTCTGTGGTACTACACCCCGTGGAGGTTCCTCTCCAACCCCGGCCTTCCCCAGGCTCCCCCCACAAAATGTCTAGGAATTTTTCTACACCACAGTTGACAACGCAGAGGTGAGAAACTGTGAGGCTGAGGCCCCTTCCCCATGATTACCATTGGAATAAAGACCCTGGGGCCCTCATACCTACGGGACCGTCTCACTCCATACGCCCCGAGTCGCGTCCTTCGCTCAGCGGAGGCGAATTTGCTGGTGGCCCCCTGTCCCTCTATGATGCGGTGCTTGGTTTCCACGCTGTATGCCAGGCGACACGCTTTACTGCCTCTGGTTCCCCTGCCTCCTGGTGGGAACGCCTTCCCAGCAGTTAGGGCCCTGCGGGACCTTGGAGAGTTCCGCAGGGTCTGCAAAACTGTGCTGTTCCACCGGGCTTTCGGGGGGGCCGGCCGCTGAGCCCACCCCTCTTGTTGCCCTGTGCACTGGCTGTGTATTTGACCATCTGCCAGCCCCCTTCCAGGGTTTGATCACTGGGGTGTGATGCCAGACGTTTCTTGTTATTAACTATTTATTGAAGGCTACTGCTGCTATAGTTTTAAGGTTTTGTATTATTCGATTTGTTTTTACTGTGTTTGCTGTTGTTCTGTTGTACACCACCCTGAGCCTTTCGGGGGTAGGGCGGTTTATCAAATCGAATAAAATAAAACAAAAATAAAAATGTATCAGGGACTTACAGAACTGCCAGTGTGTATGTGGCAAACACTCGGACTTGCATGGACACAATCCATAATCAACCATCCACTGCTTTTATCCCCATTGTACTAGCAATTATGGTATTTGGCAAGTTTCAGTCTTATTTGTCAACACATTTTCACTACTCGTTCTAAAACAAGCATGGAATTTAGCCTTACCAGCTTTATTCTTTCAGGGCCAGTCCGGCACTTAACACCACCACCTCAACATCCCACAGTTCCAGTGCTACATATTCACCTTCTTCTAAGCTTCAGTCACAGTAATATTTTAATTTTGCAGCACAAAACTCATGCCCTTTGACTCTAAAACATGCATGTTACATGCAACACGAGTGTGTAAACTTGACATTAAAAGGTGCCCGCTCAAAAATTCCGTCCGGAAAGAGGAGCTCCTCACGGGTTAACTTTGATCCAACTGTGCCCTGGCCCCACAATGCATGGTTCCAATTTTACTTAACCATAATTAAACTATTGAATGCTGGCTGTAGAATTATGCACAACCCTTCCCCACCTCCCCATTTTGTGGGACAAATTCTCCCTTCCCTCAAGGGGAATTAAAACATAGCACTGGTACAGGTTCTCTCAATGCCAAGATTTTAAGCCTTGGTAGTGAGGAAAGCCTGGTTAACGTTAACCACTATTAACAATGGTGCTGATTCTTAGCAGTAATTCAGGTGAGCAAAGAGTAATTTGCAGATCTAGTAGAGAACAAGCAATCCCATATCTAGATCTCCAGGCAGTCAGAAGTATTACATGCGAATTAGCCATAATAAAGCCAGAGTTAATTTCAACAAGAAATTAATGTAGGCAGACCTAGCTCTTAAGATATGTGCAGATAGGATAATCCACCAGGCTGTAACTAGAACACACTGCAGGAATGCAAGGTATTTTTATATGTCAGTTCTCTGTTCAGTTCAATAATGTGGCTGTGTTCAAATATGTTTATTCTTTTTCTGCAGGCAACTTTAGTTAACAGCGCATTGCCTTCTCAATCCCTTTTCTTAAGCTTAAGGGCAGCAGGGTGAGGGGGGGGAGGGGAGACGCTTGTAGGTGATTTTTCTTCCTGGGCAGCAGGCAAGCAAGGAAACCCAGAATGTCTCTTCATCAGGCTAAGAACAGAAGTTGAATGGATCTCACCCCTTCCGATCTAAACCAGATAAATTACAGGGAGCGACTCTTATATCTAGATGGACTGGATTAGTTTCATCAGTTCCTTCCAGCATGGCCAATTGGCCATGCTGGAAGGGGCTGATGGGAATTGTGGTCCATAACATCTGGAGTGCCAAAGGTTTGCCACCACTGATGTAGCACTTCAAGTGCATCCTCACATTATTATAACACAAGATCCTAGGTATAATTTTCCAATAAGGGATACCTCTTCTCTAATTCACAGCCTTCTGTTTGGGAACAGGCTTTTCAATAAGTACTCAACAGGTCAAAGTTAAGGATTACCTTCAGGCAAGGATTGACTGTATAAAGGAAGCCCCAGCCCCGTTTGCAAGACCTGACCAAGACTACTAAGGATAGAACAGTTTTAGAGGACACTGATTTATAGGGTTGCCAACGAGTCAGAAGTGACCTGATGGCATGTTGCACAGCAAGGAAACTTCTGTGAAGTAGTTAAGGGTACTATTCCCCTCTTTCACATCACCAGTGACTAGCACAGAGCTGGGTAGGCTAGTACAAATACTTGTGAGCTGGTCACAAAGTCTGCAGACATGTTCGGAGGGAACATCAAACTCTGAGACACTGAAGCAACCAGATACGCAAGATTCTTATGCAAACCAGAATATAACCCTACCAACCACCACAGGAACAAAGGTCCAGAGAGACAGAACAGGCTCTTGAGTTCTCTAAAGGCCTTTCCTCAAGATCCTGAATGCCAGTTTCTGTTCAAAAGCAACAAAACAGGCAGAGCTTTCGTTCCAGTCACCTCGGCGGAATATAACTGATGGCACTTATTTTGGAAAGTTAACAGTTCTGCAGGACCGCTTCTTTGAAAGCATCTTGCTCTTGCAACCCTCCTAGTTAATTTCCTTTCTGGAGTAACAAAGGGCTTTAAAATGGCAGCAAAAGGGAGGGTGGCTTGATTTTAAGGAGTACTGCACTCCTGAGGATGTCAGGAGCCTGTATCCTAGCTATGTTTCATACCTTCCTGCACACAGGGGAGTGATTAGTTCATGATAACACCATTCCCTGGAGTGCCTAATTGCTTAACTGGCTTACCAAAACAAAACAGCTATGCCAGCTGGAGTCAAACTGGATTAGGGGAGAGATTTCTTCTCTTTTCCTTTACCATTTTTTTTTGGGGGGGGGGGGGGAGAGGAAGGAATTGCTCTGCAGATTTACATCTTCGAGGTTTACTTGCTGCTTAACTGTTAACAGTTCTGAATCTCCCCCCCCCCCACACACACACACAATTTAGAAAATCAGCTAGAGAGGAGATACAAAAAAAGAGAAAGGATAGTTGACCGCCAAATAATAGTTGCATTCAGATTTAATGACTGAAAGGTCTATAATCAACAAGGACTTTTACATATACAACCAAGAGATGGCAAGGTGCTATTACATCCTTCGAGGCATTTTTAACAAGGAGGTATGACACCCAACCAATTAATTAGGGGAAGTAAACATTGCTTGTTGCAGAATTCCTAAACAAACAGCCTATACTGCTGCACTGAACGATAACAAAACTAAACCTTAGCCTTCCTGGTACTCTAGAATGTTTTGTCCACTACAAAACAGTTTGTCATTGACATCATTTGCCCTACAGCCATACAAAGGAATGCTCCAACTGCAAAAGACTGTATGCTTCCATCCACTCTCTGCTGACCACTTATCTGCAACTGGGTTTCCTGGAACTTTCTTGAAAGATCGTGTTTCAATTTATGCAAACACTGGCTATAAAGAGACCCTTGGGAGTTTTGGCCAAGCAATGTTAACATCCACGTTTTTACTATCTACCAGTTATGGGAGCTTCTCTCCAGGTATATCGGAAGAATCTGATAGCCCAACCCACATCCGCTTAATTCTTCAAGATACCCTGGAAATACTCAATGGCCCCTTCCACACATGCAGAATAATGGACTTTCAATCCACTTTGCAGCTGGATTTTACTGTGCGAAATAGCAAAATCTACTTGCAAACAATTGTGAAAAATTGCAAGTGCATTATTCCGCACGTGCGGAAGGGGCCTACGGCATACCCGCCTCTTTTCTCATTCCAGCAAGCAGAGCCATTTGCTAGGAAACTAAGCAGGCAAGTGCCCAAGTTTTGTTCGCAAACACGCAGCACGACTGTAGGCACAATTAGCTCATCTTTTTTGAAATACAAGAGTTTAGATACACTGATGTTTTAAGAATAATTCAGACTACTGCAATTTACAGCTCTTTAATGCAACAAAACAATGAAGTAGTTTTAGACAGCTGTTTTAAGGCAAAAAGTATGGAAGGACAGGGAACAGCAAGAAAAGGACCTGAGTTCAAATTCAAACCACACTTTGGACTTGGGCAAGTCATTCTTAGCCCTCATTGCAAGCAAGCATGATAGTGACTCATATTACAGTACTGTTATAAGTATGACAGAGATGCTTGATTAACAGATATTTGCCAGTGGCAGCAAATAGAAAAGATTTTGGACAAAGGACACGTGGCATAACAGCACGGGACAGCAAGAACCGATTCAGAAGCAGTGGCAACTCTAATATTGACAAACACTCTCTGCCAAAACATCTCTAAACCTTGTAGGTCAGGAGTGTCTCATATGCAGCTGGGGGGGGGGGAGAGGAGATCAGTCCCCTTGAGAGGGCTTATGAGGCCTGCATGCCAGCTGAGGGAAACCTCCTCTTGCTCCTGATCTGGCCTGGTGATACTGCTACTCTACAGTCCAATCCAGTCCCACACTCACCCTGCTCCCAATCTGCCCACCTTGTTCCGATCTGCCCTGGCAAGCCATTCCCCCCTCTCCCAAGCGCCAATCTGGGCAGGAGAACCTGCTGCAGACTCGCCAACTGGGGCAGCCACCCCACCCCTCCCGGGGCCCAACCTGACCAAGTCACATGATGCTGGCAGGGGGTGATGGGAACTGTAGTCCATAACATCTGGAGGGCCGCGAGTTTGACACCTGTGACATAGAAGGTTGATAGCCTGTGGTCAAACACCACAGCATTTTTCATAGTGTCCACATTGGTTTAAAATTAATCTCTGAAGCCGCAGGAGCATGAACCTTGCTCTTATTTCACACAGGTAGAATCCAAGAGATCTCTTCTACAAGCGTAAGGCCAATGCCCACAAGGTGAAGGGACAGTTTTACCCGTTCCTTCTTCTCATAGCAGAATTGCAAGTCTCATCCCGCATTAAGTCTGAAGATCCTCTGCGCACGGACTGTAGCTGCAGCAGGAAAGATCTATATACTCTCAATCATTTGGAATTAGTAAATATGTGGTCATTCCCCACATATACGCATATCCAGAGGCAGGGGGAATGGTGTCCAGGGCAACACCTGCTCTGCCCGCCCCCCTCTGCCCCACCTACCTTAGCCGACAGGAGCCTGCTGTGGGCCGGGCTGCAGGGCGCCAAGCAGTGGCCCAACTAGGCTGCTCCTTTGGCCAGCAGAGACTCCACTGGCTGAAGGAGCTGCCTGGCAGGGCAGGCCCAAGGGGAGAGATGTGGGGGGCAATTATCCACCCCCATGTGACCAGCTGGCATGCGCCCGGGGACATGTGACCCCACATGTCCCAGTGAGCGCTCCACCTCTGTGCATATCCACACAATGATTATTTAGGAGGGGCACCAGTGCCGGAGTCAGCCACACAAAGTTTGGGGGCTGCATGCCTGCTGGAAGACCACGGGAACCACAGGTTTAATACATCATTTGAGAAGGTGAGCCACTTGGCAGATTAACAGCAAGCCCTACAACAACAGTTTGCCTACTAGACACCCCCCCTAAAGGAAAGCTGCTGAAAACCAGCTCCTGAATACATAAAAAGCTCATGTTTTGCAAATGTTCTGAGTCATTCCTTTAAGCAGACAATATGCATAATCAGCACGAATAGAGTACCTTTTCAAAAAACTTTATCTTGAAGCGAGGGAGGGAGAGAGAGCAAGAGAGCTACAGGTCTTAAGTAATAGACTTTAATTGGTGCTAATGCAGAGGAGAAACACCACGGCTTGAATATTATGAGACATGAGCATCTTCTATTGATTTTTACCTGCTTTCCTCTTGCAACTCTCTGCAGAAGAAGTGGCCTTAGAGGGAGATTCCTGGGGGCAAAAAGGCTTCAGAGACCTGAAAGCTGGAATTAGGCACAAGAACTCTCCCAGTGTGGTGTAGTGGTGAAGAGCAGGTGTACTTGAATCTGAGGAACCGGGTTTGATTACCCACTCTGCCACTTGAGCTGCGGAGGTTTGTCTGGTGAACCAGATTAGCTTGTGCACTCCAACACACGCCAGCTGGGTGACCTTGGGCTAGTCACAGTTCTTCTGAGCTCTCTCAGGCCCGCCCACCTCACATGGTGTTTGTTGCACGCGGGGGAAGGGAAAGGAGATTGTAAGCCCCTTTGAGTCTCCTTTGGGAGAGAAAGGGGGGATATAAATCCAAATACTACTACTACTACCCTCCTCCTCCTCCTCTTCAGCAAGAAATTTACCACTGCTACAAGAACCCAATATCCAAAGTCCTCTTTGGACAGTTCTTAGGGGTGCTCCAATCTCCTCTTACAGGGAGGGAGAGCATTCAGGTTAGGCAGGACAGTGATGGGGGGAACACTGGGGGGGGGGGGAGACATTCTGCAACTGAGGCATCACCATTGAAAAGACGCTCTCTGCCACACATGGTATCCTCGGACAGGGATGGCACACAGAGATGTCAATTTTAGATGTCAATTTTAATTGAGGGACAGATCAGTCCTGGACAGCAGTCCTTCAGATACCCCTGATCCAGGTTGTTAAGGGCTTTAAAAAGGAGCAGATCAACACTGAACTGTGTCTGCAAAACAAGAAGCAACCAATGTCTTTTTTTTTAAAAAAAAAACAGCTGCAATATTTCTCCTATGCCAGTTTGTGGCTGACATTTCCCAACACCCTTCAAAAGGCGGCCCCACATAGAGCGCATTACAGCAATCTAACCAGAGCATGGTTGAGAGAGGAAAAGCCAGGGAAATCTCTCTCTCTTGCTTCTGCATATTTAATTATTGGGCCCCAGTTCTGGATTCCCCTATAGCAGGGATCTGCAACCTGTGGCTCTCCAGATGTTCATGGACTACAGTTCCCATCAGCCCCTGCCAGCATGGCCAAGTGGCAGGGCTGATGGGAATTGTAGTCCATGGACATCTGGAGAGCCACAAGTTGCAGACCCCTGCCCTACAGTTAACAGGATGAAGTTCTATTTATACATGCTCTACCATCTTCTGAACAAGCCTCTTTCTGTACAACCTTTCAGGGGGGGAAAGTCAAGCTAAACAAGAAAGTTGGCCAATACCAAAACATCAGGCAACCACATGCCCAGCTACCAACGAACAAAGGCAACTAAGGAACCACAATTTCAGTTAGTTATAATTTTTGTTGAGAGCTCCCTTAGGCGAGAGAATCACGCAGAGCTTTACTAAAAATATACACTGCCCACTTGTCTACAAGATACCATCTTCTACGCAAATAAAAATACAAGCTTGCTTCCACTTTGTGGTTTACTGTGGATTGGCGTTTTTAAAGACAGTTTGCAGGGCTGTCTGTAAAGTTATCCTAACTCTGCTGAGGGAGGGGAAGAAGAATCAACTATTAAAGCAACTTAAGCTTCAATTTTCAGTCCTCGAGAGCATAAACGCAGAACCTATTTTGCTTTCAGGCAGCGAATATTTTTAAAAGATATTATCTCCAGAGTCTCTGGAAATCTGTTTGGCCACAATGGCACCGCAGAGAACAGACAACGGCTTTTAGGGGCTTCTTCACCCACAATCGTTGCCCAACTTGGAACACCACACAGCTTCATGTTATAAAATGACCGTGCTTGTGTGGGAGTTCACGCAACAAATAACCTACATATTCGATTGCAGCACTTCATTCATCAAGTTTTTAGTTCACTTTGTGCAATAGTCTCTATTTCACCCTTAAAACATCCACTGCCACGAGGAGACTGCTGCCGTTTTGCTTTACGAGGTTACATTTTATTGTGCTTTTTGGAGATTTTCAGAACGGTGTGTTTGTGTAACTGTCGTTCAGATGATGTTGATGTACTAAACAGAATGGATGTTTCTGGTTCCCATAAGGCAAAGCTAAAATGGAACCAGATGTTGCTCGGACTTGGAGAGATAGATAAGATGAGTGGAGTTCTAGGATTGCGTTCCAAGAGTAATGAGCACAGGCAGAGTCTTTCGACCAGGGTTCAGTCTGCAGCCGGTTCTGTGTTGAACTAGGATGTTCATGGATCTCAATATTCTTATCAGCCTCCTCGCCACTATGGCCAATCGGCCATGGTGGCAGGGGCTGACGGGAATTGTAGTCCATGAACATCTGGACAGCCGCAAGTTGCAGACCCCTGCTCTATCCAGTTCCATGCAAACCCTGGGTTTCTTCAATTTTGAAAGCTGGGGGGGGGGGGGCCTCTGGCCAGTCAACACACTCTCCCTAACCTACTTCACTGGGTTGCTGTGAGGATAAAATGGAGAAGGGTATGGGTCCCCACCAGGGAGAAAAGTAGACAGTGTTGCCAACTTCCAGGTGGTGGATGGAGATCTTCTGGGATTACAACTGACATCCAGGTGACACCTGGAGAAAATGGCTACTTTAGAGGGAGGACTCGATGGAATTATACTGCAGTGGTTTCTCCCCCTCTTAAACCACACCCTCCTTAGGCTCCACCCCAAAATTTTCAGGTATTTCACAACCCAAATCTGGCAACCCTAAAGGTGAGGCATGAATGAAGTAAGAAAATGAACAAAACTGCCTCTCCTCCACTCCCAAAAGCTGCCATCCCACCTGTAAAATTGCATTTCCTACAGCTGCTACCCTGTTTCCTTGAAAATAAGACATAGTAGAGGTTTTGCTGAAGTGCTAAATATAAAGCATCCCTCGAAAGTAAGACGTAGCAAAGTTTTTGTTTCGAAGCATGCCCGTCGAACAGAACACCAGAGCACGCAGTTGTGGAGCAGAAAAATAAGACATCCCCTGAAAATAACACATAGTGCATCTTTGGGAGCAAAAATTAATATAAGACACTGTCTTATTTTCGGGGAAACACGGTATATGATTCACACTGTTTCCCTGAACCAGGAGAGTCAGCATGGTGTAGTGGACTAAGACCTGGAAAACTCAGGTTCAAATCCTTACTTCTGCCATGGAAGTTTGCTAAGGGACCTTGGGCCAGGCACAAACTCTCAGCTCTCATGCTGGCTACAGCTAGATCGGAAACCTCCAAGGGATACCAGGGTCATGATGCAGAGGCAGGCAATAGCAGACTACCTCCGAAAGTCTCTTACCTTGAAAACCCTATGGCAGTGGTGGCGAACCTATGGCACGAGTGCCAGAGGTGGCACTCAGAGCCCTTTCTGTGGGCACGCATAGAGTGCCCCCCTCACATCTAGGTTGGCCTAGGCCGCTGGGCTCAATTATTAGCATTAAACCTAAGACCTAGTTTTGGGGAAGCAGTGTAGGTAACCCTGTTAAACACTGTTAAACCCACTGATTTTCATGCAAAGAGCTAAAGTGTGATCCTTTACCTGGGAGTAAGCTTGATTGCTGGCAATGGGGCTTGCTTCTGAGTAAACCCTCCTAGGTCATGATTCACCCATTGGAAGAGTTGCACGGTTGCTCCAAAGCAAAGCCACCAACTACCACCAAGCTTACTCCTGAGTAATGCACGCCTCGGAGCCAACCATTTTTTCTAAACTAAAACCTCAGTATTCAGGTTAAATTGCCATGTTGGCACTTTGCGATAAATAAGTGGGTTTTGGGTTGCAATTTGGGCACTCGGTCTCGAAAAGGTTCGCTATCGCTGCCCTATGGGGTCACCATAAGTCAGCTGTGACTTGACAGCAAAAAAAAGGCCCATGTATGCACAATGTTAAGAAACTTGGTAGCAGGAGTTGAAATCGCAGGGGCTATTAATAGGAATATGCAGTGAAACCAAAGGCCCTGAAGCAAAAAATCCTGGCTTGCTCAACAATTTAATGCAACTACAGTGCCTTAAGCTGCCCCATCAGTATTTCTGGGTAACTGGATATGCACATTTTTTCCCTATCTGAGTAAAGCATTCCAACTTGGGATTTTGAGATGGGGTGAGTACGCAAAGCTCCAGAACTACCCACTATCTTTTTCAACGCATATGTGAAACCCTGTGGTTTCCGTGGCTTCAGTGTGATGAAATTCATGTAGAAAGGGATACAGTCAGAGAGATTATAGTACTGTAAGCCCCCCCCCCCCCTTACTGCAGTCCTGCAACTGGCACAGGCAGCGAGTAAATTAAGTGAGCCCAGTAGTTTAGAAATTCCAATCTCCCGATGTGAATTAAGGGCTCTTTCTGCGGAAAACAAACTTGATCTCCACAGGAGCCTACTTGCCAAGTTCTGACAAATACGCCAACTAAGACTGTAGCTTGAAAATCTACCAAATCTCAGGTCTTTGTTCAGGGCCACTCAAAGCAGCCAAGTTTTCACAAGGTACCTGTAATTTTAGCATCACCAGCCTTTCCCCAGCTCCATTTCCATCCTAGCACTTCCTAAGATACCAACCGCTATTATATTCCTCACCCAGTGGACACAATCTGAAAGGAAAACTGAGCTAACTGTCAGAATGGATCCCTTTCCATAGACATTCTGAAAAGCTTTTCCTGAGAAATATCTAAAAACTTCTAGGTGTGTCGCATTCTTTCTCTAAGCATTCCTGCTGCGTAACAAGGAAGGTAAATATTTCCGCAGAATGCAACATGCACACAGAGAAAGCAGCTCAACTATGATACCATCAAGCAGAGTGCCGATGCAAAGCAAAAGGAACATCCTACGCTAAGATTCACAAGCAGCGGCAGAAGTTTTAACGATGTACAACTTCTGATATTACCCTTTTTCTTGGCATACATGCAGCAGATAGAGGCAGGCGGGATAGTGCACCATTTCAAAGTAGGGAATGCCATTTTAAATTACTCTATAGATGCTAAACACTCCCTGCAAGTAGAAAGCCACTACATCAGGGAGGCAAGGTTCCAGCAAAGCTCTTTCCCTGCTGTTCTATCCGGAAAATTTATTTGCTTTCTGGGTAATGGAGCATTTCAAAACACCATTCTTCACTTGCAGTGGCACAATTCACTTATTACACTGAACATACAAATTCAGCATCACCTGTTCAGGCAGTGCAAGAAGGAACCAAGATGGCTCTCGCTAACTAGCCAGCTAAGTTCCACACCACCAAGAAATCCACTGCTGGATCAGACCGATGGTCCAACATCTTATTTCATATAGTGGTCAACCACAAGCTCCAAGAAGCAGGATCCAAAACTGCCCCTGTTCCCTTGCCCCGCCCCCCAGCCCCCATACTGGTATTACTGCTTGCATTTAGTCACAATGGCTAACCAACACTGATGGACTCATCCACCGTATCTGACCATCTGACGCCTCTCTCAAACACAGGTTGATAAAGCACCCTTCCAATATCTTCAGTACCAGAAGTATGGAGGTTCACTATCCCACCCCAGAGGGATAAAGCACACTTCCAATATCTTCAGTACCAGAAGTATGGAGGTTCACTATCCCACCCCAGAGGGATAAAGCACACTTCCAATATCTTCAGTACCAGAAGTATGGAGGTTCACTATCCCACCCCAGAGGGATAAAGCACACTTCCAATATCTTCAGTACCAGAAGTATGGAGGTTCACTATCCCACCCCAGAGGGATAAAGCACACTTCCAATATCTTCAGTACCAGAAGTATGGAGGTTCACTATCCCACCCCAGAGGGATAAAGCACACTTCCAATATCTTCAGTACCAGAAGTATGGAGGTTCACTATCCCACCCCAGAGGGATAAAGCACACTTCCAATATCTTCAGTACCAGAAGTATGGAGGTTCACTATCCCACCCCAGAGGGATAAAGCACACTTCCAATATCTTCAGTACCAGAAGTATGGAGGTTCACTATCCCGCCCCAGAGGGATAAAGCACACTTCCAATATCTTCAGTACCAGAAGTATGGAGGTTCACTATCCCACCCCAGAGGGATAAAGCACACTTCCAATATCTTCAGTACCAGAAGTATGGAGGTTCACTATCCCACCCCAGAGGGATAAAGCACACTTCCAATATCTTCAGTACCAGAAGTATGGAGGTTCACTATCCCGCCCCAGAGGGATAAAGCACACTTCCAATATCTTCAGTACCAGAAGTATGGAGGTTCACTATCCCACCCCGGAGGGATAAAGCACACTTCCAATATCTTCAGTACCAGAAGTATGGAGGTTCACTATCCCACCCCAGAGGGATAAAGCACACTTCCAATATCTTCAGTACCAGAAGTATGGAGGTTCACTATCCCGCCCCAGAGGGATAAAGCACACTTCCAATATCTTCAGTACCAGAAGTATGGAGGTTCACTATCCCACCCCAGAGGGATAAAGCACACTTCCAATATCTTCAGTACCAGAAGTATGGAGGTTCACTATCCCACCCCAGAGGGATAAAGCACACTTCCAATATCTTCAGTACCAGAAGTATGGAGGTTCACTATCCCACCCCAGAGGGATAAAGCACACTTCCAATATCTTCAGTACCAGAAGTATGGAGGTTCACTATCCCACCCCAGAGGGATAAAGCACACTTCCAATATCTTCAGTACCAGAAGTATGGAGGTTCACTATCCCACCCCAGAGGGATAAAGCACACTTCCAATATCTTCAGTACCAGAAGTATGGAGGTTCACTATCCCACCCCAGAGGGATAAAGCACACTTCCAATATCTTCAGTACCAGAAGTATGGAGGTTCACTATCCCGCCCCAGAGGGCTGAGCGAATGCTTCTCCATGGTCAAAACCCAAACAGCTTATGACCATGGCTCCTCCTCCCCCGCCACCCACCACTTTCATTTATATTTGCAGCAGATGGAAGTTTGGCACGGGCCCTTTTTGCACAAATCACTTAAAGAAGTCGGGAAATGTTTTCAATCCCCCTTCCCTTTTACCACAATGTATGTTTGCCCTCACCCCCTCAAAAGGATTCATGACCACCATTACGGGGTTTTTTCCCCTTTAAAAAAAGTTAAAGGCAAGAAAAGGTGGCTTGCCATTGCTCCTACCCAGCAACCCTGGCATTCCTTTGCGGTCTCCCATTCAAATACTAGCCAGGGCTGACCCCCTCCCCCGATCAGGCTAGCCTGGGCCAACCAGATGTTCAAATCAAATAATCAAAACAATGTGACAGCAGAGTTTGAATTTCACATCTCAGTCACCCAATTGTCTTGAACTTATAATACACCTGACCACATACTATATGGCATAGGTGTCAAACTTGAACCCCTCCAGATGTTATGGACTACAGTTCCCATCATCCCCTGCCAGCATGCTGGCAGGGGATGATGGGAACTGTAGTCCATAACATCTGGAGGGGTGCAAGTTTGACACCTGTGCTATATGCCAAGATTGAACATTCATGGTCTGCAGCAAAATAGTTTTCATATGTACCCAGAGGACAACGTGTAGGGAATTCTCCCTGTACACACAGAAAAACATATCACCTTTAAAGGGTTTCAGAGGCACTGGATTACACTTCTATTTCTAAGTGGAGGGGAGCGGACACTAATTCCAATCCCACGAGCAGAGAATGTGGGTGGATCTAACCTCTCAAAAATGTGCCTGCAGTAAAAGTATAACAATTTGGTCATGGGGACCAGAAAGCGTTTCTGGGGCAGTGGGTATCTCACCCACAGGTCACCAGTTTCCCACTCCTTAAACTAAGCGTTGAATCCTACACTATTAACTCTTTTTCTACACTTCAGTATAAACAGGAACTCTGTTCTACATAAAGAACAGAAAATCTGTTCTGCAAAAAGAAATGTGCAAAGGCTTTTAAAAACTCTGGATGACTAAATCTAGGATAACCGTCACAGGCCTGAATGGGCGCATCACATACAGACACGGGGGGGGGGGGGAGTGCCCCCTTACTGCACTTTTAATCGGTATGATAGAAAAGGAGGACTGAACTAATCCATGTGAAGTGATCTCGAGTACAAGCCCATGAGGCTGAACACGCTTTGCAAGGTACAGGAGGACGTAAAAGCAGTGATGGCAGGAGACACTCTTTTTTGCAGCATCAAGGGAAACATTCTCAAAAGACCCTGAACGGGAGGGGTAGGATAGTCCGTTTCCTCCCAGCGCCGCACCTAACTTTGCAGCAGCTCTCTCTGCTTCTAGACTCCAGGTTCTACATTCCAGGCAAGAGTTTGCATTTGGCACCCGCGTTCACCGGCAGCAGGGCCACAAGCTTTCAAATGCACCTTGGAGGCAAAGCTACGTGCAAGCTGTGTTCATCGCTCGTAGGACGTTCTGCCCGCCTGCCTGCTTCCCTGTGGAATTCCTCAGAAGGAAACATAAGGCCCTCAAAGTCGTTCTTCCCACCCCACCCATTCTCTCTCAAAACTCAGCCACACCTTGTTTTCACTAGGTAATGAGAAAGGTTCAAACTCCCCACTCTCATGGAAGTTGCTTGTCCTTCGATGAAGCAAACAATTGCTAATCGCCTCTGGCTTTATCGGAGATAAAGGGATCTCAACCTATGACACCGCTTCATGCCAATCCGGCTACTGATCCACTTCACCCAGTTCTGTGTGCTCTGACAAGCAACGGCTCTCCAAGGTCTCAGGAAGGAGGTCTTGCTCAGCCCAACTACCCATAATCCTTTTAGCGACACGTGCAAAAGACTGAACTGACTGAGACCTTTTGAACACCCCTGCAAAATTGGTTGTGGTGGTTTTCCTTTGTGTGGCTGTGGTCTGGTAGTCCCTGCAAAACTTTTCTACCACCCCCACCCCCACCCAAGAACCTTTTCCATTTCAAGGGTCAGCATAGGTAACATGAAAAAAACATTTTCTCAAAGATCAAATGTTAGACAAGAATGAATTCATAAGAAAGTTAACTCAGATTCAGTGTGTTACACCGGTTTGTGCTTCAGGCTAGGATACAGGAAACAGGGGTTCGAATTCACCATTCTACTACTTTTTAAAAGAAGTTGTAGAAGTATTTGATGTGGATAATATTTGATGTGGCATGTTAATCTGTTTATAGTTAATGTAATTCATTTATATTTTAACTTAAAGACAAAACTTATCATTTCAATTTTAGTGCTTTAATTGTATGTGATATTTTCCTTTTAGACTATTTATTCTTTTTTTGAATGTTATAGCCAATGGCTCAAACTATAAAGATTATTACTATTACTACTATTTCATCACACTGATGTCAGTCATTGTCTCCCCATCTAACCTACCTCACAGGGTTGTTGGGAAGATAAAACAGGGAGAATGTTGTAAGCCTCTTTAGGTACCCACTGGGAAGAAAGACACGGTATAAATAAAAAGCCTGGCAATATTCCTGAACTGGGAATAGTGGGTTAGAGATAAAGAATCACCTCAGACTTGAATTCATTAAGTAGCTTTTTATAGGCAATCAGTTCTCAGTCCCCAATGTATAATACTAAGGTTCCTCACAGGGCTTAGTATGATTGAACTTTTGCTTTTAAAAGGTTCAGGAATACCCATAAATCAGGAAAGGCTATAAGGATGCAATTATGAATACTATTATGACTACTTATTGCTCTATCAGTCTTCAGACTACGAAACTAGATTCTCTTACCAATCTCCTATAGGATATAAATTCAGTGTCTCTATCCATCATTAAAAAGTAAAGCAAGTGGAAACGTTTAAGAACAAAAAAAAACAACCAAATGCTCAAATATAAAAGATGTACACCAAGGATGCATTCAGTTTAAATCAAAGATATATAACAATAACAGGAAATGACAGGAATCTGACCATTATTTAACTGGTATCTTCCTCCTCATAAGAGGTATTTGCCAGAAGAGACACATATTTCTAATCTTGTTTGAGTCACTATACCCTGTTCCACAAAAAGACCCAAGTAAACTTATAACTTCATCTGCAAATGGCCTCCTGCCCCCCCATGCTCCATGCCCCCCCCCTAATCATCTAGTCCAGACCACATTGCAACGAGTGGGGGACATGGTACACATGAGGGGGGGGGAGGAAATAGTAGATGAAGTTACCATTTTACTTATGTCTTTATGTGCAACAGGGTATAGGATTTTATATTACTATTGCCAGCAGGCACTGATCATACAATTGACAGCTGTTAAAATTAATTCTGATGACACAAAAGCCCTTCCTTTATCCTTCCTGTGGCCCTGACATTTCGAGTCCCAGCTAAAAAAGACAGCCATTCAGAATCATTAAGAGTAAACTTCTGAACACTATGAGGATTATAAAGAGTTAATGCAACCAGCATACAGTGAAGCTTCATGAGGCTAAACCCCTCAGAAAATCCTAATGGGGGGGACTGTACTGCTCACATATTTTTCATTCTATCATTGTCTTGAATTCTCTTAATCAAGGGATTTTTTTTTTCCAAAAAAATGTTCAATTCTCTTTGGAGTGCTTCCCCCAAGTGCTCAGAACTAGAAACTGCTTCTGGAAACATGAATGGACCTTTACTGGACTAAATATATACCAGTTCCTACGTGATTAACACTCGTGCCAGGGGCAAAGCAAATTAATAGTGTCTCGAAATAATCTCTCTTTTTTTGCAAAGCACTGCTATGGCTTTGTAGATGTTTAATTGCTTGGGTAGAACAAACTGTTTGTTTGGAAGGGCGGCTTACAATTTATACACAGGAATAAGGATGGATCTGAAACCAATTTACACTAGAAACAGGATAAAGGATGTATAAAGACAAGCCCAGTGAATGTTTTATCCCACAATAATGTGGTCTCAACTCAAAAGGCAGATACTATACAGCCTCCAGTATATCGCAATGTTTTGCAGAGGATTTGGAATAAATAGACATATGATGACAATGGCTAGTACTTGAGGTTATGTAAGGAAAACGTTAAGATGAATATTTTCCTTACAGTGCCAGGTTGAGTGCCAAGATTCTAACACTCTCTAGAGGACTCTATAACACTAGACATGGAAACCAGGCGTACAATAAGTGTACATAGGTACAACGCTGCTAACACTAAGTAACAGAATTACAAGGCTCTGCCAGGCAGCCAGTAGGAGATTGGGGGGGAGGGGGGGAGGCTAGTTGCAATGGCAAGATGTCACTTCTAGGACAACCTGGAAATGATACTTTGTCTCTCTAGGAATTGTTGGAAATTCTGCAGATAAACCATAGAATTTCCAGCAATCACAAGAGAGGCGAGATATCACTTCCATGTTTTTTTTCCTGGAAGCAACATCACATCATCATCAATCGTCTCCAGAATTTTTGTTCCCTCCCATCAGCCACTGGAGTACTGGCAAACAATGCCTGCTGGAAACAGGAGATTTCCCACCCCCAGAGAGCCTATGACGAGCCTATAGATAAAAGAAACGCTTAGCATCCAATAATTATAATAAGAGTTTGGATGTATATCCCCCCTTTCTCTCCTGCAGGAGACTCAAAGGGGCTTACAATCTCCTTGCCCTTCCCCCCTCACAACAAACACCCTGTGAGGTAGTAATAGTAGAAATGAAAGACTCCTTAATACTGCACTACCCTGCACCTATGTACACTTATAGAAGACTATATAAAATTCAAAGTCTGTTATCCATTCTACAGGAATGGTACACCTGAATTAAACAGATGCAAAAAGGAAAGAAGGATGTTTGTATCTGTTCACCAGGAGATGCACAGAAAACATCTGTCAAAACTGACTGTATTTACTTCATTTCTACACCACAATAGTCCCCAGAGCTGTAGCAAGGGGGGACTGTGCCTGGGGCACGTATGTGCCCTGCGCCCCCGCCACGCCCCCACACCGGCGTGCCCCCGGTGCAAGATGCTCCCCCGAACACTACCCCACTGACTGTCCCCGATGGTAACCCAAAGCAGATTACACTGTTCTCCTCTCTTCCATTTATGCTCACAACAACCTTGTAAGGTAGAATAGGCTGAGGGAATATGACTGGTCCAAGGTCACCTAGAGGGCATCCATGGCAGAAGGATTCAACCCCAGATCTTCCAGATACTAATCTAACCCTCCTAACCATTACACCACACGGATTAACAGAGGAATGAACTTAATTTCAACCTGTGGTTGTGGGAAATTTGAAATCACGTCAGCCTATCAACCTGTGATTATCAGAATTTTCTCCCAGCTCCAAGACTTCCCAATCTCTCTCCACCCCCTCTTCTACATATCTTCTGTGAGAGGGGGATGGTTGCTTGTTTAGAAAAGTATATGCTGCCTTTCCAAAGACCGGCTCAGACAGTTTACAAAGTAAAAACGTAACAGTGAAATCATACTTGTTCACTAATACAACAAGCCACAAAAATAAGCACAAACCTGAGACATTAAAAAAGCACGGTGTTTGGAAGTATTGTCTCTGGCAACCCCCTCCTCGCCTCTGTAGGCAAGGGCACAAACAGTAGAGCTTGGAACAGGATCTTAGATGGTGGGCTGGACAAGGCACCATATTGTACTATTTTCTATTTCGCAAAGGTTAAGTTAAACACGCATCATCCCAAAGAGAGGCTAGAAAGAGGGCAAAAGATTAATTTAAGCAAGATCTTGGCAGCGCATGCAAAATATTTGGCACTGTGTCGATCAGAGGACCCCAATCTTTTTGAGCCTGGAATTCTGGCACAGCATAGCAAGTGCAGCAACAAAATGGCTGCTTCAGGAGGCGGAGCCAGCCAGAAAATGGTGGCCACAGTTTAACTTCAGTAACACAATGTAGATTCTTGGGCTTTGGTGGCAGCTGCTGCCGAAGCAACATTTTTTTGAAAATCTGCATAGATAATCAAATCTCCAATGGGCAAGGCTTGCTGTATCTGACCCCACCCGTTTCCTAAGAGGGGCAGTAGAAAAGGTGTCAGGAGGTTCCACAGCACCCACAGGGACCACGCTGGGGGGCCCTAGTGCAGGTTCAACTTTACAGGGTCGCAATGAGTAGACTGCAAGTCAAAGGTATACTTCAGTATCCTTCATATATGGTTATCCCTATGTGCCCCCCCCCGCCCACACCACCACAGGGAAGAAAAGAAACATCTGGGAGGAAAGAGGCACGCAGCTCCAACAAACAAGCAGCAGCGTGCCGTTCCCAAAGTATTACATGCATGAGGAAACTGTAGAAGTCCTGTCAGGAAATAAACTCCAGTAGGTTTCATAGTGTAGGAGTCAGGTTTTCTCTAGCAGACACTTTTCTCAGCCCTATATGACACACCGCACCTGCCAAAACCACCACTCCTACACTGTAAGGCACAAGAGCGCCTTTCTTTCAGGGCCAGGTTGTATGCGAAGCTACACAAGGAGGAGTTTTTCCAGGGAGAATCTTTGAGGGCAATAAGTAGACATTTGTGCTGGAGAAGCTCAAACAGTGCAATCGATCCATTGAACAGACACAAGGAGAAAGCCACACTCCAAACTCTTATACCAGGGCCCTTTCTGCACAAGAAATTTACAATGTTTTCAGGCTGGAAAAAAAAAATCCTTCATGGAGTTCTGCATTTTTTATTCCTTTGGTTCCAAAAACGTTTCCAAGCAGCTTTTACCCAGTTTTTTTTAAAAATCCCTTTTACAGCCATTCTTTTGACTGAAACTTTTCCAAGTCGTCTCCCCTCGCTGTGCGGTCATATTTATGTTTTATCTTTCCTGTTGCTATTTTCCATGCCTCTATGCCATCACCCAACTTCTCCCTTCGTGCTGTTTTTTCACATCCCTGACTTCACTCATTTCCCCCTCGCCTTTTTATTTTTGTCATTTCTGTTATTTGGGGGAGGGGGGTTTGAATCTACGAAGCATCAATTAAATGGAGATATAGAGATTCAAGACAAAGAATCAATGAAGCATCATTTCCATGAATAACCCAATTTTTAAAAAAATCTCTCCACGACAACCATGAAACGTTTGGAAGATGTGAGTGCAAACAATCACATGGGGGGGGGGGCAGGTTTCAAAGACAATCTGGAAACGTTCTAAGTGGAAGGGGCCCAGGTCTGACCAATCCAAAAGCATTATACTCCCCACCAGTCAGAGGTGCCAACATTAGGAGCCTAACAGGATAAATAGATCCAGTCCTGAATATCGTATCAATTTCAGCTCCCTTATTTTAAAAAAAACACAAACACTTCCAAGACCATGAGATACTTGGTTTAACCTCTGTCGTGCCTGACACAGCTCTCCTCTGTATCTGGTAATTCTATGCATAAACAAAGTTCAGTCACTTTCAAATAAGCCCCTCAATAGTTTGTTAGTCTGTTGCTGATCCACAGCATCGTGTAGAATCAGAGTCCTTAACATTTAAACACGGTATGCCACCTTTACGCAAGCTTGCATTTAAAAGCAAACGTACAGATACTCAACTCACACACCTGACTGTTCCTGTACCTCATACATTAACAATGAATTGGCTACTTTGCTTTAAAGAATCTGCAACACATCTTGAAGGAGGATTTGGAAGATCCTCTGGAAAGGATAAGACACTGGAGGATATTGCACACACAAAGATGCAGCTATTACAAAGAGACCACAGTGCCCTCATTTAGTGCAGCAAATAGGAAAAGTGGCTACTCTGTACTGCTGCCGGTTTAGTATCTTCTCAAACAAAGAAGCCTGATGAAGGCAGACAGAGAACGACTTATCAGCTTAAGAAATGGGAAGGACGGTCCAATTAACTGCCAAGCAGTCAGACAGAAGGCAATTGGATGGGGCCAAGGAAAGCAAAAAAGGATGGAGAAAATGCACGGCCTGGCTACTTACGATACTCAAAATATCCCCTTGCTGGCAGGCAAGCCACCCACTCTTCCTACAACTTTCCCCAACTATGTCAGAGGATATAGGCACAATATGCATCTATATTCTTGAGATAAAATAGTTTGTTATGAGCAGCTTCAATGCAAATTCTCACAACACCAATCTCCCCCTCCCCCTCCCCATTACTTAAGGAAAAGCTTCACCCGCTCAGTTTCTACCTGTCAGGACAGTCGTCGCAAACCCTGATGAACCTAGTTGAATGGTAGCAGTTACCGATGATTCAGTGGAATCTCTACTTCATAGAGCCTGGCGATGTCCCCAGCGCCACCAGCTGGTCTGACCGCTGACGCGGTCCTGGACTCTCCTCCGGTGGGCGGGCTGCCGTCGAGTCCCCCGTTGGCAGCCCTGATGGTCCGGGCCGCGTCGTCTCCTCACCCCTGAGGAGGGCCCGGCCGCCCGTCCCCACTTGCCGCCGCCCCCGGCTGCAACCCTGCGCCGGGGAAGCGAGTCTTCTCCGGCGGGGAGGACCCGCCAACGCATCGACGGAGGGACTCCTCGTCCCGCCCATCTGGCATGTCGAGGAGCCCCTGGCTTCCCGGGGCGATGGTGGAGGTGGCGGACGCGGCGGTGGCGGCAGCCATAAGTCCGGGGGGGGGGGTTTCCCCGCTCCCGGACAGAGCCATTAATATTATGACTGTTGCTGAGAGCAGAAATGAGTCGGTGTATTCAGTATAGTTAATATAACCAACATACTTTGGTCATATTACATGACGACGCTGGAAAAGACAATAACGCTAGAAAAAGTTGAAGGCGGCAGGAAAAGAGGAAGACTCAGTATGAGATGGACCTGCTCTATCAAGAAAGCCATGGCTCTCAGTTTGCAACACCTCAGCAAGGCTATTAACAATCGGACATTTGGGAGGATTCATAGGGTTCCTACTCACAAGTTGTGAGTAGGAAGCAACTTGAAATAACTTAACACACAAAATGTAATGCACTGCAAGCATTAATACAAGTGACATTTTGATGGAACAAGTAATGGCAGAGTCAAAGAGGCCCAGGGGTGGCCAAGTGACTAATTGTGATGCTTTGCCAGGCTACATACAGCAACTCACGTTACATCCTAGAAAAACACACGTAAAGGGTTAAAGCAGTAACATGGTACATCCAGGTCTCCTTTCCATAGTTTATAACCATACCAGTTGTCAGCTGCTATTTTAATAAATGTCTAGACTGCCTTTTGACCATGATGCCCAATGTGTTTCACAATATACATCACAGAACTCTCAAACCTTTAATTGAGAGAGAGACAGAGAGATCTCAGAAGCTAGACAGGGTTGATCCTGGCAAGTATTTGGATGGGAGACCTCCAAGGAATACCAGGGTTGTGACATGTAGGCAGGAAATGGCTAACCACCTCTGAATGTCTCTTTCCTTAAAAACCTTACGAGGTTGCCATAAGTCATCTGTGACTTGACAGCAAAAAGCAAGAGAAAGAGAGAGTGGAAGGTTAACAGCACCGCTATAAAAGCCACACATATGCACTCCATGCAGGCTAAATCAAAGGTCCTCCAAAACAGGAAAATCTTCAATCCAGTACAAATGGCTGACAGGAATGTGATTATTTTACACTCTTGGAGGGCATCCCCAGTTGGAAACAACAGCAGAGAAAGCTGTCCTCTGGATCTCAGCTAACCGACTTCAGTCCAAGATGGTTCCCTGCAGGACCACTGTACAAGTCTCACATCGGACAGCCCAGGAAGAAACATTCCTTCGCCACAAGTAAGGTCTACAACACCCACATGGGGACGCAATCCCTAGAAATGGCTCATCTTACATTAACGACCACCATGTGGTGCTATTTAAAGTGGTGTGTATATATAGTATAGCACTGTTCTCGACTCATGATAGAGATATTGGATTAACAGTATCTCTCAACAGGAGGAGGGGGCAGAATTGTAAGTGTGCATCTTGAAACAAGGAAGTTCTCTTGGTAGGCAGGAGACCATTTCCACCCCAACTCAAGGAGGCAGGAAAAAGAATCCGTCACTTCCTGTTCTGGTTAGGACTCCATTTCCTCCATTTTACTACTGACAAGTGTATGAAGAGCTGGGTGTTTATCCTTCCCTCTCACTAACTTTTGCAGTAAGCCCTACCTTTAGAGTTGCAAGCTCTGAGTTGGGACATACCTGGAGATTTGGGGGATGGTGCCTGGGGAGGGCAGGGTATAATGCCACAGAGTCCATTCTCCAAAGCAGCCATTTCCAGCAGGGGAACTGACCTTGGGTGTCTACATATCAACTGTACAAGCAGATCTCCAGGTACCATCTGGAGGTTGGTAACGATACCTATGTGCAGTGGTGTATTTACCTAGGGGACATGGGGTACCTTATGTCCCCAGGCGCTCCCCAGTGGAGGGCGCCAAAATTTCAGGTTTGTTTGTGTGTTTTTTGTATTTTTAGTGTGTTTTTCAGTTTTTGGCCTGCAAGGAACGCAGTTTTTAGGCTAGCAGCACCTAAATGTCAGGGATCTGATGCTGTTTGGGGTGGATTCCACTGGAGGTGTTTTGTGAGAGAGGATGCTGACATTTGTTTGGTAAATGTTTTGCTGGGGGTGATTTGTGAAAGATTTACATGCTTAATACCCACTTCCACTGGCTTGGAGCTGTTTCTCAGGCTAACAACCTACCTCATAGGGTTGGTGTAAGGACAAAATTAGGATAGTCGGTGAGGAGAGAGCCATGTATGTTTTGCTGTGGGTGGAAGGTGTTTTGTGAGCTGGTGCAAAAAAATCACTGTTTGATCGTGGTGGGGAAGGGTCTGTGTGTTTGGCCCATGGGGGGGAGCGCCAAACTCAGGTTTTGTCCCCGGGATCCAGTTTGCCTAGATATGCCTCTGCCTATGTGGAACTGAGACACAATGCCGGTCTGCAACTTTACTACATTGATTCCAACAAGACAATTCAAGCAGTGGCCGACCGGGGGGGGGGGTGTCAAATGACCCTGGGAGTAATGGTGGCGGGGCACAAAATTGCCCCCCACCCCACTCCTCCCCTGCGCCAAACCAGCTCGGAAGAGCTGGGTCAGCATGGGGAAGGCGCCTAAAGATAGAGCCGACCTGCTGCCAGGAACCAGACTGCTGCCGCGGCGCCTGTCCAAGCTGCCTCCTTCCCTCCAGCTCCTCGGGGGCAGGGCTTGGGGACGCTGCCATCCCCAAGCGCAGAGAACAGGGGCACGGGGGGGCGCCCAGAGCAGGTGTTGTCCCCGGGGTGCCATTTCCCCCGATACGCCTCTGAATTCAAGAGACTGACTAGAACAACGCCAACATACCCAGAGGAAACACCACACTCGCATACCATGGCTGTTTCCCAGCAAACCTCCTCCAGGTGACACCACAAATCTTTTTACTGAATTCTGCAGTCTAGCAGGACTTTTAGCAGGTGAAGGTGCAGAGCTTCCAAACTCCTCCCATCCATTCCCATGGTAGGAAAGGCAAAGGAGCCCCCACCCACCCACCCAGCAAAGGAAGTACCACAACTACCAACTGTTCAAGCTCAGTGGCCCCAAGCCTCAACCGTAGCCAGAAATAGGACCAGACCTCCTCTTTTTCTTCTCCCTCTAGTATTCTATGCTTATAAACCTGTGTGCACAAAACAGTCACACGTACGCTTTGGCAAGATTTGTGGAGGTTTTTTTTAAGTCAAGTCCCTTGTTGGTGCACGGTGCCTGACCTCTGACCGGGCTTGTGCTCTCGGCCCTGGCTTTGCTTGTCAGAAAGCATGCATGTGCAGTTGGCACAGGCATGAACATGCAATACTGCAAAGGCTATTTCACAGTGGGATGCAGTAGAGGCAGTACATTCACTGAACCATGGAACATAAGCCGGTTACAGAGAACAGTGATGGGCAGAGGTCTTACGCCGGCCTCGCAGCTGTGTTTGGCTTCCCCTTGGCTGCATCTTTTCTGCTCCACGTACGTGAACTCTTCTAAAGCCGCCTTCTTTCGAGAGGCTGTTCCAGCAGGATGAACTAACAGCTATATGTGGAGTTATCTGCACACTCCTGGCTCCTCCCAGCCCCCTCCCCCTCCCGGTCTTTCCACCCATTCACAAGGCAACCCCGCAGAGGGCATGAAAGCACAGCAGCGAATCTTGCCTGTCTCAAAGGTTGACGGGCACGGACAAGTGCATAGCGACTATTTGCTCCAGAAAACAGCTGGCAGCACCAAAGAGGGCTACAGCTCTCTGCCAACCCTCTGCAGAGGCAGAGAGCCCCGGAGTCTGCAAAACAGTTTCATAATATACCGAAAAGGAAAGCGGGGGGGGGGGGAGCTATCTAAAGGGGTGGAGAAAGCAAAGTTTACTGTAGATGCCTTAGAGCATGCAAAGCAGACTCCTAGCTGGATTTAGAGTCCTGCCTAACCTGTTTTGCGGTATGTGCTGTTTAACTGTTTGGGATTTCTCCCCCTCCCCCTCCTTTCTTGGCAGCAGGACCACAGCCCCCTTTAAAGTAACACAGGCCTGTGCAAAGACGACACTTTTTAAAGGAAAAACCATGCTGCATCACTGGAGGATAAAAAAAAAGCCCAACAATATCTATATTCTGGACAACTAGTCTAGATCCTGCCAAGCAAGCTTCTTAAGATCATGTGTCTTTTTTTTTTCTTTAACATCACGGTCTTGTTTAGCTTTGTGGCGGACTACATCAGTGAGCAAAAAGCAGGAAGTACTTAGCCGAGAAATTATTTAACAAGGACCTTGTATTGAAAAGTCCAGTCTCGCGCGCACACGAAGCATGTGAGCATCTGCCGCATGTGGTAAAGGCAAGCTTTTACTCGAGCATTATAGGAGAGCAAGTGTGTATGTATACAGTTCGAAGGGATTTAGTTATTTGCCTACTTAAGAAGGGTATCTACCCAGAAGCAGGAGAAGAAAAGAAGGAACCTCAGAACAGTGACAATTCGGCAGCCTCATTGCGTCAGGAAAACACAGTACCAAATAAGTGCAAAAAAAAATCAGTTAAAATCCTAGATAAGATTCAGCTGGAATTTGTTTTCCTCACACACTGAAGATGCTCACAGCAAATTAAACTGGATGAAAAGGAACGAGTGGCTATAGGGTAGACACAAAGTTGGACACACACACCTTATTGCTACCTGAGCCACAGTGGATTGGGGCACAGACACACACTACCTCCTTGGCTTCTCTGAAGGATATCTGTTCCGTGTGAAGTGGAAATGCAGAAACACTGGGACGGGGCAGCTGCCCTTCCTATCGCCCTCCCTTTTTCCCAACCAAAAGCAGACTCTTTAGGATTCTGTCTGCCCCTTACGTTTTTCAAGCCCTAGCCTATATATGGCCACTGCTTATCATGCACTGCCAGCAGAACCACCCAGTAAGCAAGAGGGGTACAGATAATCTGCTCAACACCATAAAGACTTCTAGTTCTCCAGCTTAAGAGTACTAACATAAAACATAACATAACATAAAAATGTTTCAATTTTGTTGTTTAACAGCATGGGCCGCTTGACCGTCTACATAGGGTCAGTCTTCCACAATGAGTTAGCTTAGGACCCCCATCTTCTCCCTCCCTCCTCCTAGGATGCCTGAGGACCAAGGATGTAGATAAGGGGGGGGGGGTGTCCCGGGTTCAAAACGCCCACATTACATGTCCGAAGCTCCGCCCCCATTTGTGGTTTTTTGTATTTTTAGTGTGTTCTTCAGGTTTTGGCCTGCAGGGGGCGCAGTTTTTAGGCTAGCAGCGGCACCAAAATTTCAGGGGTTTTTCAGGAGACTCTCTTGATGATACCACCCAGGTTTGGTGAGGTTTGGTTCAGGGGGTCTAAAGTTATGGACTCCCAAAAGAAGCTAATAGAAGATGGGGGCTACAGCTTTGAGGACCCATAACTTTGGACCCCCTGAACCAAACTTCACCAAACCTTGGTGGTATTATCAGGAGAGTCTCCTAAAGATACCCTGAAAGTTTGGTGCAGCTAGCTTCACAATTGCACCCCTGGCAGCAGGCACCCTCCAAATTTCCCCAGATTCTCCTTTTAAATCCATTCCCTTTGGCATGGATTTAAAGGGAGAATGTGAGGTCCCCAGTTTAAACATTGAAAATGATGCTGTTTCAGGGTGTGGAAGAATCCACCCCAAAACAGCATCACTTTCAATGTTGTTTTAACTGGGGACCCCAGATTCTCCCTTTAAGGTGGATTTAAAAAGAGAATCTGGGCTCCCTAGTCTAAACACCATTGAAAGTGATGCTGTTTGGGGGTGGATTCCAGCATCACAGCGGCCACCCATGGCATGGGGGGGAGACACAAAACTCAGATTTTGCACCAGGCTCCATCTTCCTAGCTACGCCTCTACCCAGAGGGGAGGGCAGAAGGGACTGCCAGCTGGGAGCCCAGCTGGTGGGGGGGCGGGGCAGGGGATTCTGCCATTCCTGGCCTTGGAGAGCTGCTTTTATAAGCACTGAGGGTGGGGGCGGGGCTTGAGAAGGTGTGACCACACACCCAGGGCTCGGTGGGGGCATGGTCCCACCCCCCGAACCCACTCCCAAAAAATCTATACCTATGTCACTGCCAAGAACTATACAAACAGCATCCCTTACAACTATTTGATCAAGTAGGTCCAGAGCAAGTCAGCAATCTGCCTTCTAGTGGAGTCAGGACAGATGCACAGCTGGATTAAAGGAGGAACAGGACCAGCTTCCCCAAGCAACAGCACTGACCTCCTTTGGAGCCTGTATCTCCTATCTAGCAATGCATATTTCCTATGTAAATACAATGTCCTTGTTGAGCATCACGCAAGAGCAGGAAGCAGGCGTGGCTCTCTTACTGGGCATGCAATGCTGCTTGGCAACTTTCTCTTACATTACCAGGGGGGAAAGTCATTCTAGATCCACTAAAATTCTTTTCTCCCCTCCAGTAATTAAATTCATTAGACTCATAAAATTTAGAAAAAGAAAGTTTCTTCCTTCAAATGAACAGGAACGAGACAGAGAAAACCTCACAGATAATATGGCATGGTACACTTTTGGTTTTTCTCTACAGATAGCGATTTAAGAAGTGGGGTTCTACAACCAGAAACAGACAGACTTTTAAATCATCATTTTTAATTTCCTCCTCTCCACTCTCCCCCTTTTTGGGTAGTGGGAAAAGCCAGCAGCAACAGCAGAAAGTGCTAAGCAAAGATATCTGCCAATTTACCACCTTGTTCTACCAAGAAAAGCAAGGAGTAGAACACTGTTTCCCAATCTTTTCGAGGTCAGGGTACCCTTGACCTCACTCTTCATATCTCACGGTACCCCTGCCGCCACCCTCCACCTTCCCCTCCCATTGCCCCTGCTTGCCACACACCCCACCTTCCCCTCCCAGGGTGAAGGGAAGCACTGGGGGTGGGGGTGGCTGCTGACCTTGTGGCAGGCCCTGCCCCATGGGCCAGCTCCATGTCCTTGCTGGCGCCGGTGGGAGACACCACAAAAATGGGGGGGCGGTAGTGTTGCCGCGGTACCCCTGGGACATGCTCACGGCACCCCAGGGTACCACGGAACCCTGGTTGAGAATGGCTGGAGTAGAATAAACTTTTCCTCCATAGGATGTTAGTTTGATTGAAATGGGCAATTCTAAAGGGTTAATGCTACTCTACACAGCAACAACCCTTATTTTGGTCTGTCCAAACATGAAGGGATCAAGCTAGCTGCTTCGCCCCCTGATATCCACATGAATCTAATTTTGTTTTAATTCAAGTGCTGGCATATCATCTTCAGAACAGCACCAGGATATATAATGAGTACAAGCCACCAGAAGGTAGGCTCAGGGATACCAAGTAAATAATAAAAGTAAATACTATGAAGGGTAAGGGAAGAAGAGCAACATGGAAGTACACGTGTACAGAATTACTCGCCCAGTGTCATAGATAGGTTGTCAACAATTACAGTGCAGAATTATGCACCAAGTACTATTGATAGGTTGCCAACAATGCAACAACTATAAAATTCTGTTACTCCACAACAAAATCTATAAAGCTTCATTAAACTCTCAATTCCTAGAAATGGCTTCTACAGGAAACCCTGCAACTCCCGATTTGTCCATGCTTGCACCTGGCAGCAAGAAAGTTTTATGCAATTACACGTCGTGCGGCCATCTCACGCTGTGTGGGATGCAGTCAATAAAAGGTACGGGTATTCCAAGCCCTGTATTTATTTTTTTAACACACACACACATATACACTCACACACACATATATATACACACACATACACATGCATATATATACACACACATATATATACACACATACACATATGAACAGACAGAGAGACTGCTAGCAGATCCAATTCCATGCTTGCGCAAGCACAGAACATGCACAAGGTGGGTAGAACATTACTTGCCATTTTACAAAATACCCCATGGAAGCTGAAGAGCACAGCTAGGGGAAATGCTGTAAAGGTAGACAGCTATATCGTTGACAGCTGAGTAGGACCCTGGAATTTCTGTGATGGCAGCTCCACACACACAGAGAAAGACGTTTCTTCTTCTGCCCAGAGACTAAAAGATATAGAATCTTCTACATGCTGGAGAGGTTCATAGATGTGGAAAGAAGTAATAGAAGTTCTTATGCAACTAAAAAGATCTCACCGACACTTTAACTCCATTTTAAAAACCAAGGACACTGAAGCTGCATAGAAACTATGGGTTACAGGGGATTCAAACTGCAATTTGTTCTACATTTCTCCTTCCAGGTAGCTGACAGGGGATCACGGTGAGAGGTTTCCCGTTCAAATCTTGCCTTTGCCACAAAAGAGCCAAATGTCATTAGGCAAACTAGTCTCTCAATCTCAGCAATACAGGGATGATACTGCTCAACCATACAAGGCTGTGGCTGTTCCCGACACAAAGCAATGCATGCAGAGTGTTCGCAGAACTGACATTCTTTGGTGTAACCATGAGAGTCAGCAAGACTTTGAAAGCTACCCAAGTACTGGTACAAGGCCCAGCCATCTTTTGCAAGTGACATTTGAACCCTGGAAGGTGATATACAGTGGAGCCACATGCCTGCTAACTGCGCAGTCTTCTGCAGAGTAGTTCCAATTCAGGACCAGCAATTCAATTAGTCAGGCTGGATTAATTCACACAGCCCCGCTTCTACTCCAAGGTGATATTTAGCAGGTGTTTCATATACTAATCCCATGTAGCTACAAGTCATGTAAGCATCCCAGAATTATGCCCGATGTGGAATTTAGCAGGTGTTTCATACAAACCCCATGTAGCCACAAGTCATATAAGCATCCCATAATTATACTGTACATCTACCACCACGGCACAGAATTCCACCAGCCATCACTAGCTGGGGATAGTACTTAACTGCAAAACTGCTGTTTTCAACTGTGCCACAAGCCATTTTTTATTTAAGTGTTATCTTCTCTTTTTTAAAAAAAGAGTTTACAACTTCTTACAGATGGAAGCGGGGATGAAAGAGCTGACTGTTGCAGACAAAATGGGGCCGGTTTAATACAAAAATCTGGTTTGTGCAAATCCTTCTGCAGCCCAATCTGGTCTCCAGCGGAGTGGGATGCAGCCAGTCATAATCGAACAGTTGCCCTAACAGCAACAAACAAGGCATTCATGAAGTCTGGAAGAGCCTCTGTTCTAAGGTTTTTAATTCTGCCAATGAAACAATTCAGTGCTGACGTTTTCCTTCTGAGGGAGTGTTTTAAAAAAAAGAGGAGGGAGAGATGTCTCAGCGACACAAAATGTTATATGCAAAAGAAATATCAACACGGCGCACGAAACGAACAAAATGCTGCTGTTGAACACTCCCACCCCTGTACTGCCTTAGCAGGCATTGCAGGAAATGGTGCCTAAAGGCAAAATACACAGCAGAATGGAAAGTGCATGGAAAAGTTAGGAGGAACGGCCGGGGGAGAAGAATGGGAAAGCAAAAGAGTGCACACTTTGTGCTTCATAAGGGCATTAAGGAATCTGCATTGCTGAACAGGCATTCCAAAATATGCCGCCTTTCGAAAAGCCAAATACAGCCACGTAATTCTATGTTTACTGCTGGTTCCACCTCCAAACCCGAAACAAACAAAAAAAGGAACATCTGGTGCAGACTAAATGTCACTGCAGACAATCCCTAATAAATGTTTTAAGAGATGGAGCTGTTAAACCAGAAGCCTTTTAAACAAAACAGTACCCTCCTTATATTGGCTGCGTTGATAAGGAATCCCCATCTCTAACACCACCAGTAAAAATATGCCTTCCTTGTGTTAAAGAAAGTGCCAGGCCCAACATGTCTATACGCTGTGGAGATTATCTAAATATTTTCTTTCTATGTAACTGGTGAAACCAAATCTAAAGTTTAAAAACGTAGCTGGAACTAAACAGCACCTAATACTGGTAAACTGAAGACTGCATGCATACACCACCACAAGAGCATAAATATATTGCTGGGGATTAACTCTGTCCAAACAACTCTCTTCTCTCAATTAATGTTCCCGTCCCTCACTTTTTCTATAGAACATGTATGAATAATGTCTTCCATCAGGTCCAAGATGTCTGATCTCGAAGCCCTGCAGTTTCTTGATGCTTCAAACGGCATGCAAAGTCACCAAGCGAGTTATTAGAAATAGCTGGCAAAATAATCAGGATCCATATGTTTCCACACTCGAGTTCTAAGTGTAGTACCAATTCCCAGCTTCAGGTAGCCTGTTTGGGTGACCATCACAGCTGAACAAAGGGTACTCTTCAAGGAAGCATGAAGGGAAACGTGCCTGTTCGTCTGAATGGACACGTTTGCAAATTGTGTGTTAGGGTATCTAGGAAGGGAGAAGTTACTAGCAGTGGAAATAATACAAATACTTGTGGTGTTCATGCCTAGCTGTTTGGAGATGGGAATTCACAATGTATCCGCAGATGCTCAAATAACTGGCTGGCATTCTTTTACCCACAGCTGCGAAACTTCTCTCTTCTAGTTAAGCAATTATTCAGATGCAACAATTCTCCTAAGATAGGTCAGGCAAGAAATAAAAATGCAGCCCTTTTTGTTCAGGAAATGCCAGCTACCCTGTTCTATATGGCTATTCTCTGAGAACATTTTGTATCATGGGCTGGTTTAATGGAGTAGCAGGTACATTCAGGTAGAGAATGACAAGAACATGGCTTTTTAGTGATAACAAAGCATAAGGAAATATTCTACTGACATTTACTCAAAAAGTGGAAGAAACAAGAAACGTCAGATGTCTTGGGAGGGCTTTTAGCAATATGCATCATTAAAATGTTGATGCCGAATGCTTACATGACGAGGGAGACAAGGGCCAATTTGAAAAGGGGTACAGTCCCTTATCCAAAAGTCTCAACCCTGGTCCTGCAACACTGGCAAGTATTATTCCCCTACTGCGGATGAGAACCCAAAATAATAAAATAGTGAAATTTTATCATTTTGGACCTTCCTGGGGACCCAGAAGCAGGTGGTATTTTGTTTACAACCTATCCCCTACTTATAGGATTGTCCCCTGTGGGTGCTCCTTGTTACCACTGAGCTGGTCAGTGGGGAAAAATAGCACCAAAATGGAGGGGAGGGGGTTAACAGCATCCCAGGACACTGATGTCACACCCCATGTGCCAGGAGGGAACTTCAGTGAGGGACAGCAGGAATTCTCTGGAATTCGAGCAAAGGGTGATTCCTTATACTCCCCACTCCTCCCGAAAAAATACTGCATTCATGAGTGACAACATAGTTCTGTTGAGCAGGGGGAGGGGAAATAAAAGCTGAGCTGGCTTGCTTGAATCCTAATGGTTATGTCTAAACTTGAGTGATACCAAAAAAATTGGTAAAATTCGGATTAGGCTTGATTCAGCTGCACAATAATAATTATAGCCAAATCAGTCAAATTCCTAATTCGGCATACCCGAATTTTTTCAATTCGGATCGAATTGTATTCGGGAAGCTTGCATTCGGCCAGAATACAAGCCGAATTCCCCAAATCGCGCTGCAATTCCACATCTAGTTATGTTCTAGATAAGTGAGATTAGAGAATGGACGTCTATCCATGAGTCTAGGATTCTGTAAACTTTTATGACTTATAAGTACATCATATCTTAAGGAAGCATCAGGAATGGAGGAAAAGTACTTCCTCTGAACCCAACAACTCTGTGAAAAAACAAAGCAAAAAAACTTTCAACTACAGAAGGGACAGAGGTGTGTAGATGTGCTCTACATGGGCAGAAGAACGAGGTATCACAATGCACTGAACTATTTCGGGAAAAAGATGGCCTTCATTTTAAGTCCCGCTACATAAATAATCTCCTGTAAAGGGGAAGCTAACAGAGGGCTAAACTAGATGCTTTCTTTGCTGTCCCCTAATTTTAACTCCCAAGCAGGTTTTATATGGAAACAAGCAAATAACTGATGCCTCCATCTCATGCAATACAATGCATTCTAACACTTCATGGTTCCACTATCTTGTTCTGTTGCATTTACAGAAAAGGCCTAGAATCTAGGGAAGAGAACTAAAGGAAGGCATACTGAACTAAAGAATATGCATACTGATTCGCTCCCGCCTCTCTGTTCTCCTCACACCAAAGTTCCCCGATATCATCGATAGGAAGAAATAAAAGACTCTGATTTTGTAGTATCAGAGCAACACCAGAAGCTTCCAGTTAACCTCACTAAGCCTCAGTAATGGGGACAACGGTGGTACAGAGAAACCATGCTGAGCTTCAAGATAGGGCTGTCAACCTCCAGGTGGTAGCTGGAGATCTCCTGCTATTACAACAGATCTCCAGGTGACAGAAGTCAGTTCAGCTGGAGAAAATGACTGCTTCGGAAGACTCTAGTGCCGTGGTGGCGAACCTTTGGCACTCCAGATGTTATGGACTACAATTCCCATCAGCCCCTGCCAGCATGGCCAATTGGTTTGCCACCACTGCTCTAGTGCATTATACCCATTGAAATCCCTTCCCTCCTCAAACCCCACCCTCCTCAGGCTCCACCCCAAAACCTCCAGGTATTTCCTAATCTGAAGCTGGAAACCCTAGTTCAAGACGAGAACCAGCAGCTGCTAGTCCTACCCCAGAGTTCCTCAGCATTTTACTACTGGGTGAGGGTTGTCTTTGGATCTCATCAGGGCTCTACATAGTCAAGGTAGCAGGCGGCAAACTGTATCAGCTCACAATCTCTTCGGCATTCGCCAAGATGAATATGCGCAGGATAAAGCAGAAGGCATCAGGACAATCATATTATCACTATAGTCAATTTGGCAAGATAGTCTTTCTAGCCCAAATCAACACAGGCTAAACACTTTTTTTAGAAAGCATCACACGTAAGTTGTACATCAACAGTTCCTCCCGGATAAAGCTTTCAAAAAGGGCAAGAGGCCGCCATCTTTCAAGTTTTTTGAAGTGTTCCTCATGTTGTATAGAGAACAAAACAAAGGGTGCAATGCTGAAAAATAAAAAAGGATACAGCCGCTTCTAAGTGAAGTCCCATTTGTATGTTACATTATCAGAAACAGTAGATGCTGAAATGACACAGGCTACCAAGTAGCCAGCTAACAGCTCATGAATTCCTAGTTTATCCTTTTATATAGCCCAGCTGTCTCTTCCACATAGCTTCTAATGTGTCCAGAACTATCCAGGGGATCATCATCAAGTGAAGACTGAAGATGTATCACCTGCCTACAATTCCACAAACAGATTGGTGTCCCAAAATGAACCCTTAGAAAAACATCAAGTTAACCACAGGTGAGATCATGAAGTTAGTGATTCATGTGTTTGCACACAGTGGCACAAAGTTCCCACCAACAATACAGGGCATGAACCCCACCTGGGAAAACTTGTGAAAACTCCCGCTGTTTTCTTTTAAGCCTAATTTTGATTCAGTTGACAAGTGAACAATCCATTGGTCACTTACCGTGAAGGGGCCTTCTCCTGACAGGCGACAAGGGCATCTTGGATGGGTGATTTCCCAACCCTTTCTCAGGGAGGCAGGAACTAAAACTTGCTACTTCCTGTTGAAGGCTTGGGCGTCCATCTTGTGCCCCAGTATTTTTTCTGCCTCAGCAGGGAGAGCAGTGCTTTACTGGGCTCCATAGCCAGTGTAGGTTTTCTCTTAGTTTTTTCTGTATTCTTGTGCGTTGTCGGTGTGTGTCTCTTCGTTGTTGTCTTCTGCACCGGTAAGGCTGTTGGGGGTTTATTTTCCAGGCTGAAACCAATTGATTTAAAATTCCCGCCAAAAACCGAGCTCCTGCATAATGGTGTCTCGGTCTTTTACCCCTCCACCAGAGACCTTTAGTAGGTCTTCAGCAGAGGGAACCCTTATAAACTATGTATTAATTGCCACCACAGTCAGAAAAGGACAGAAAGACTAATTCTTTTAAATGTAAAAAAAAAAATTGTTAAATAAATTTTTTAAGAAGAAGAAGAAGAGTTTGGATTTATATCCCTCCTTTCTCTCCTGCAGGAGACTCAAAGGGGCTTACAATCTCCTTGCTCTTCCCCCATCACAACAAACACCCTGTGAGGTGGATGGGGCTGAGAGAGCTCCGAGAAGCTGTGACTAGCCCAAGGTCACCCAGCTGGAGTGTGTGGGAGCGCACAGGCTAATCTGAATTCCCCAGATAAGCCTCCACAGCTCAGGCGGCAGAGCTGGGAATCAAACCCGGTTCCTCCAGATTAGATACACAAGCTCTTAACCTCCTACGCCACTGCTGCTTAAAAAGGACAGAAAGGACTTTGGCAATCTACAAATCATAACTGTGTGTGCAAATGGAGGATTTGGGATTTTAGGTGAACGCCCTTCCCACCATTTGCAGTGGCCTCTGGCAGCAAGCAAAGAGTTGTTTCATACTACTTACAGGATAAATTCGCAGATCTCCCTTCTTCCAGGCCTTTAAAAAGTGATATGCAGGAATAAAACCTCACATTAAGAAGTCACCTGAAGGCTATCAGGAACAAGGTTTTCATAGAAAGTATGCCAAGATCTGTGTGCTGTGTGAACTTATAATAAATAAATATCCTTTTATAAACAGGGTTACCTTGTCCAGAGTGCTGTTTGTGTCCTTATTTTTTTATTTGTTATGAGTTTGTGTGCTATCTTAGATCCTCACTGGATTGCCTCCTAAATGAACCGAAATCCTTCACCAAAGGACAGGTCTACTCTTCTTGGGTGGTGCCTCCAAAATTACAGAACATTCTTCCCAAATAGGCATTGCACTTCTAGTGGTACCTTAGAGAGTCACAATTTTAATTCCCGCATAGCCTTTCATGAGACAGAGTTCACTTCCTCCGATGCAAAGGAGTGTAAATCTACCTAGTTTTGCTTTATATACACAAAGGGGGAGGAAGAGGAAAGGAGAGGCCCATTCAATACAAGATGTAATCCAAAGGATGGCAGGTCCACTCAGCACAGTTGTGACATACAAACTATAGTCGGGCAATCCAAAAGTATGTAACATAATAATCATTGCAATTAATATATCTAATTCTCAATGTGGCTGAATGCAGACACTGGAGCCATGAACAAACAAGACAGTTCTTTCTACAAAACCTGAGAAAAGGTTTGCACAAAAGCACAAAATCTTCTTAAAAATACATTGTGGGGGTTTACAAACCCCAAAATAATAGAAGCAGCCACTGTAGCTTTAAGGAAAAATGCCTTCGGTGACACTGCTAGGCAACCACAACAGTATTGCCAGTCCTTGGTTTCTTTCAGTTAAAGGAAGCGTAGGTGCAGGACCCTTTCCAGAGCTGTTTTAGCTTTTGAAGGAGGACTCATGGGGTGAGACCCAGCAGCAACCACCAGGAGACTTAATACTACATGACTAATCCAGGCTCAGCTGCTCACCATTAGTCAACAGCAGTCACTTCACAAAAGCCACTGTGGTGTACAAGTCTGGATTAGGATGTGAGAGACCCCTATTCAAATCCCCGCTCTGCCGTGGAAGTTCACTGAGCGACTTGGGGCAGATTCTTAGGCTAACCTACCTCACAGGGTTGTTGTCATGATACAATGGCGGAGAGGAGAATGATGTAAGCTGCTGAAGTAAATAATAAATAAGAGCTGAAGATGGACGGCAAATAGAAAGTATCTTGCTTGGTGGGTGGGAAGTAGAGAAGGAAGCCAGGAAAGATGAATATATGGCAGTTGTCAGGAAGATGGAAAGAGGAGATATGGGAAAGTGAGGTACCCCACCACACAACTGGGCCCAGTCCTGAGAACTGGCTGGCACCACACAAGTCGCCCAATGTTTTCAAAGAAAAGGAAAGCAGAGGACAGGGGCTTACCAAGGTAGGATGGCCAGTGGGTGGGAAGGAGGCAAGAGAGCAGAGAAATGTTGTGGGGGCATTCTGGGGGGGGGGAGACGAAATACTGGGGAAGGGGACAATTTGATGCCCCCTGCAAGTCCTTGCAGGTCCTCCACTTGTACAACTCCTAATTCCCTAAAGGAGATCTTTGTTTTCCAGGTATTAGTTGAGCAAAAGTTTCACAGACGTGATGTCCTCTGAAGTCTTAGAGGAAGCAAAAAGTTGTTTTGCTCACTCACCCCTGCAAACAAGAGCCTGATATTCAGAAACTTGTTTTTGATGCTTGTTGCTCTTTGCTTACTAATTTGGTAAACGCTGATACCGTGTGTGTGTTTGTTTTTAAAAGGACAGCAGGCAGTTATATTTAGTAGAACTGTACATCTTTCCAAAAGCTGTAACTGCTAGACTGCTTTTAAGCCTCATCTCTTTCTCCGCTCCTCTCCCTCCCCCTTCCTTTCCAGAGCTACACACATGAAGATGCAGGCCAAAGTACAAGCAAGGAAAATTAGCCAACCGTAGCTGCAGAGAATCACCTCCTCCTCCTTTTCCTCCTTTCCCCCACATGACATCTTTGGACCAATCGTCGTGCTCCACCCAGCTGTTCAGCCCTGCTTCGGCACCCAATGACTGACAGGAGTGCTCTGTTACTGCAGAAGGTGACATCCATCACTGCAGAAAAGAGAGCTTTGCAGTGTACCAGAAACTTCAGACATCTTAAATCCATCCCCACATCTGCATTTTCTCCTTCCACAGCCCTTCTGGGAGGAGAGGGGAGAGAGAATGCCTGCATATGTACACATAAAAGCAAACAAAAAAACTTTCTGAAGAATCTGGACTCCACCTTGCTATGACAGATGGTTTTCAGCCACTTAAAAAAAACCCCACAAACTGAACGTACTGACAAGCCTAAATAACTAGGATCCAAGAACACCTTGTCATGAACTTTTTTTCCCTCCAAAGTTTAAAGCACCAGGTAAAACACCTACAGCTTCTCCCTAAAGTTCTGGGGACTTTGGGGACACTTCTCCAAATTGGAAACACTACTGGACAAGAACAGAATCTGGCAGAGGACAAGATATGCCCAGATGACGCAAGACTGACTTGCAGAAGACCCAGGGGCATGCAAGATGCTTATCAAGTGAGGCAGCTAGTATTTCTGATGCTGAGACTCCTCTAATTTCCTTGCACTGAACCTATTTTTAATCACCAAATAACAGCCATGCTTGCATGTGTGCAATACACCCCCTCTGTAAGATTTTCACATGCTACCTAGTGAACAAGCATGCGATTTCTCAACTGTTTGTTCCAGCAAAGCCCTTCACATTTTCAAGATGACCAAGGTAGCGCTGAATTTTTGAAAATATCCACAGGACAGGAAAAAAAGACCAAGGCACCTCAGCTCTCAGAATTGTCACCATGCCTCTAAACAAGAGCTTCTGCACTCCAAAGCACACTGTGTGACAAAAAGCATTCCAGAACTCTTCCAATCAAACCTACGCTTTAGATCTTAGGACGTGCCTTAGAAACAGCATGCTGTGGTTTGCAGGACAAAAAGGGGAACGGGTGCACGCACCTGTCTGTATATTCCAGCTACTATTATGAATGCCTCTTACTATTTTATTGCCCAAAATTGAATTCCACAACTATATTATCTATGTAACACACATTTTACACAGCTTGAAGATTCCTATCACCTGAACACCTAACCAAGCTTTCTTGATGCCCCCCACCCACCAAACTACTTAAAATAACAAATCTTCCCGATTGAGTGCTAACCAGGATGCTGAATCATTTGTGCACGGATCAATTTCACTCTGATTATTTCAGTGACAGGTTGCAACAGCAGTACAGCTACACAGCATGCTCCAGGAAGAACAAAGTGACCCATGAATCTGTTTACTTGGTCCTTCATTTGTGCTTTGTTTCAAGATCAGAAAGGAAAAAAAAACTCTGGGCAATGTTGCTCTATGGTTACTGCTACCCAAAGATGGATACGAACCACAATTACCTCTCCACTTACTTGCATGGAAGTTGGGAAGAATGTAAGAAAAGGGAAATTGCACAAACTAACTTGCTTTCCAACCCCATATTCCTTTATTTAAAAAATATATATATATACATATATGATCTTCCATTCTTTTGACCTTGGACTTGCAAGTTTCGGCGATGTCTTTTTCTTTGCTAACCATTCAATACACTGCGAGCCCTGATAAAAGTGGTTAATGTTTACTGAAACCTGCGCATGAACTGTACTAAAGCAGATAGGAAAAAAGGCAAAGTTCTACAAACAGCATCCACGACCAATTTTTTTTAAAAAAAGCTGGACACATTCCGACTTCCTAGCCAACTACTTTCAAATAATTGTGCGCGTCCATGTGGGGGAAGTGCGAGGACGGCAGCAGACAGACAAAGAGAATCAAGGAAGTCACATCTGCCTTGCACAGCATGTGACTGAAGTTCTGAGACCTGTACTACAGACGTTCCTTTGGCAGGATCTATTATGTTTTCTTCCTAGAAAACAAAGGGGGTGGGGAGATTAAGAGTCGAAACATTAATTCATGTTCCACGTTTTACATGGAGCTTAGCAAGAAGCAGCCACAATCAAGGGCACGTTTGCGACTCCAACTAAAGGCAGGCACGATGTGCCATCCCATTGAACAGCTGTACTCAAACACCTCTTCTTGCTTCTAACTAAGGCTAAGAGGGGAAGGACAGTAAGGTTAAGAGGAGGAAAGGAGGGCTGTAGAGGCAAGGGAATAGGGAAAAAAACAGTAAGAAAGAATAGAAAAAGCATATGGAACCTATGGCTAACTAATTCTCCCTGTCTGAGGCAGGAAAGAAACTGGAAGTTGGCCAACCCCCACCACAAGGAGACAGGAAGTGAAGAATTTGATCCTGCCTCCCTGAGAAAAGGGGTGGGGATCACCCAAACATGGTGTTCTCCTGCCTCATCGGAGAACAGCTTAGGATGAGGCAATACCTACAGTTATGATGGTGCTGCACTAACCCTATAGGGACATTACTGTACCCCCCCCTTCAAAAAAAGGAGGAGAGGCGGCACAAATAAGATGGCAGCAGAATGCCAGAGTGAGTGAAGGAATTCCTTTACATTATCTCGACAGGTACTTGTACCTATCACTATACTAAAGAAATGTCCTTAGGATGATGTTTCCTAGCAAAAGAGAGAGAGGAGTTCTCAGTTCCTTATGGGGTTACAGTTATCCCTTCCTCATTGCTGGGGTTAGGGGCATGGAGCCCCACCCCCCGAGATCTGGAAATCTGCATTAAAAATTTGGGGGGGCCCCCTTCATATCAAAGAATAAGTCTGAGTTTAGTGTTTTCTTATAACTTTAAAAAGTGTATTCATAATATTAAAAAACAAATATGTTGATATTATACAATACTACAAATATACTTTATGCATTTCTGAGTTTCTTAACTGTGTCTGTGTCATCTACTGGCCCTCACGCATTGTCTGTAGCTTCCACAAAACTCCCCCAAAATTTTCATTTAATTTCTTGGGCTGACCCACAACATATCAAAACTGTGACGGGGAAAGTGGCAATGGGGAAGGGAATAACTACTTTTTACAAGAAGGATTTCTGAATGTATTATCATTATTGATTCAATATCATTTTGCTTTGTAACGTTGATTAAAAAGCTCTCTTCCACACACAACTAAGTGTTTCAAAACAAACACTTCAACAGGAATTCCAAGCCACAAACAGTTTTCCATTCCAATCCTGAGCCACCAGTTGGGGTCATATAAACAAGACATCGTATTCTCGAACAGTTTTAATTATCAACTGCTGACATTCCTCTGGTCATGTACAAAAACTACAATTCTCTGCCATGTTGCAGGACACCTTGAAAGTGACTGGGAGAACAACTCGGCAAACTCCTTACAGGGGTGAGCTAGAGCTGGGATTAAAACAGGATGCTCCCAGGTGTTTAAACCACCCCCTTTCCTACGCAGCAGCAGCAGCACCACAATCACCCTGGAAACAAACATTGCCCTGTGTTTGCAGAACAAACAATGGTACCTTTTCAGCCAGCATGAAGCAGGCAGGGCAAGGGGCAGCCAAGCAATTCTGGGGCTTACAGGAGTGTTAACATATTGCATTCATTCAGTGAGTCAAAAAATAGTTCAGCACTAGAAGAGAGACTCCCTGAAAGAGTGAATCTTTGGCTGCAAACCACAGGCAGGAAACCTTGGAGCAGGTCAGCCACGTCTCCCAATAGAGTGGCAAGTTCTTAGCCTGTCTGTGGCAGGATCTAACAACCATTTTTAATGATCTCGTGGAAAGGACAAGAGGCTTAAATTCATCTTTCCGAAGCTGGGTTAAAAGGATGAACATGCACACCCTAATCATAAACACATTTACCTGGGAGTAAATTGCTCCCAACGTGAACCACAAGAATTTCCTACCAGATAAGCTGTTTTAATTGCAAGATGTATGTTGATCTCTGGATGCAAGGTTATGCAAGCAAAGAGACATTCCATCAATAACAGCCCGACCTCACACCCCTAACAGCGTTAAATCCAAAGGACAAAAATCAGTGCTGTTGGAAAAGCCACATCCACAGCATAAATATATGTGTGTAGCATGGCGCTCAAGCCACGATACTAAAGTAAATGGTCTTCTAAAAATAGTAGAGTGTCACTGCATGAGTCTACACTGGTAACATAGATGCTATTAAACAGTGGATCCTTAGCACACCATAAAAAGCAAAAAAAACCCCACTATATTCAGAATTTACCAATGGAAATCTCCACAATGTTATCACACCTATTTCACAAACAAAAAAGTTCAACATCAGTCATGCCTTTAAAAAAAAAAGTATTTTATACATCTTTACCCCAGAGATACATGTCTTGCTGTTTTCTCTAGAAAAGTGAAATATACCAAATTTCAGGGCTCTGTCTTTGCACTTGAATATGTCACCGTGTAAGACACACGCCTTAAAACTCTGGCACACGTTAAAAAACCCTTTATATATCCAATTTCTGCTGCTGAAAGGACACACAATCCAGTGCAAAATATATTTTACATGCATAAAACACAGATTTCCTTCTGAAATTAGTGGTCGATTGATGGGGCAAATGTCCATTGCGGCAAGATTTCTTGCACAGACATATTTCCTCAAGCCCTACTTTCACTTTTCATTCTTTCCGCAGCAAGCCACGCCACTTCCAGCACGATTTTTATTTTCTTCATTGCCAGAGTAGGGCAGATTTGCCAGTGAGCACAGCTTCCCTCCACCCACAGTTAGCCTTCCCACTCGGAAGCAGCAGTGGCGTAGGAGGTTAAGAGCTCGTGTATCTAATCTGGAGGAACTGGGTTTGATTCCCAGCTCTGCTGCCTGAGCTGTGGAGGCTTATCTGGGGAATTCAGATTAGCCTGTACACTCCCACATACGCCAGCTGGGTGACCTTGGGCTAGTCACAGCTTCTCGGAGCTCTCTCAGCCCCACTTACCTCACAGGGTGTTTGTTGTGAGGGGGGAAGGGCAAGGAGATTGTCAGCCCCTTTGAGTCTCCTGCAGGAGAGAAAGAGGGATATAAATCCAAACTCTTCTTCTTCGGTTGCACTGCCATCAGCGCTTTTCCCCTTCCCCTCGTCCACCCCCTCCATGTTACTGGATCCTTCAAGTCTCAGAAAAGAAGCTCACTGACATGGGTTTAGCCAAAACACACCAACCTCTGCATTCTTTTAGCGATATATCAAGATATCCATATAATAACAACAGAAAGTGTTTGGAAATAACAAGCCTCTCCATCCTTCTGTGGCAGCAGCAGGAAGTGGGGGGGGGATAAGGAAGAATATCAGCTCTAAGACATGGCCCCCTTCTTCAGCAGTGTGTGGTTTAGGGAACTGTTTTGTCGCTTCCATTTGAGTGGAAGGTCTTTGGAACAGTAATATTGATGTGGTTAAACCAGCAACCTTTACTACCAGGTGTAATAATATCTGTGTCTTTAGGAATTAGTTGATGGACAGAGTTAAAGAAAACAAGCCTGGGAGAGTTCTCTGCAGAAAAACTGCGTGGCTGGAGTGACTGCAGGCATGCGGGCAAGCAGAGAAGCACAAGGAGACCCCAATACAAGCCCACTGTGTAGCGAAGAGCCCCAAGAGGAGTGTTCCATGCATAATGGGCCAGAGAAACGCCATATTAGTTGTAAAATGCTCAGTTAATTTCCTTTTTGGGAACAACAACAACTGGTAAAACACTGAGTGGGATTTTTAAAAATCCATCACAAATAAACAATTTTGTGTGGAATATTTCTGTGCTTTATCACCATCCCAGCTCTGCTGTGGAATCTTGGCTACATTCCTCTATTACCTCTGGCAAACTCCTCATCATGCTAATTGTATTCCTGCAGAGTAAACACTGGGGGTTTGTTAAAGAGCTACCACTTAGCTGACACCTTTAAGATTATCACTCGAGAAAGGGAACCCCTGTTCCCCCCGCAACCCACCCTCCTCTGTGCAAAACCAGTGAAGGGGTTAACAGGCTGTCTGCTTGTGCATAAAGTGATTCACAATTATCTGCCCTTCACTTAAACAAATAGGGAGTCACATGAATGAAAGCAGAAATAACTTGAGGATGTTGTTCCGATGCAACGTGCTGGGAAACATTTTTAGAAGAAACAGATGTGAAGAAGCTCAAACTGCCACCTCACCTCACCGTATGCCCCCACCCCCAGCGGCTGCCTTTCGATTTCTTCCTGGAGCCGCTAAAAGGTGGTTAAACCTGTTCCTATTGCTAAAACGGACCTCCTAAACTTAAGTAAGGAAGAAAGGGCTTAAAATTTCTTATCTGCCAAGAGCTCGAAGCACAGAGAAAACAAGCTGGAGGCAGAGGCACAGACACTCAACAGGGGAAGGGGTGGGAGAGTGAGAGTGAAAGTTGTTTGTAACCTTTAAAAACCGCACCCACAGAAAAAACATCCCTCATCTACAAGCACAGACAGCAGAAGCAGCAACTACAGGCGAGCAGCCTCCTTTCTCCCCACTCCCTGACCGACCCCCAACCTGGAGGAGCTATCACAAATCCTCAAGCTGCCTCGGCTACCAGCTGACAGATCTGTTTAGTCAGCAAGGGGGCTGGGTGAAGAGGGGGGGGAGACAGCATAGCAGCCATTTCCTCCCCTCCACCACTCCTCCGTGCCTGCGTGAGTCCCAGTCTCCCTTCTCAACAAACCCAGGGCCTTTGCAGCCCCTCCCTGCTTCTGCAGAGTGATGATTACTAACAGTTTTGTGTGCAACAAGTATCTAAACACTCCCAGCTTCCTTTCTGCGCCGAGAAGCCTCCTTCCCTTTGCCAACGCATCCATCCACCTCCACGCCTCTCTCCAGCAAAGCATCCTAAGATCCATCTTTCTGTCATCTTCAGCAAGGCTATCCAAGGCCGTCTTAATACGTGGGCCTGCTGGGCAGTCGCTCGGGGCCTCCACAAGAGCAGCATGTCCTGACTTGCTGTCAATAAATAAGTAAATACTATACGAAACTATAAATACTGGTCATTGGAAAAGGCATATTCTACTCGCTTGACAGAATGGTTTATCAACTGAGTATCATTTGTATGTTGAAATGTTTGTGTTTTTTCAAGGCTCGTGTTATATTGTCCACCCATTCGTGTTGCTTAATCTTTGCTTGTTTTTTTTTAATGTTTAAACACTGATTCTGCTGGAAGTACCAGTAAATATATGTTTAATTTTATTAACCATTCACATTTTTATTCCTGTGAGTGGTTCCGTAGGTAGCGGCCCCAGTGCACTGCTTTGCCCAGGGGCTTATGATGCTATGAAGATTTATTTATTTATTTATTTATTTTATTAGACTTATAGGCCGCCTTATCCCCGGAGGGCTCAAGGCGGCTTCCAATATGGCTGTTACATCGACAGCAAATCAACAATAAAAATACTAAAAACATTAAAACCTAAGAACTAGCAGCAGTTTACAACAAAACTGTAGGTTAAACAACCCAATTTATAAATTGTTTAAGACAGGCGCCCCGCCAAAGGCCAGAAAAGAAAGGAAAGGGGAGGAAGTGGGCGGGGCCTGCAATGGAATTTGTAAGTAAGGCAGGCCCAGCTTTAAAAGATGGAGCGGCAGTCTCAGTTTCGGTCTCCGTTTCAGTGTCGGTAGGGGGCAGTAGATCCACGGCCGGCCTCCCCAAAAGCCCGGTGGAAAAGCTCCGTCTTGCAGGCTCTACGGAACTCGTTAAGGTCCCGCAGGGCCCGCACAGCCGGAGGTAAGGTAAGATGGCCCTGAGGCTATCGTGGGAGTGTCCCAGAGTTATCACAGGCCCTTTTCTCAAAGGCTCTCCTCTCACCTTTGATGTCAAGTTGCTATATGGCCAATTTCACCCTCGTTTCCCACCCACCTTTTTACACAACACGAAAAGGAACAGGAAGAATAGTAAGTAGCGTTTGCCAGAAAGCTATTTGTTGGGGGGGGGGGCTAGATTTCTAGTCCCTATTCAAATATATTATGATATTAATAGCTGAGGTAAAAATAAGCATATAAAAAGAGACCAAAACATCAGAAACTAGGAGTGAAAGCCATTGGTACAATGCCTTTGAATTACACTGGGCATGCCGAGTTACTCCTATAGTTTAGTAGGTTTGCCATCTTTTCTACTTGCTCCTGTAGCTGTTGCTTTTACAATGATAAGCTTGATCTTTGTGCCAGCACATCTTCACCTGATGATTTCCATACAACCCACTGAAAGTGCAGCAGGCAGGGCCCCAGACAGTCGACGACTTCAAAAATAAGTGGATGGCCACTGCTATCCATGACTGCTGGCTTTTCACCTAAACCCCAGATACATCGCTGTAAAAACATGCCCCTCTGACTTTCGCAAAGTTTACTTTGTGCTTAAAAGGCACAGCCTTTCCAACATAAGCAGCTGATCATGGTATGACAGTAACAGCACATGACTGAAATAGGAAGCGTCTACTGAGGTTCAAACTGCTCCACAGTAAAAAGATGGTCACTTTGTGCCCTCGCTTTGAGTTTGCTGGGAGCTAAACGAATTCCAGATACAGGATGCCAATAACCGCTTCAGTCACCATACAAGGCAGACCGGGAGCTGCTCGGCACTGCAGAGGGGAAATAGGCCAATATTTTTTCCCAAGACCAGTTTACAGTGGAGGTGACGTCTGAACTAGGGGCTTCCTTTTCATGCGCCCAGTCACCAAGTTACACTAGCTCATTAATTTGGTTGCACGGTACATGAGGATAGATCAAAGCATGTAAAAAGAGGATTTTTTTGTAAAACACTTAAAAGTTTGTAAGCGGTATACTTGACAAAATACTGCATCACTTAAAAAAATAAACTGTGGGAGAAGATACACATACTTTTTGAAAGCTTAAGAACTTCTATCAACTATAAGATGGGGGTAAAAAAACATGTGTATATTCTCTCTTGACCCAGGTTTATGGGAAATTCTTGCAAATTTCTTACTAACCTGGAATATTGCTCGGCAGAACCAACTCAACTTTAAGCCAGGTTAAAGTTCAACTCACTGTCTGTTACACTGCGCTGTATTATTGTCTGTTGTCGGGAATGGTTTCAGTAACGTTGATTGTATTTTTAGTTTGGTTTATACTTTTGTTGTGACCTGCCTTGACCAGACTATATGCCTAAATAAATGAGGTAGCAGACTTGAATAAAGGAGGGGATATATGCACTTTTCTAGTCATACTTCAGAGCCTCCACAACATCTATTAACCTTCTGTGGGCCATTACTGAAAGCCATCTACACCACCAGAGGGATTCATGTCAGAAAAACACTCCTGCACGATTATAGCGGTACATGTGTACATAAACGGTTAGATAGTTTCTCACCCATAACCAATAAAACTCCTACAACTGCCCAGGATAAAGAGTGAGAGAAGGGAGGATACCTTTTCACACAAGATTAGAATCATGAATTAATGCACACCTCCATCTTTGCCCAACATTTGTCCATCAACAAATGTAAAGAGATACAACCTTCAGGAATGCCAGTACAAATGGAACAGAATGTTCCCCATATCTGCTGGCAGAGTCTGGTGACAGAAAACCGGGATGCAGTAGAAATGGTAAGAATCTTTGCCACCAACTCCAGAACCCAATAAGGAAACAAGAATACAGCAAAAAATCCAAGAGATCCCTGCCTTTATTTGAGAGGGAAAGGCTTCTCTAGATGTATCAGGAGTGTCTCAGGAGATGTGGGGAAAGGGGTGGGAGGAAGTGGCACATGAAACTGGAAGCAGTGGCAATAGGGTGCAAATTAAAAAGAACAACAGAGCTGCACAGTGCTGGCTTCCAAACTGAGTTTATTGCCTGCAACACCACAGGACAAGGATGGTCCTCTTTGCATGGGTTTCTCGTCTCTTGCCTAGAGGTACGGCAAGTCTAGAATACTGCTGAGACACATGATCCAATGCCAGTGAATGCCAAGAAAGCTCTCAGATCTCCTGCTTCTGTTGTGCCACAGTGACACAGAGAAACTATACTAAGTCCTCTCCTCGTGGTTAGTGTCCTACTCCAGAAGCAGGAAGAAAAAAGAACAAACCAGTGTGTCCTACTCCAGAAGCAGGAAGAAAAAAGAACAAACCAAAAGGAGTGCCCCATCACCCATTGTTTCCAATGGGAGCTAATAGGAGATGGGGGCTACATCTTTGAGGGTCCATAGCTTTGGACCCCCTGAACCAAACTTCACCAAACCTGGTTGGTATCATCAATAGGGGCTCATGAAGATACTCTGAAATTTTGGTGCTGCTATCTTAATAATTGCACCCCTGACAGCATGCACCCCCTAAATTTCCCCAGATTCTCCTTTTAAATCCACCCCTTTCCTGCCAATGCTTGTTTTCTTTTTTATTCTCTCAATGCCTAATAAAGGTTGTTATTTTATTATTATTATATCCACCCCCTTTGGCATGGATTTAAAGGGAGAATCTGAGGTCCCCAGTTTAAACATTGGAAGGGATGCTGTTTCAGGGTGGGGAAGAATCCACCCCAAAACAGCATCACTTTCAATGGTGTTTTAACTGGGGACCCCAGATTTAAAAGGAGAATCTGGGCTCCCTAGTTTAAACAACATTGAAAGTGATGCTGTTTCCCTCAGTTGGGGGGACTGGATACAAAACCATATCCAGCATCATTGAAAATGATGCTGTTTGGTGGTGGATTCCAGCATCACTTGTTTAAACTAGGGAGCCCAGATTCTCCTTTTAAATCCACCTTAAAGGGAGAATCTGGGGTCCCCAGTTTAAATAACATTGAAAGTGATGCTGTTTCCCCCAATTGGGGGGACTGAATACAACACCATAAAAGGTTTCCTTAGCAGTAATAAAACATTTTGAAAGCATTTTGAAATTGTTTTCAAAAAGAAATATTTCTGCTGTGTGGCATGGCCCATTGCTGTGTTCAGATTTGTGAGTTGGAGCATGTTCTATAATGTGATGGTGACTTTGAAACGACCTGGTGGAAAAAAAAACATTGTTTGGTCACGGTGGGGGAGGGTGGCTGCCCATGGGGGGTCATCAAACTCAGGTTTTACCCAGGGCTCCAGTTTGCCCAGGTACGCCACTGCATATGGTCTCCAATTCAGACAAAATTAGGGTTTCCAACCACCAGGTGGGGATTGGAGATCTCCTGGAACTACAGCAGATATCCAGAATAGAGATTAGTTTCCTTGGAGAAAATGGCTGTTTTGAAGGGTTGCATCTCTAGCATTATACTTTGCAGAGTCCCTCTCCTCCTCAAACCCTCCCCTGCCTCAGCTCTACCCCCAACTCTCCAAGAATTTCCCAGTCTGGCATTGGCAACCCTAGAAAAAATAGTGACCATGCGTATCAAGAGCATCAGGAATGAGTGATGAACCTTTCCAGGATGCCCAAACACAATGCCTGCACTTTTAGATCTATTCAATGTTAATCCATGCTATAGCTCCATTTACTGTGCCTGTTTGAACACTGCAGGTGTCTTTATACACATAACACTTGAAACTTGTTCTACTTCCAGCAGAAATGAAGAACTAGTACTAGATAAATGGTTGCTACTGCTGGGCATTGTGTCCTTCTGGGCTGGAGTTAGACAAACAAGGGTGGCCTTGATATAAATTTTCTGTACTCCCACATACTTGCTTCCCCAGCACGCGTAAGATGTATATATGCAGACACATGTCATTATGATTAGTCTTTTGTGAGGTTCTTCCAGGTAACTTCAAGATGGCGGCTTGGCAACTCCAGACAATCAATGTAGACTAATTGTCCAATACTTCCAGAGAACACTGAGAATGATTTTCAAGCTTAATGTGAATCATAAAAGGGCAACACTAAGCAGGATTTCCACAGCAACCTCTGGGCTACTGCAAGAAAGTAAGCTCTTGCTGCCAAAAGCCACAAAAAAAGCAGTTAACTTTGCTAGAGGAAGAGAGTCCTGTAAAGTCTACCTGTCTCCAAGCTTATTCTCACAGATGCAAGGCAGGCAGAAGATCGATTTGACTCCACCCACCCTCGCTTTCACTCGGAGAGGTGGATCCAGGTAGGAAACTGGTTTCTGGACTTGTGTCCCAGGCAGCAACGAGATCTGGAAGTATGGAGATTAATCTACTCTTGCTGCTTCAGCCAAACTGCCAACTGGCTGAGGGAAGGTGGGATAGGCAACTACCTTCTTGAATGAGGATGCAAGATCTACGCTATCTCCTAGCATGCCTTTGAGTACGTTTGCGCATACATAAATTAATCAATCACAGTAATTACATTATGGTAACTAGCTTGTGGCAGCGTGAGAAGCGCGTCTTTGATGCAATTTCTCCCAAAACAGAAAATCCTCCAGCAAAAGAGGAGAAATGGAACTTGCTTTTGCAAGAAACCAAAGGGCAGAGACGAAATCTCCCTATTAACTGCACTGTACTGTGGAACTGAAACAACAGCACAAAATTCACTGCTTGGACTCCTGTACATTCTAATATTCCCTCTGGTTTTATAGAGCCAATTCCCAACTATTTGATAGAGGAAGACAACTCAATGTGGCCCTGAGGCAGCAAACACTGACAAAATAATAGATGCCAGAATAATCATAACAGGAATTCCCTCTCATACAGTTAGGGTGTTGCCCGTTTCTAAAGATTTTTCCCTCCCCTTAGGCTGCCAGAAATTCAGGATTTATAGGGAATACCAGCACATGACTTTCAAACATATCCAAGAACTACTGACAAGGCTTACATAGTACCAATTATTCAACACGTTAGACCCAACCCTTCCTCTAAGCAGCACATATATGGTTCTCTCCCCATTATTTTATCCTCACAATGACCCTGTGAGGAAGGCTAGGCTAACAGTGCAACTGATTCAAAGTCACCTAGTGAGTTTCATAGCAAGTGGGGTTTTGAACCTCAACCTTCCAGCTCCTAGTCCTACACTTGAACATTACTTTATCCCACTGGCTCCATAGAACGATGACTGTGAAGAATACTGCAGCATAGGAAAGAGTCACCCTTGTCCCACTGTAACTAATCCTGGCTACAGATTCAGAAACCTCTAGAGCAGGGGTCTGCAACCTGCGGCTCTCCAGATGTTCATGGACTACAATTTCTAATTGGCCGTGGTGGCAGGGGCTGATGGGAATTGTAGTCTATGAACACCTGGAGAGCCGCAGGTTGCAGACCCCTGCTCTAGAGAAAGTAGCTGCTTCAGACAGTAGACTCTGTAGTATACCATGGACTGGCAACAAAAGTGAAGTCTCTAGGACTGCCATTCTCAACCTTTTTTCACTTGCGTACCCCTTGGCAACCCATTTCTCTAAAACTGTACCCTCATATTATCGAACCCATTACATAATATTTTTTGTGTACTCCCAAATGCTTTGGCAGGTACCCTCTGGGGATATGCATACCCCAGATTAGGAATCACGGCTCTAGGACTTCTATTTTCCTTAAGTAAATCACAGAGACAAGGAGAAACTGATGGTCACCTGTAAAGATACTAAGGGCAAGAGGTAGGCTAGGGTTTGCTATTGCTCAGAGCGGGATAGGTTTGCTGTTGGCTGTCTTCCTGTTCTCCCCAACCTTCAGAGCATTTTCTCCCTTAACTCTGAGATAAACTTGAGAGGTTTTTAAGATTAAGTTGAACTGAACAACCAGTTATACCTGCATAAATATTTAGGATCAAAAGGTTACTATGACAAAACTGATCACATCTGCATGCAGAAGTCAATCGGTGACGCAGGGTGGAAGAAAAAAGCAAAGGGAACTAATGTAGGTACCAGAATGTTTTGGTGAGAGGAAGTGACTTCACAGGAATGGAAGCAGTTGGACAGGTTGACCTCTGACCTGGAATTTCATAACATTCCTGCTGTGCTCTCTCCTGTGTCCGTATACTAGGACAGTGGTGGCGAACCTTTGGCACTCCAGATGTTATGGACTACATAGCTCCCATCAGCATGGCCCTGGCAGGGCTGATGGGAATTGTAGTCCATAACATCTGGAGTGCCAAAGGTTCGCCACCACTGTACTAGGAATATCTCAACCAGACATTGCCCACCCTAAACCACGGAGGACAACTGCCATTTTCTGCTGATACTTGACCACCTGAGCAGCAGAAGAGGCAAAGCCAGTCCACCCCATTCAAAGTCTTGTTCAAAACTTCCCTCAACATACACAGGACATTTAACACAAGCATATTGTGAACCCCTTAATCATATCACAATATAGTGACTTCACACATTAAAAACAATCAGTCCTTGCTCAACTGTGACAAATGCTTTTCCGAGAGTCTAGATATCTGTTCAGATGCCATAAGCTCATACGCCAATCTGACATGGACAGTTATCTAGGTTAGATAACACAGAACCCATTCCGGCTTTCGAAGAGCTATAAGCAGCATACATGATCCAACATGTTCTCAGCAATTCATCCCAACAGCATGCATTTATTTTATATGTTGAAGAATCTCTAACAGACAAGTGCCCATTTTCAAAAGGCATTTGGCAAGGGACTTATAATTGCCTCCTAAGAAGTCATGAGTATCACTGGCCCCGTAAAGCATATGGGCACTCAGGCAGCTGAAGGAGGGAAATCAGCAAAAGTTGCAAATATACCCCATTCAGTACCTTTACATTCATACTTGCTTGGAAGTAAGGTCAAGTAAAGTCAATGAACTTACCATTTCCATAGGATCATACGCTACTTTAGTTGAATGCTTTTAACGCATCACAATAAATATGAATACAATATATATTGATACCACTCCAAGAGACGCAAACACCAGGGGCACTTTAGCACATGCAGAATAATGCACTTTCAATCCACTTTGCAGTTGGATTTTACTGTGCAAAGTAGCAAAATCTACTTGCAAACAATTGTGAAAGTGGATTGAAAGTGCATTATTCTGCATGCGTGAAAGTGCCCTAAGTTTAAGAACTCATAGTAAAGAGTTAACTCCAGTCTTAACCCAGGGAAATGAATTGACTTACACTGGAGCAACTTTCTTTAGGATTATACAGTCAGGCATCTTGTATACAGTACTTAGGATCTAGTTTACTTTTATAGAACTACTACAATTAAGATGGACTCATAACTTAGTAACATCTGGGTATTTTTTGAAACTGATGTCATCAGTATTGTAAAAATGGGTGTACCACTTCCCACACATTTGAAAATACTACATTATTTCAGATGTCCAACTTAATAACGTTAATAATACATTTCTAAAAATGTAAATGTTAGTAACCATACACAGGATGGTTGGATACATACACAGGATAGAGGACACAACCAGTCCTGCTATGCAGAACATCATGCAAGACAACAGAAGGCAAGCGTGGTCCCTGTGCCATCTCATCATGTCCATTGTGTTCAACGGGGTCTACTCCCAAGTAAATACGCAGAGGAATATAGTCAGTTTTTTGCAATGGTTCTGCCCCATGTGTGATTATGGTGCATTTTCCAAGCACTGTGACTGAGATATCAACCCAGGGTATTAGGCAAACCATTTAAACCTGAGCCCTTACCCCCATGCAGAACACAAGACATCAGCCATGCTGACACAGCAACTGCAGCATCCCACCACAAAGCAGCTTAGTGGAATGTATTGCCAAAGAGGCATCCAGGAAGTGTTCTCTTTTGCAGAGACTATCCTCCCACTGTACCACCAACTTGCTTTCTCCCAATCAGTGGGGAACAAAATGGCCTAGAGCCGTGGTGGTGAACCTATGGCACTCCAGATGTTTGTGGACTACAAATCCCATCAGCCCCTGCCAGCATGGCCAATAGGTTCGCCACCACTGATAGGCATGAGAGGTTGTGAAAGGTGGGGAGGGAGACTTGACCCAAATCCCCAACGTTGCTATTTGATTTCAAGGTAGAGAGATAAACAGATTAGGTGTAACAACAACCGGACTGCGTTGCAGCCAACACTAAAGCACTTCTGAAAACCTGGAAAGAGTCTTGCAATCTAGTTTAATAATGATTTGGTCTACGGAGCGAAAAAAATGGATGAACAGATGGTGACTTCATGATTTTTAACTTGGGGAAGTATAGAAAGCTGATGGGGATTCAATGGGTCCACCTGCGGCTCTCCAGATGTTCATGGACTACAATTCCCATCGGCCACACTGGCAGGGGCTGATGGGATTTGTAGTCCATAAACATCTGGAGAGCCGCAGGTTGCAGACCCCTGGTCCAACCGAATGTGACAAAAAAAAATCCCAATATACTACCAAGAACATCAGACTCCGCTTCTGGGCTGAAATAAGAATGCCATATGCAGAATTGTCTTATTATATTAAAATGCATTATTATTCTAATAATATCAGAGCAGCTCTGAACATTTTCAGATCTGAATTCTGGCGAAAGGCTCTGCTGTTAAGATGATTTCTTAAGTGAGGCCGATGCCAATGTTGGTGGCAGTGGAAAGTACTGGCCAGTCACAGCTAATTCATGGCAGTGTTCAAGGCAAGAAATATTCAAGGCAAGAGATATTCAGAGGTGGTTTGCCATTGCCTGACTCCATGCGGGCTGAGAGAGTTCTGAGAGAACTGTGACTGGGCCAAGGTCATCCAGCGGGCTTTACATGGAGGAATGGCAGAATCAAACCCAGTTCTCCGGATAAGAAACCACTACTCTTAACATTTCACACTAGCTTGGCGCCAATTTTAAAGAACACTTAATATTTAAAGAAAGGTAATCAAATGTCTTCCTATAGCAGATATTCCTGAAATGTAAATTGCTGCAGTCAGAGCCTAGAACCAGAACAATGAACTTGCCCACAAAGAACGCAAACTATCACTACTTCTTTGACTGCGTGTGTGTGTATATGTGGAACGAAATGACACCAAAGGGTTTTATCTTTCGGTTGATCCTGTAAATATAGCAGAGGAGCTGTTTTTGCATCAAATCATACAAGACTGTTTACACAACCAACAAGAAATGTGCTATTCAGCCACAAATTCCAGACCAGAAGCCTCGCTAGTCTGCTACAAGAACAGCCAGAGTTGGTAAGTAACTGCCGTGGAACTGCCAGCCCAGAATCGTGGATGGGATAACACTAGACAGAACTGGGCCTTCTGTCAGCAACACTGCTCCACCCATGACGTTCCTGGCTCCGGCCTCCACACCATTCTTGACAACTGAGATACGCAAGAGTCACACTTACTAATAATGCCATAATTAGCTCCAATGTAGTCCTTCTGGACCCAAGAGGCTGAAGTTCAAATCTCAGTCTTGCTATCAGAACCTACAGGCATCCCAGAAGAAAAACACACTCTCTCACCTTCCGCATCCCCTCCTGCAAAAATATGAATTATAGGCTACATAGCTGACAAAAAGCAACATGTTATTCATACTGCCAGCAAAATAATTTTAAAAGTCTTGGATCCGAAGACTGTTGGCCTACAACTGTGGTGGCGAATCTATGGCACTCCAGATGTTTATGGACTACAATTCCCATCAGCCCCTGCCAGCATGGCCAATTGGTCATGCTGGCAGGGGCTGATGGGAACTGTAGTCCATGAGCATCTGGAGTGCCATAGGTTCGCCACCACTGGCCTACAATAAGAACATAAGAAAGAGCTTGCTGGATCAGACCAGAGTCCATCTAGTCCAGCACTCTGCTACTTGCAGTGGCCCACCAGATGCCTTTGGGAGCTCACATGCAAGAGGTGAAAGCAATGGCCTTCTGCTGCTGCTGCTCCTGAGCACCTGGTCTTTGCAATCTGAGATCAAGGAGGATCAAGATTGGTAGCCAGAGATCGACTTCTCCTCCATAAATCTGTCCAAGCCCCTTTTAAAGCTATCCAAGTTAGTGGTTATCACCACCTCCCGTGGCAGCACATTCAATAGTGTCCTTCTCCATGAAACTCCCTGCCATCACACACAAAAATAAGAAATCCATGTATGGAATCCAGTGACTATTTGTGATCATGACTTTTTTCTTAAGAAGCAGATTAAAAAAAATATATCAGGAATAGTAAACCATCCATGAATGACTTTAAGCAAGTCCTCACAGTACATGCTTCAGCCATAAGGTCAAGTAAGGAAATCATCCACCAGCATACTTCTTCGCAAGGTGGGTCTCTTAACATCTCATGTGCACCTGGCAACTATCTTCAGACCAGGTGGCTCTGTAAGTCCTTTAGGACTGTATGTCCCAAAGGCAGGTGGCTTACTAGATGGATTTCCTCGTTTTGGCATGTGTGCAATGCACACAGGGGTAAATAAAGTCTTCCCGTCAAACCAAAGTTCCTATTCCTTCACATGTGTCTGAATTTCTCCCTGTTAAAAAAAGCTCTCCAAAAAAGCTCCAGCCAATTCAGAGTCTCACTGCCTCGTCACTATTGCCTTCTCAAGGCCAATAAAAACTTAATGCAGTCTCTGAACTGGAGAGTAGTTATAAGAACAAATAGACTTGAATATGGGAAGACAAGTTCATTGGGAGGTAGTGAAGAGGTAATGGAGCACAGCTATGGATATAGCATACCTTGATTTCAGTAAGGCCTTTGACATGGTCCCCCATGATATTCTTGCAAACAAGTTAGTAACATGTGGGCTCGATAATGGTACTGTTAGATGGATGTGACTGACCCAACCTAAAGGGTGCTCACCAATGGCTCATCTTCATCCTGGAGAGAAGTAGCTAGTGGGGTATCACAGGGTTCTGCTCTGGGCCCAGAGCTATTCAAAATGTTTACCAATTACTTGAATGATTGAATAGAGGGCATGCTAATCAAATTCGGAGATAACAAATTAGGAGGAGTATCTAATACCCTAGAGGACAGGGTCAGAGTTCAAAGTGTTATGGACAGATTAAAGAACTGGACCAAAACTAACAAAATGAATTTCAATATAAGATACTACACTTAGGCAGAAAAAATGAAAATGCACAGTAATAGGATGGGTGACACCTGGCTTGACAACAGTAAATGTGGAAAGGGATATGGGAGTCATAGTTGACCACAAACTCAACATGAGTCTGCAGTGTGATGTGGCAGCCAAAAAAGCCAACGCAATTCTGGGCTGCATCAATAGCAGTATGGTGTCTAGATGGAAGGACGCAATACTACCACTCAACCCTGCATTGGTCAGGTGTCACCTTGAATACTGAGTCCAGTTCTAGGCACCACAATTAAAAAAGAATATTGACCACCTGGAATGGATCCAGAAGAGGGTGACCACAATGGAGAAAGGTCTGGCTTTCATGCCCTGAGAGGAGTGTCTTAGGGAGTGAGGTATGTTTAGTCTGGAGAAGAGAAGGTTAAGGGGAGGCATGATAGCCATGTTTAAATATCTGAAGGGATGTCATGTTGAATAGGGAACAAGTTTGTTTTCTGCTGCTCCAGAGACTAGGACACAGGTGTCAAACTTGCGGCCCTCCAGATGTTATGGACTACAGTTCCCACCATCCCCTGCCAGCATGATGCTGACAGGGGATGATGGGAACTGTAGTCCATAACATCCGGAGGGCCGCGAGTTTGACACCTATAGACTAGGACAAGGATTCAGAGTACAGGAAAAGAGATTTCACCTAAACGTTACAAAGAACTTCTTGACAGTAAGAGTTGTTTGACAGCGGAATACACTGCCTCCGAGGGTGGTGAAGTCTCCTTCTTTGGAGGTTTTTAAACAGAGGCTGGATGGCCATCTGTCAGGAGTGTTTTGATTGTGTATTCCTGCATGGCAGGAGGTTGGATTTGATGGCCCTTGTGGTCTCTTCCAGCTCTACAGTTCTGTGACACACTCCAAAAAGCCAAGGGTGAAATGAGGCAGCTAAGCACTTCAATTATTTGGTTAAACTCAAATGGAAGGGGTTTTTCACCCTCCCTCAAACGTTCTTCTAGTCCCAAAGGTTGCAGAGAGGTTTGGGGACGTGACAGAAATGTTCCCAACAGACCAGAACGCAGAGGGCAAATTCTAGGAACCTACACTACCTTTGAAAATCTCATTTTGTAAACATGCTGAAACGGCTAAGAGCCCATGTTATGTGAAGTTTCAATATTACCCCTGCCATCAACAAGCTAGGAGGCCCTTAGGAGAGCCATTTTTTTCCTTTGCCCCCCTGTGCTCCCATTTGCAAGAAGGGGCCAGTTCAGTGTATCAATCAATATTTATTTATTGTGTATCAAGAAGGGGGTAGTTCAGGTCTGCCCTAGAACTTTTTCCAAGAATTATAGTTATCTTAAGTATGCAAGACACTCTACAGCATAGGTGTCAAACTCGCAGTCCTCCAGATGTTATGGACTACGGTTCCCATCATCCCCTGCCAGCATCATGCTGGCAGGGGATGATAGGAACTGTAGTCCATAAGATCTGGAGGGCCGCGTGTTTGACACCTGTGCTCTACAGCATCCTACAAGAATGCAAAACAATAATAATGTCTCTTGTGGCTCCAGATCACTACACGTCACACAGTTTATCATATTTTTATGTGAATAATTTGTTGAACATATGAAAACTGAAAGTCGCTGAACTGGTGCAGAGGGCAATTCTCTCCTCACTGACCAGCTAGAGTCCACACACATATCATAAATTTCCTTGTCAGGTGGTGCTTCTAGACCAGGTCTGCAACCTGTGGCTCTCCAGATGTAATGGACTACAAATCCCATCAGCCTTTGCCAGCATGGCCATTTCATGGGATTTGTAGTCCATGAACATCTGGAGAGCCTCAGGTTGCAGACCCCTGTTCTAGACAGTACTTGCTTCTAGTTTTAAGATCCAATCTTTAAAGGAATGAATTCCTTCTAGAAACTTCTGCAGCGTCCATCAAAATATTCTTAGTGAGAAGCTCCTCTTTTCTTATTCCAGTACAATCCTCAATAAGCCACTGTTGTATAGTTGCTAGGTATTAGAGAATTGACATGGATCTGGAAGCCCCAGGTTTGAATACCCACTTTGCCATGGTAGCTTGAGGGATAACCTTTGGCCAATCAGACACTTTTAATCTAACCTACCTCACAGAGATGTTGGAAGAATAAAATGGAAGATAGAAGTATGTAAGCTGCTCTCGTTTCCAACTGGGAATAAAGACACAGTATCAATGAAGCAAAATAAATTAACTGATCTTAAATACTCTCAACTTTTCATTAGGAACCAGTCAAATCAGCACCACAAACAAGCCTCATTAGCCATCTTTAAGCCAACTATGTTGAAGGGATTACATTTTCAATTTATTTTTTAAAACCCTATTTTACACCTTGTGCAATTTCTATGTGAATATATTTTAGCATCCCAGCTTGAACCTCAAAAGCAATTTTGAAAACTCGTGGCACACAATCAGCAAGCAATAAAAAAGACAGCGTTTAAACCACAAAAACTGACCTTTACTAGTATATCCAAAAAAACAAGGTAAAGTAAAACACAAGGAAGACAGGACAAGAGGGCACAGCCTATATCATCCCCTGACACAGCAGAATTCTGTATGAGTGCAGAAGAGATAGCATTCCCTTGCAAGTCAGTTCTTTGACCACTTGCATGCACTTAGGTCCTTCAGTTTCAATGGAACTCGGCATGCTGGGACTGTGGTGAACAGCTAAACAAGTCTCCTATGCCTTTAAAAAGCCACACAGAAGGAACCGGCATAAGAAGAGCACCTGTCGAAGTAGTGTTTAAAATACTAAAGGTCAGCAGGCCTTTCTGGTCCTACTGGTCATCCTAGTTTAAGCATTCCAAAACCCACTGAAGCCAAAGACCTGAGGGTTCAGAGGCAAGTTAGTTGTTTAAAGTAAGAACGGCTCTATTGCAAATACAGCTCCAGGGACTGCTTTATCAGGCAACAGAAGGACATATTAACCTTTTCTTCTCCTGATATTTTTATCCTTGATAAAAGTCACCCCCAGAGCTATGGTTCAGAGGGCGGAATACAGGTACCTGTAAGTTTTCTTAGAAGTAGCTTATCCCAGTAACAAAAACAGAGGGGGAGGGATAAGTTTTCTTCTCCCCGCTTTTTTTCTCTATGATACACCAATCCCAGAGGCTGCATTTGCAAGAGAACAAATGAATTATTTGGAACAAGGCATATTTAGCTTGCATGCAGGCAAAAGGACTCCCGCCAAAAGGAGTAGATAACCAAGAACAGTAGAACCAATTTCATTAGAACTTTGATGAGAGCACATCAGGTGCTGTGGAAATCAGTGAAGGGAATGTTTGGGGGTCAACTGCTTTAAACAATATTAAGAAATAAACTTTTATTTCAGGCACAATATTTTAGTACATAGAAAGTGCTAGACCAGAGTAAGAGACATCATCATGAATCATGAAACTACATCATTTCAAAATCTAGAGGCAGCAATGATTTCAGTCCACTTCTGTCCAACTCTCCTCTAGCTAAATTTAAGAATCAACAGGCCATTCCAAAGAATCCTTTGCCCACTGATGTATCTGCCAAGACATTCATGTCCACAACCAGACATACAGCGTCTCCTGTGGCACTGGTCAGGTATACTGGGCTTCACAGTCGCCTCCACATATATCCTAGAGCTCGTCCAACATCTAGTCCAATATCTTTACCCAATAGCTGCTAGACTTTTGAAATCCATCAGCATGATGTGAAAGGAAACGGACATCCTTTGTTTTGTCTCCAGTAGTTGAAGAGGTACTCCCTCTGCACAGAGAAGTTCCATTTAGCTACCATGTTTAATAGCTCAAGAAGTCATTTTTCCAAGGATAAGTCTAAAGCTAAGTCCTGATTGCTTGAAATAAATCTACTTGTTTAAAAAGTCAAAATAAGCTACATGATGGGCTCCCAATCCTAGACATAGAGTAAGTGATTCCTACTCCATTCTAAAGAAAAATAAGGTATACTGCTTTAAAACAGAAGATTACCACAGTGAGCTTCCAGAAATCTACCACAAACCAACTAAAGACTTCTCAAATAGTAACTGAAACAGTAAATAGGCTGGCTGGCAGTACTAATCTTTTGAGACCCAAGGACAAACAAATACAATAAAGAGAAGACGTGAAACCACATCAGTTTGCAAGAATCCTTAATATCCTAAGGACATGTGCCCCAGAGTAGCAAAATCAGGTAGTGCGGATTGTCCCAAATGGTTCTTCTAGAACAATCCGAACTCCACAACATATCTGCAGTCATCACTTTTGCAACCATGAACAAAGGGTAACTCAATATGCTTCTTTGCAATCCAATGCAGACAGGCACAGATTAGTTCACTGGGAACGTGTCCCTTCCTTACAGATGTAAAATTTCTAGAAATTTTGAAACCACAGTTTTGGATGGGTCTTAAGGGAATTGAAATTTATCCAATGCTCAATTCCTTATAAAGTCTAAACTTATTTTACTGATTTAACAATATAAGAACCATTATTTCTAACTTCACGTCTAAAATAATAATTTGAACATTTATGGCATTTTAAAGTATAAATACCTGAGTTCTCTATAAGAAAAATTGCAAATATACAAAATAGTTAAGCAGGTAAACTGCTGAACCCTATGATACCTTAGCACTTATATCTTCATTTTTACCATCTGAGAGGCAAGAAAAAAATAAAAAGTGACAGAAGAAAACAAGTTTCAAAGTAAACAAAAGAAACAGTGACAACACAGAGAGGTACCAGTAAATCTGGATATCAAGTTATTTATAACACTGAGAACACTATCATTAAACACAAAACATATTAACTGTTGCCAACTCAACAACAAACCTGTTCTTGAAAATATGTTGCTCATGTGTACAATATATATAGGAATTACCATATGTCGACTGTCATAAAATGTTCTACACGTTTTCCATAAAATTTTCTTACACTTCTAAAAGTGTAAAAGTTCTAAAAAGAAAAAAATACCATACACTTTTTTCAGTATTTCAAAAATTTCCTAATTTTTCCACCAGTAAAATTGAAAAGTATTTTGGGGGAAAATATATCCCCAATTTTTGCTGATTTTCCCTAGGCCTTCACATCTCCACCCTCCCTTAGCAACCTATATATCCCCTAGCAATCAGCCATAACCCAGAAGGAGGCCTGAGTCTTTGTGAAGTTTGGCTTTAACCATGCCAGAAGTCCCAACTGTACATGTACAGAAAGGTGTACAATTTCTCCACACCCCTCCTTAACAGGTCATGGTAAGTTAATTGTTTTAAATCTAATTATGACAAAGTGATAATAACTGTAGCAAGTAACTTGCAATTTAACAATCTCTCATCCTTCCTCCAAGATTCTCAGGGATTCATATTGGTACCCTCACTGTATTATATGTTCTCAACAGCCAAGTGAGGTATCTCAGGTCGAGACAGACTGACTAGCTGAAGGATATCCGGTGAAGTCCAGAAATAAGTGAGATCCAATCCAATGGTTTTGTCCATTGGCTCCAGGGAAGACAAGTTTCTACCTGAAAAGTTTTCAAAGACAGTCCACATATTTTGACCCTTCAATTCTTGCCAGCATTTAAAGGATGGAATCTATTAAAAGACTCATGAAATGGAACACTTAATTATTTCATTTTCCAGCTGCAGCAAGCACAAACCTGGGAGCTAACTCATTCTTAGGATACCATGCTGACTGTTTTGAGCTTCAGTAACGAAGTTAAACCATACCTGAGTTGCACATACAGAATTAGTTAAAAATAATAAGACAGGAACGGAGGGAGAACACAATTGATGGAAACCCAGTCTATACATTCAGCCAACCTGAAGACGGACTTCATTTCAACACCTTGGCGCTGTAAAGTTAATTATGACTTCAACACAATTCACATATATTAGTCATCTTTAAAACACTACTGTAAGGCAGGTCAAAATTATTTCTATCTGATGAAGGACTGGGACCAAGAGTCATGACTTAAGGGTCACATAACCCTACCGAGTGCCATAAACTGGGTGCAACTTGATGGCACTCTAAACACACACAATCATTCAGTGCTGATGTCATCACTGCCAAACTGCTTAACTGTGGTTTGGCATTTGAAAGCGACAGATAGACTTACATAATCTTTCCCTCCTCCACACACGTTTCCTCCCCTTCCCCTCAATTTTGGAGAAAATTACACTTAATGCTTCAAAACTAGTAGTGGGGAGACCCCTAAAAGAGAGAGCAGCAGACCAAACATGTTATCAAATGATGATTAACCAATCAAACAATATTAACATCTGACCAACCTAATGAGGTGATGGCCAAGTCAAGCCCAGTTCCTCCTCCTAAACCGGCCTCGAAACTCAGGACTGTCCTATTTAACTTAACATTGTTACCATAAAAGGGCCTTTTCCTCCTTTTACGAAAACTGTTTCCAGAAGAAGAAAAGTCCATTTAAAAAATCAAATGATCCCATAAATTAAAAGTAAATGTGTTTCTGTCCCAAAGGAAGAAAACAGGTAAATATTTTAAAGCTGCGAAAGACCATATTTAAGAGTAGACGACATAGCCAATAGAAGGATACGAATTTTCTGGGTATCCTCCATACTACCAAATTGCCCCCCTCAATTCCCGCCCCCCAAATTTATCCCTCTCCCTTGCTGGACGCACTGTTATATACCCAAATCAACACTTAATGCTCTGAACCCAAGGGCTTATACCAAATTAAGCCTCAAGGGCAGCTTCAGAGGTGACTGTGTTAAGTACCTGGGAAGGCAGACAGCTTCTTTTGAATTTCAAATGGATGCATTTGGGAACTTGTTACAGTCACCTCCCCCACAAAGGTCTGTGGCATCCCAAAGAAAGGAATCACTACTCCTATACACAAGAGTAGAAGGCAGACAAGGGACTAAAGCAGAGGAAAGATAAGCCAAAAACAAAATCCTAGAACTTCAAAACCAGTTAATAATCCCTTATCAGAGCGTTTGAGATGCAACAATGCCTTTGTGGGGGGTTTCAGTTCCTTTGCCCCACCCTGTTGGTATCACCCTCCGGGAGGTCTGCAGGTGAAATCCTGCTTAAAACCATCCAGCTGCCCTGTCTCGGAGGCCTTCAAATTCCCTTAGCATTACTTACTGGAACGGCATTGAATAAACAGTCCCCACCCATTGCCTAGTTCTTTTGTCTACAGCACCTATTCACTGGGAGTTAGCTACCTTTATTGACTGCAGGGCAGGTTAGCATGAAAAGCTGGAGAGGCACTAAAAGCAAGATGCAGGCAGGGAAGGACGGCCCACAGGATTGCTCTTTTCCACGGATGCAATCCATCCCAAATGTATTCCCCTGACCATAAGATGGGCCCAGATCATCCTGGTAGAGTTAACAAGCCTGTGTTTTTCCAGGCTCACTGATACTCAGTGGTTTCAAGGCATGCTTTTTTAAACTTATTTCATAGCAGAGCAACAGTCACAAGGCATAGCTATTCATCTTTTCAACTCAGAAGTACATAACTTAGGCCTTCAAGAGGCAAAAATCCAAACCACAACAAAACCAGGATGCTTTAGTTTGGCTGTGTCTGCTGCACATGGTTATTGCTGCCTTAAATAATACATGTCCTACCTACCCAGTGGTGGGATCCAAAAATTTTAGGTTCCCATGGTGGTGGGATTCAAACTGTGGCGTAGCGCCAATGGGGCTGGGCGGGGCACGACGGGAGCGTGGATGGGCATTCTGGGGGCGGGGCTGTGACAAGGACGCAGCCGCTGCGCCGGTCCTTGGGTGGGAAACGAATGCACACAGGTGTAGGCTGCCACGCACGCCGGTGCACCTCCTGCTAGACTGCTTCAAGTTCTGCACGCTACTGCTGAGAGGAGGGGCGTAACGAAGGCAAAAATCACGTGGCAAAATCACCCATTAGTAACCCCCTCTCGGCACACACAAATAATTAGTAACCTACTCTCGGGAACCTGTGAGAACCTGCTGAATCCCACCTCTGGTCCTACCTTTAAAATGCTTGCCCTATTTAACTCTAACAAGTGGCTGAATCAGGGTTGGAGGTGGGAAAGTTCCAAAGACTGGGAGAGATTCAAATAAGAACTACCATCCAATTCCTGTACTGAGAAGCTTTGGCAAGTCTGGGCACCCCCTCATTTGTAATGTGAATGTACCTTATTCCAGAGCGAAGCACTCCAGAAAGCAGATGTCCGTTGTTACAGAACTCATACCTCATACTACTGCTACCGAAAACAGGATGGTTCAGTGCTGGGGCTTATTTTTGACACCTGGGTTTAGCACCTTCAGCTCAGGCCTACTTGTTTCCTGAAGCACTGAACAAAAAGCTAATCTCCCCAAAGTCCTTCCACCATTTTATACTCCGGTGAATCATCACAGCCTGCTCGTTCACCCAGTACTTCCACCATAGCGGAAGCAGCACAGGTGGGCAACAGGATGCTACACTTAAGCCACATGGAAAAGACAGGGAGCACACGTTTTGGCAGAATACGGCAGCGAGCAGATGCAGTACCAACTTGGCTTCCAGCCATGTCTAATTCAAATGGCACTCTCCATCCAGCCACAAAATCGACAAAGAAAGCAACTAAACAAGTCCGTGGAGAATGCCAGTTGATATATTTTTGGTATGCCAGAAACAGGCAGTATGGCCTGGTGGGCACACAGCTGTTTTTTTAAATACAGCTGTTTAGGAAACCTTGGATTAGATCAGCCATTCTCAACCAGGGTACCGTGGTACCCTGGGGTGCCGTGAGCATGTCCCAGGGGTACCGCGGCAACACTCCCCCCCCCCCCCCCCGATTTTTGTGGTGTCTCCCACCGGCGCCAGCAAGGACACGGAGCTGGCCCATGGGGCAAGGCCTGCCACAAGGTCAGCAGCCACCACCTCCCACCCCCAGTGCTTCCCTTCACCCTGGGAGGGGAAGGTGGGGGGTGTGGAAAGCAGGGGCAATGGGAGGGGAAGGTGGAGGGTGGCGGCAGGGGTACCGTGAGATATGAAGAGTGAGGTCAAGGGTACCCTGCCCTCGAAAAGGTTGGGAAACACTGGATTAGATGGTCTTTGGCACATCACTATCACACAACCTGTTATACTTCGTACAGTTGCTACACTCAAGAGAACCAGGCTAACCCACCTTCGAGGAAGGCCAAGCAAAAACTGAATAGTTTTCTGTTTGATGCATTTAATAGGCTAATCGTTTCACTTAAATGAACAACACACGAAATGCTTTAGGGAACTACCAAGCCCTACACTGGCAAAACATGGAGAAGGGCCAATGAAAGTCTAAAGCTGGCACAACTGCACTGGTGATGCCCAAGGAGGAAGAACCTGGCATCCTAAGTCCATGTCCCAGCACTGCTGTAATGTTACACGGGAGAATATGTTGCTGTAAGTATAAATACTCCCAAAGTTGACTGGTTTTCAGTTCCAGCATGGTGCGGTGGTTAAGAGAAGATGGATTCTAATCTGGAGAACCGGGTTTGATTCCCCACTCCTCCATGTGAGTGGCAGAGGCTTACCTGGTGAACTGGATGTGCTTCTGCATTCCTACATTCCTGCTGGGTGACCTTGGGCTAGTCCAGGGGTCGGCAGCCTTTAACACCCAAAGAGCCATTTGGACCAGTTTTCCACGGAAAAGAAAACACTTGGAGCCGCAAATACTTTTCGACATTTAAAATGAAGATAACACTGTATATATTGTTTTACCTTTACGCTTTGTATAAACAATCATAGTGTGTTGCTTATGAAATCCATGAAGTGCTACAGAGAAAATTATATTTTATTTATGTAGAGAACACATTTTGAACTCTTAAAAAATAATAACAGACCTCCATGTCTGCCATGGAGGGTGGACTCGACAGCCATATTCCTCACTGAGTATGGCCCCTGCCCTGGTCCCAAAAAACACAGCTTCTGAGAATCTACCCCCAAATATTCTGGGATTTGCCCACCAGGAGTTGGCAACCTGCGACAACCATGGCTGAGGATGATCCCGGCCTTCCTCCCTTCCACGATCTACAAGCTTACCCTCCACTGGCTTACTCTGAAGTAAACCTTCCAAGATCCACGTACAAGGCTTTCCCCTATGCGCTCCTTGGCAATGCAGAAGCAAACAATTCCCACCCACCACCCACCTCACTGTCAAACAGCCCTGACGAGTGCAACCTTGCAGGGCTGCAGGTAATAACTCCTTTAAAATCTGACATCATCTTTCTCACCTGGACTCAGCCAGGCTGCCATCCGCCAGGCAAGCCCCTCTAGCTCAGTGGTGCTGCTGGGGGGGGGGGGGGCTGCAACCCAAGATGGTGCTGCTAGGGTCCCCCATGCGGTCCCGCCCCTCAAGAAAGACCCGGGGAGGGGGAAATGAGGCCACCCAAAGCAGGGTCAACCCCTGACCCCCCATTCAAGGGGGGTGGACTGAGGTTAGGATTGAAAATCTGCGCTCCTGCAACTCCCACCCGTTTCCCGCCCTTCACTGCTCACTTGTTCAAGAGGATCCACCAGTGGTGCTCCGCCCCGGACCATCATCAGTCAACCTGGCAGCTGGGACAGGGAACCCGAAAGTGGCATGGGATAGTCATCTCAGGCTTTGCCTCTCTAGGAATGGGGACTCTTTCCCATTAACCCTTAGGGCGACTCTCAGAAGGAGGCTGAGAGGACCCAAGTCACGCAAAGCCACAGTACGAAAGAGCCGCATGCGGCTCCGGAGTCGCAGGTTGCAGACCCCTGGGCTAGTCACAGTTCTTCGGAACTCTCTCAGTCCCACCTACCTCACAAGGTGTTTGTTGTGGGGAGAAGGGAAAGGAGCTTATAAGCCACCTTGAGTCTCCTTACAGGAGAGAAAGGTAGGGTATAAATCCAAATGCTTCTTCTTCTTCCATGTCCCTACCTGCCCCATCCAGCTCACCTACACAGCCATGTTACATTTTAGGGTAGCAGCTAAGCCTGCAGTCTAAGCGCACCTATTCGCTATATAAACCCAAGGGAGGACACCCACATGTCAGGTGACATGGTGCCACAACGTGGGAACTCTAGAGAAGGATACTCAGCCAAAAAACACAACCCCGAAACACATAGCCACGAAGGAGGACAAACAGTACAGTGCTACCAATTTCCAGATAATCCAAATCAGGACACAAACACTAGCCAACTGGGAATGCAGAGACAGTACATACCCACAAAGGTAAACAAGAAAAGAGATTCCCTGCCTCAAACTTCAGCCTCTGCTAATGTCCACAGACACGTATCTAGTGTAGATTGGCTTCCCATCCCTCCCTGTTCACTTAATAGCTACTACGAGTGTCTCTGGGGCAGGGATACAAGATATATATCTACAGTACCAAAAGGTGAGCTCACCTGGAGATACACTGACAGAACTTCACTTGGATATCGTGTTGGTATATCCCCACAGGCAAGTGAAACAGGGAACAACACATTTTTGGGCCTAACCACCACTTGTCTTGTGAGGGCAGAGCCCTGTAGAGCAGCCCAGATAAAAACCTCATGAGTCACAATGCATCTCCTTGCAAGGAACAGGTAAGAATTAGCCCAACGGCTACACTATATCCCACAACAGGTCAATCCATTACTTCCCACCACCAGAACAAATTCAGGGAATAAACTCTGAACTTTCTGCAGAGATTTCATATGCTGTATGAGCTGTAGAGGTGTCTGGCCATGTTTGATCAGTGAGTAGGGCTGCACATTTCACAGCTTCTCCAGACTTTGCATATGGAGGAAGGCAGGGGAAACCTTAGGAAGACTTGCTGACGTCACTGGGCATTCATTGGCTGTTTCCATACATTGCCAGCATGGAGGCATATCACACGCCACTCTCTGGTAGGAAGGCCTAGGCCAGTGATGGCAAACCTTTTTGAGACCAAGTGCCCAAATTGCAACCCAAAACCCACTTATTTATCGCAAAGTGCCAACGCGGCAATTTAACCTGAATAACCCCCTAGAGCAGAGGCCAGCCTGCTGTAGCCTCCAGCAAGTCCCACATGCACTGCTCTGCGCCTCTCTACTGCCTCTGCCACCCCCTCCCCACCCCCCGGGCAGCACCACTTGGAGCCAACCAGCCGAGTCCTCCCTGCTCACTGAGGTGCACACACATCAAGTCCAGCGGCCCAGGCCAGCCTAGATGTGGGGGGGGGGGGATTTCCCCCCACATGACAAACTATGCGCATGTGCCCACAGAAAGGGCTCTGAGTGCCACCTCTGGCACTCGTGCCATAGGTTCGCCACCACTGGCATAGGATCACTGGTGCCGAGGGGTTTGGAGGGCAAAGGAGTAGTTTTTGGCCTCCAGGTTTCCAATCATTATTATTAGTATTAAGTCCAATGTTTTACTCATCCCAATGTTGTACTAATTCCACCCATGAAGACTAGAAACCGCATGGTTCTACCTCAGATGATGCAGGCAGGGGACATAAACTCATTTTAAGGACCACATGTTGTTCACTTGGTGAGGCTACAGCTATTTTTTGGACACCTCACTTTCGGCCGCAATCCTGACCCACTTATACACTAAGACTAAGAATCCTGAATAATGCAAACAATCAATTAATAACGGACGAGAATCTTTTAAATTAATATTAGTTTTTTCCAAGATTCTTTTGAAGGATGAAAAGAACATTTTAAAGAGAAAAAAGGTTTCCTACCGCTTTCTAAGCTTCAGACTGCTCTTCAGAAGTACACTTTATATCTGTAATGGGGAGAGAGAGAGAGACGTTCAGTGAAGGTACCATAGCTAGGGATAATGTGAAAAAAGTTGAACTTTAAGAAGCAGAAAAGCCGCAGTGGATCAACCAGACATAATTTATTCAGCAGATTAGTACAGTGGATCTAAGCTGGGTAACAACGCAAAAAGAAGCGTCAACATAGCATCCAAAGCCATACATTCCTAATAGCACCCAACAGTCCAGTTTGTTTCCAATACACCTCCCATCTCAGAACTGTTTCTCTTGCAAACATTACATCCTACCTGTGTTTGAACTCCCCGCATTGTTCAGAGCCAGTAAGTGGCGCGGGAAGGGAAATCAAGAGATTTGCATAAGCAGATTGATCACCGATTTTAAAAAACAAATGCAATAAAGGAAGTTTTATGATTACTCCTAATCAATTGTGGTTAAGCAAGTCTCACTGAATTAAACATATTATCGGTTTCTGAGGAAATGCAATAAGCCGTGTGTTGCCCTTTATTCATGGTTGAGATGCCACGTGTTTTAAAGGGGCCACCATCTATTCGCTGTCAGGGATTTTATTCAAGCAATATCTTAAGGTAGAATTCTGCCAATCACTTGAGTCATCCTAAGCAGAGTTCTGCCTTTCTAAGTCCATTAACTACAATGGGCTTAGAAGGGCTAAGTTTGTTTAGGATGACAGCTCTGAGTACAGGAATTTATCCTCAACAGAATTTCAAGCAAACGTACAGAATATACTCTTCAGCCAACATTTCTAAATTCTGAACTTTAAGGTGGGGTTCTTTTCGTGTTAGAGACATCAGATATTTTAATTACGACCAAACAGGATTTCATTTTAAAAAAGAAAATGAACAGTAGAATGAACCCCTGATAGATGCACTTGGGTTAATTTTAGCATCCTTCTCTTTAGCTGCTTAGCAACACTTATCCTATGACCTTCCCTGCACTATCTACTTTTGCAAAGGATAGCAAGTGTAACCCTAGTGAACTAGAAATGATAGCTGTTTTTTTATTGGCAGTACAAGACTACCTCTCAAAAAAGGCAAGCAAACAAGTTTGGGACAGTACATCTCTTAACAGGACACTTTGTGCGGGGGAATAACATATAAGGATACAATATGGGGAATAATAATTATGCAAGCAGCAGAAACATATGCCAAGAATGAGAGGGAAGAAAAAGTTTCCAGATACTGCATTCACCTTTGGGGCAAACACAGGTGTATCTGTAATGCAGAAAGGACTTTCAGTTTTCACATCTGAGGTTTCACTTCAACAACCCTGTGACCCTGAAAGGGGTCACTAAGATGCAGGAAAGGATGCAGTTTTAAAAAGAGAAACTGAATGTACTCGAGTTGGCTTTTATTCAAATTGTTTTGTCACTCAGATGGATTTCAAAAGTTTCAAGATCTTCTCGAACTCTAACAGTTTGTACTACACCTCTATTACCATAAAAGTTTTAATTACTGGGCAGAATAATTTGGGGGGTGCTATCAGAACGATTGAACATTTCAGGCACATTCGGTTTTCTAGGCAAAGAGATCTGAGAAGCCACAGGATTCAGCTGTTAGAATAACATATTCGTAACTCCTTTGGATTGCGATAAGAGACAAAACACCCACCCACAATGACATCAAGCTCTGCTCAACTGCACTGAAACTTGTAAAACAAACTAGGTATGTCTTAAATGAGGGATGAGAAGCTTGATTGATCGGATGATGGAGCCATGCTGCTTTTGAGTTTCCAACACAAAAGGGCCTATTCTCCCAGGGATGTACATAACACCCGTTAATGCTAATGGGCATTATGCGGACACAGTATCTCCCCTAAGCCTTCAAAGGGAAAATAAAACCCTAAAACAAATATGGCTGGCGTGGTGATGAGACACCGGGCACATCGCTCTTTCCTGCCTCCACAAAGCGCACACACAAGCATCTGCAGGAAGGGAATGCCTGCATACGCCTTTCAAACGTTCTTCATCTACACGAGAAACTTCATCTTACAGCTGCTACCCACCATCACCAACTTATAAACTGTATCGTCAACCAATACCAGCCGAAGATATCCACGAACGACTGGCAATAAACGTGCCAGGGTCTTAGCAAGGAGGACTTCTCTCTATTATTCTAAAGCACATTGATGATTAATGGACCCAAGAGAACTGCATTAACCACAGCAGATCTGTGGTTAAAAGATAAAGGTGTATTCAGATTGGGCAACTATAAAGGTTCTGCTTTGAAACACTCCCAAAGGATGAATATATCAGCCCTGTACGGATATCAGAAATACAGCACCCACCCGCAGGGCCAAGAGAAAACGCCACACTTCTATACCATTTTCCTGGAGTTTTTCGGTTAGACAAAACCCCCAGTTTAAAAAAAAATAAAAACTGAAGTATCCCTCAGTCACTGCTTTCAGCCAATCCACTACAGAAGCAAATGCGGTCTTTTAATATGCTAAACATCTCGCCTCCTTACAGACCCACACACACAATCCCTAAAAAGTGTCCGCCTGGTACTGCTGCTGCTTGTTGTGTGTAGAATTTCGTAATGGCACGCCAACTCCTCGTGCAGATCTGGGCTCCAGCACTTCTCATCTCCTACCCAGCAAGGAGACGGGGGAAAGCAAATCTGCTGAGCCAGGAGAAACGTTCGCCCTCCTCTTTTATAACCCATCAAGGAGGATGCATTGAGGAAAGGGAGAGAGACGAGCGAGGAGGGGGGGGGGGCGACTCAGAGGTACGGGAGCAAGCACAGAAGAGAGGGGGAGAGTCGCAGCAAACTTATCAAACCGACATGACAAAGTTCAATCCACCTCCACCATCCGCAAGCAGCGGCGGCGGCTCCTCCCCTCCCCGGCCTCCCTTTGCAAAGTTTTCAGCATCACCAGCTCGGCGGCTGCTCTACTCTGCCCGGCAACGGGATGCGTTTCGCCTGTTGCACAACGGCTCGCAAGCTGCAAGTTTAACCTCCGCCGAGCTGGATGCGGGAGAGAACCACGCTTTGCACGGGGCGCTTCCCCGGCTGCGAGCAAAGTTGGGCCAAGTTGGGGCGCGGGTCCAAAGAGTATTGAGGATCTGTCGCAGCTTCCTGAACCCCCCCCCCCGCCCCTCCCAGCCCCAATGTTGTTATTTTACACTGGGGGGGATCGGGTTGATATTTTTGCACAAACTCCCAAAGGGCACCACGTCCTTCCCCTTTTGCAGTTGCATTCACGTTTTAAAGGGGGGGCAGAGAAATATGCCGATGGCCAAGGGGCGGGGGAGAGGGAAACCTTGCCCTGCTTCTTAGCAACGATTAAGGTCGCAGTTTCCTAAGAGACGAGTCCCGACTAGTCTACATCAACACGTGGGGTGGGGGGTGGGGGGGAGAGGCTGTTCTACAAGAAAGTTTCCGAGGGAGCAATTGGGGGAGAAATTAAAAACGGGATGATGATGATTATTATTATTGCAATCCTGGAAATAATTAGTTTACCACAGCACCGAAAAGTAAAGAGATCTAGATTAGCAAGAGGAGAATTAGCCACGGGGCCCGTTGTAATTATTTTTGCAAAGAGACCTGGCAAAGTAAATCTACCCCCGATGCCTTTTCCTAGTCCTTCCTGTATTCGTGACGAGGCGCGAGCGTTTCCTCCTATGATCCCAAACTCAGAGATGTGTAACTAAGAGGTGGGGGGGGCGGGGGGGGGGAGAGATGAAGGAGAGAAAGATGAGGGAGAGACCCACTTTTATTTTTTTGCAGTACCCCAAAGTCCTTCCTATGGTCTTACGAACAAGGGGGAAAGTTTAAGTAGAATGCCTGCACCTTTCCTGGAGGCGGGGAGGGGGGGAGAGAGAGAGGGGGGAGAAGAGAGAGAGAGAGAGAACAGAGAATAAAGATAACGCAGGCACGATCTTGCAAAAGGTCCCCACCTCCATCTCTCCCAGCCCCGAGGGCGGAGGGGCGGCTGGTAGGACAAGGAGGACCAAAGGGCGAAAACCGGAGACAGGCGCGGATGCTTCCAGCAGCTGCCTTCACAAACAAGGCGAAAAGTTAAAGAGAGAGAGAGAAAGAGAGAGATGTCCGGAAGGGACCCGATTTTTTTTTTTGCTTCTACCTTGGAAGAGGCGAGTCCATTGCAACGAATGTGCATCGTCTCCCCAGGCCATTCCCGAATCGTGAAAAAAAGTACAAAAAAGCTGGGGTGGGAATCGGGGGGGGGGGGGGGCCGGAGGATGTTCTGGAGTGGAGGCAGGCGGGGGCCAATGGGGTGCAAAGATGCTCCTTCCCGAAGGCCCATCCAAATGGCTGGTTAAAAATAAACCCTGCGTGTAGGAGGGGAGGGAGAGAGATGATCTGGATGGATTCCTGAGCTCAGACAGTTTAATATGGATGAGCATCAGGCAACAGGCTGCAACGGGTGTTGCTGGTTGGTAGAGTTTGCAACACGGAAGAAGCGGCGGAGGGGGGGGGGCGGAGAGGGGAAAAAAGTGGAGGGGAGGCAGGGAGGAGCGGAGGAGGGGGGTGGGAAGGAAGAGGAAGGCTGCGGAGCGACTCATCATCACCTCTCTCGCGCTGCCAGGCAACTTTTGAGAAAGTTTGCTCGTCTTCTCGCGCCCCCCCCCAACCCAGAAAACGCTCAGTGCAAGGAGAAAACACCCCCCCACACACCATCAAAGTCACTCCACTCACAAACACGGACGTTCTCCGACACGTCGCCCACTGTACGTCTCCATCCCCCCCCCCCATAAAAGTTTCTCGCCCGGCCATCAGGGCGGTCGCCAGCTCGCCTTTTGCAACGGGATCGCTTCCCTTTCCTCCCGCACAGGTAGCCGCATCCGCACGACTCGTACTTACGTTTGACTTCTTCCGAGCTGGGCTGCTTGACTCGAGCCATGATGGAAAAGCTGGAAGTGATGAAGAAGAGGAGGAGGCACGGGAACGGGGGCGGGGGGAGGAAAACAAAACCGAAGAAACCGACGGGAGGGGTCCCCAAACGGAGATGGGGGGAAAAACTTCGAAATTATCCAAAGAAGCAGAAGTTTGTTCCGGAGGGAGGGAGGAGGAGAGGGGTGGGGGGGGAGGAATCAAATTCAAAATGGCGTTTCTATGGATGTGCAAAGTTCATCTGCAATAACTTCCCTTCCTCCTCCTCCTCTGCTCCCCGAAGGAGGAAGATGCGCCGAGTTAGGGACCCCTCCGGAGCCGCGCGCCCCCCTGCCCGCTCAGCAGCGCCTCTGGCCCTCGCTCGCCCTCCGGAGGAGACACATCACGTGTGGCTCCTGCTCGTCTCCTGGGGACGTGTTACTCAGCCCGACTGCCGCTGCTCCTGCCTGTTGCAAGCGGTAGCATCCCTATCTCCTCGCGCTCTCTCTCTCTCTCTCTCTCGCTCCCTCTCTTGAGCTGGGAGGGGCTCTCCCTCCTCCTCCGAGGAGAAGAAGAAGAAGAAGCAGAAAAGTGAGTGAAAACTTTTCTCCTTCCTCCTCGCCTCCTCCCCCGCCGGCCGACCTCTCGCTCCGACTTCTCTGAGTAACTTTAGGGGCGAAGCTCGCCCATCAGGACAAAAGTCCAAACGGGAGCGGCCTGCGGCGCTCCTGCAAGGGGCAGATTAAGGAAGGAAAGAGAGACGCGGCCCCCTCCCTTCCCCTCTTTCCAAAGGATGGAGAGGTCTCGGCCAGAGAAAGGGGGAAGTTACCCGGCTAGAAAGTCTCTCGGTGCTCCTGTACCATCTGGCAGCGGCGGCGGTTCCCCTCCATTACAGGCTCCCAGTTGCAAGGAGGAAGCGCGGCGGCGGGTGCTGCGCAAAGACGCGCGAGCGCCGGAGGAAAGCGCCAGGGATGCAGACGGGGCGAGACCCGCTTTGAAGGGGGCTCTCTCGCCGCTTAAGCCATCGTCAGCAGCCAGGTGCCACCCATTGAGCTCGCCGGCCGCCGGCTCCTGACGGAGGAAGGCAGGGAAGCAGCCTTGCGTGGCTCCATGCGCCCTCCAGCCCAGGGCGCATGGAGGGAGCAACAAGTCCCAGCGATGAGCGAGGCCTTTTGCAACCCCAGACGTAAAAGCCCCGGAGGTGGCTGTCACCTCTGCCTGTCACTGAGGGCACCGGCCACGCACATGGACGCAGAGGGGCTGCGGGTGTTGTCGATTGCAGCAGGTAGTGGTTTTTGGAAGGCTTGAGTGGATTCCACGCAGCGAGTTGCAATCGTTATAAATGAACTCATTTCCCCTTTTTGTAGATGGAAGGTGAAGTCATTTAGAATGGTTGCAAGTCGTCATAAATGGGCTGTGCGGAATCACTAATTATATTAAAACAGGGGCTTTTGATGTTCTCCCCTCTCTTGATTTCAGGCACTCAGACGTTTTGAAGGTCATGAGGCTTTTTGGAAAGATTAGTTATCCTGTTTAAAACCAGTGTTTCACCTGGTGTTTATAACTTTTTTGTCATTCCTAACTGTGTGTGAATTTCTAAAACTGACATATGTTACTTACGCTGTCATCCTAAGCAGAGTTGTACTTTTCTAAGCCCACAGGCCTTCAAAGACATCATGTGACTTGATGGCACTGTAAGCCTCTAAAACAGTGGTTCTCAACCTTCCTAATGCTGCGACCCTTTAATACAGTTCCTCATATTGTGGTGACCCCCAACCCTAACATTTATCCATTTTACAAATGGAGAACAGTGATGCAGAAAGTCTTAGGCGACCCCTGTGAAAGGGTCGTTAGACCCCCAAAGGGGTCCTGACCCCCAGGTTGAGAACCACTGCTCTAAAAGGCTTCAGGGGTTGGCTGGTATATCAAGTTGAATAAATAAATAAATCTGTTTAGGTGATTTTTGTTTTCCAGTACTGGGTTTTTCATTATCGTACCCATGAAATCATTATCATACGCATTACGTACATGTGAAATGTGCTGCTATATATATGCACGAAGCAATCTTCAAACTTTTTTCAGAAATGGTTGGTTTAATAAATTTTCCTGCAAGCCACTCAGGGTGTGACCGGCATCACTTTCCCCTTCTTCGGTTTACTAGTACAACAATCTTGTGCAGTAGGTGAGGCTGTGAGAATTATTGGCTCAAGGTCATCCAGTGAGTTTCCATGGCAGAGTAGAGATCTGATAACAAACTGGAAAACATTTGACTGCGTGTCATTTCTTATTGATCATATGGATGGTTTTGTGAAAATGTATACATTAAAGCGTGTTAATTTAACAGGTATTTAAAACCAGGTACAGCCCATGTACAGTCAAGTGTTTTTCAGGTGGTTGTTCATCTTTGGACTGTACACCCTCCATTTTGTATAACGTATATATTTAGAGAAGAGATGTGAACTGGATGTCCTCAGAGTCTACTCCAATATCTCAATAGGACTTGATCTAAAATAAGTGTCTGTAGGTTTGCAACCTTGCGATTTGATTTGCATCCTTAAACAACCAACAGGTACACAGTAGCAATTTGTCTAGTAAGGGTGCTGTTTTTCTGGAAGATAACCAACCACAGAGTCCAAACAATCCAGAGTATTCTCATATTTCAAGATATTATTATTATTATTATTATTATTATTATTATTATTATTATTATTATTATTATTATTATTATTATGGTAGATTTAGAACTGCCAGATCTTTAGCTGGTTGTTGGCCTTCATTACAATTCGAGCCTCACCCAGAGCCTTAGGAAGTTGTAATGTATCGGTGTAGTATTTGTGCAATGATAATAATAATAATCGTCCAAGGATTTTTCGATTTTGGCGATCAAGATAATAGTATTGTGAAATGACAGCAAAGACCTATTTGTATAGGCTATTCTGTTCCCCATGGAAAAGTTCTTGTGGGAAAGGTGTAAGTGGGAGAAAAGGAAAAGTTTTTTTTAAAAAATACAAAAGTCTAAAGATTCAAGAAAAGAAGTATGATTCAGTAATATATCTTAATGGGGCTCAAATGCATCAAACCCATATTTATGAGCCTCAGCTCTCCCATCTGTAAAATGGGAATAACCATGCAGATTTACTGTGCAGTTAATGATAACAACATTAATAGTACTTCGGAACATTCGAAATACTTGAATGGGGCTTGGGGCGGGGTCCAGGGTACTTATAAAAGCACATCCCGGAGGCCCACAGGTGCTGTCTGCCCAGGTTCTGGTTCCATAGAGAGCTAGGATGATTTTGTGGTTGAAGTTACACCAAGTGACCTTGGGTCAGTCACTGTCTTTTATCCTAACCTACCACACAGCAGTAAGGTGGAAAAATCGTACATTGCCCTCAGCTTCTTGGTGGCAGGGTTGGATAGATTACAGTTATTTAGGAGGCCTCGGGTATATTCCATCTACACGTGATACTTTGTTAGTTTTTAATTTCTCCGATATAATTTCTTCTCACACCTCCATTTGACCTCGGGATTCTGTGGCCACCTTTCCCCTTAAAGTTGTGGTCTCTGTCATGGGGAACTGGGTCCTGGGCATATTCAGGGCGAAGTTCCAGAAGCCATTAAACTTCCTTTTCTAAATTCCAGCCACTCAGCTGCCTCCTCTTGGTTGTGCGGACCTTGCCTTTCGAGATTATGGCCAAGTGCCAGCAGCCTCAGCTATGGCTCAGAACCCAAAAGCAAGCCACAAGTCTTGCAGATGAGTCATAAGGCAAAGAGAGAAGTGGAGCAGGTGAGCTGGGTTAGGAAACTCTGGAAGACTCAACAGCAAATGTGGGTTTACTTCTGTGCAAAATATACCGGCCCTGTGGTGCAGAATGGTAAACTGTGGTACTGCAGTGAAATCTCTTTTCACAACTTGAGTTCAATCCCAGCAGAAGTCGGTTTCAGGTAGCTGGCTCTGGATTGACTCAGCCCTCCATCCTTCCAAGGTCAGTAAAATGAGTACCCAGCTTTCTAGAAATAAAGTATAGACAAATGTGAAAGGCAGTGGCAAACCACCCCATCAATAAAGTCTCCCTGAATGACTTCTCATAGGGCTAACCCTGTTGTCGTGTTCCAGCACGGTTTGCTTATGTTCTTAAACTGGTGCTGCTTTCTATTTACATAAATGCTAACATTAATCGCACTATGGTCACTGCTCCAAAGCACTACTACATCTCCTGAGTCTCCAGTTGGAAGGATTTCAAGGCCTGACAGCATCCTTGTGTTCTATCCCATATTTACCATGGGCTCAGAACAGAATTCCAAGCACGCAGCCCACCCATCCACCCACTCACCCTGGTCCCCAGGGGATTGAGACTGTGGTGTGAAGAGGAAAGGGGCTCAGGCCTCCCCTTGTGCTGATTTCCTGGGCCAAAACAGCTCCGGGGACCACTGTTTACCTCATTGGAAAAACTGTTAGGTCGCCCATGAGGGAAATTGTAGTGGCACAATTGTGTGAGGCAAACGGTGGCATCTCAGAGCCATTTCAGGTCAGTAAAATGACTCAGGGGGGACTAACACTCCCTCTTCTAATATGTATAATAGTTCCCACGTCAGTTGGATATATACACTTCTAGGAATTCAGTTCCTAGTACAGAACTCAGAGTACATGTCTGGTTAACAGGACCAGCAGTACACACAGGAGGGATACAAGGATTGTGTAGGTAGTAGAGGCTGAAATAATAGAACTGGGCAGGTCTTCTGCCTCAGAGAACTTGAAGAAGAGACCTTACGGGATCAGATGGACCAATGGCCTTGGTCAGTGTGGATGGCTTCACGAGTTGCCGCACCTCCCTGATTCCACTGAGCCTGTTCCTATTGAACCAGAAAACAGGAGCAGCCTGCAATAAACCCTTCGACATGTACACTACAGGAAGTACCGTGTTGTACCCCTTGTTAAGAACAGGAAGTGCACAGTCCTATTATGGACTGTCCCTCCCCCACAGATGTACATTTCTGTCTGATCTCTCCACCCCATGAGGTTTTAGAAATAGCTTCAAGGGAGATGAAGAGTGGATAACGGATTCCAGTCTTTTTCTTCCTGCCCACTTCCTTCTGTCAAGAAGGAAAGGAGATCTTTTTCCAAGCCACATCAGAGACAGGAAAGAAAGAAACCTCCCTGGAAGTTATATGATCCAGTAGTTTCGTTCCTTTCTGGGTAGGAAGAGAGGGGACAAGACCAGGCCAAAGAAAGATTCTCCTCTCACTTAAGTGTTTTGGCCCCTCTCACCTTCTAGGAAACCCAAATAGCAAATAGTGCCAAGGGGGCAGGGGCGCACCACCACCACCACCCCCAGTGCAGGGGTGTGGCAGGAGCGCATGCATGCCCCGGGTGCCATTCCCCCTTGCTCTGGCCCTAAGTGCCAGGGGAAAAAAGCAGTCTTCTCTCTGGCACATTCATGCTTTCCATTTGTTCCTGCCTCCCTTCTTCAGAAGCTGAGCAGGAAGGAAGATCAAGGGGTGTGCCACATCTTGAGTTCCATCTCTCCATCCCCAAATCCAGCACAAAGGGAGCAGGCCTAGCCAGGCCACCTGATGGAAGGCAGCCGACTCTACCACCTTGCCTCTGTGGATCAGCCAGGTGCAAAAGCTTTCGTGGGAAGTAAAGTGTGACCTGATAGGCGTGGCATAGCCTCCATTGCCTGTTGGTATCGTCTTGTTAAGGGAGGAATTGCTAAGCTTGCCAATCCCAGCTTTAACCAGCCAGGACAGGCTCCTCAGATGGCACAACAGCTGGCAGCAGGAAGAAGAAGTTGAAGAGAGCAGAAAGACAATGGTGCAGGCGAGCGAAGGAGTGGCTGCGTGAGCAATTCCTGAATCTGCAAGGCTGAAGTAATGCATGGTATACAAAACCCATTATGACTCAATGCAATCTGCCCAGCCATCACTGGATCCAATACAGGACTGTTCCCAAAAACTCAGAGACTGCCTGCAAGGTTGAAAACTTGGTATTTATATTATCATGTTTCTCTATTGAGTCAAAAGCCCTTTGTGATATATTATCTTGGTGCTAAACAAACCCTAGTAAAGGTATCGAGTACAATTACCCCTTTATCTGAGAGGTGGGATCCAGCAGGTTCTCACAGGTTCCCGAGAGTAGGTTACTAATTATTTGTGTGTGCCCAGAGGGGGTTACTAATTGGTGATTTTGCCACATGATTTTTGCCTTAGTTACGCCCCTCCTCTCAGCAGTAGCGTGCAGAACTTGAAGCAGTCTAGCAGGAGGTCACTGGCTTGCATGGCAGCCTGCACCTGTGTGCGTTCGTTTCCCTACCGCATGATTCCCAAGTAACAGCTGGCTGCATCCCTAAGCACAGCCCCGGCCCCAGGAATGTTCCCACCCCTCGGAATGTCCAGGCCACGCCCTCACCAAGTGCCACTCTGAATGTCCCATTGCTATGCCACAGTTTGAATCCCACCACCATGGGAACCTGTTACTAAAATTTTTGGATCCCACCACTGCCTTTATTGTATGTAATTCATTTCTTCATTTATATACTTCCTCTCTGCCCAAGGGATCCAAAGTGGTTTCCTCTGTTTTGTCTTCCTCTGCACTGAGAATGACTACCGTACCAATATGACAGAGCAAGAGACAGTGAGAGTGATATCATATTTAAAACTGTGGTGATGTTAAATTTTGATACATTTTATGAATTTTGATAATGGGTTTTAAATAAGGATTATTGTAATTTTTTAGATTTGTGAATATTTTATTACTTTCATGTCGTAACTCACCCTGAGACTTTCAGGTATAGGGCGGGCTAAAAATATGCACAAATAAATAAATAAATGTGATACATGTGCTGCCTTAATAATTAAAAATAATGTGTTTGAAATGACTAATCAAGTACAGTTCTGTAATTGGTTGACTGCTCTTCTATAAACTTTAATATATTTCTCTAGACTTGCCCGGTAATAAATGTATCTAGTAACGGGATGCAGCTATTATAATTTGGAATGCTCCTAGCAAAATAAGACAGATTTAACAAAAATAATTAGGGTGGAATCAGATGATCATGTTAGTAATACAGTTGTTGCAGTTGTCATATTATAGCCTGGTAATTTGCAGGTTTCAACACACTATTTGCCACAGGAAAGTCATCTAATCTTCTAAGAAAAATATTTTACAGTGGGGGAAAAGGGCCCCTGGTTATAAGATTGGCACCATTTGGATATACTATTAACTGGCCATCTCAATGAATTACTTCAAAATACGTTGATGGTCACTAGTGTGGACAGAGCCATAGGGAGGGGGAACTCCACCCAGGGCACATGTGTGCCCTATGACTCAAGCAATGCTCTACACCCTGTGAATGCCCAGTAGCGTGACCTGCCCCTCATTTGGCAATGCCTTCCCAAGGCAAAGATGCAGTTCCGGCCAAGGCACCACTGAGTGTGGGATGACTTTGTTGGCTGCAAGGGGCCTGGCAAATTCACAGAGGGTTTATCTATCTGCAGAGATTCGTCATGACAGCCAGAAAGAACATACTTCTTTCAGAGGCAATATCTTGCATGTCAAATAACGAATACCAATATCAAGCATTCACCATCAAGATCCTATTTGAGTCTTGGGGAGCACTATTAGATGGATCCATTATCCTACCCAGGAAGGGGTCTACACACCCTCAAATCACTTTAATGTGGGATAAGCAAAGCTCTAGTTGCTATGGTAAATATACTTCTTTTGTCTCCATCTCCCCCATCTTTGATTACAGTCAGATTGGGCATATTTTCGAAGCATTAGCAGAAACCTGAAAACCCTTGATGTTGACAAAATAATGAAATGAATGTGCAACCACGCATAGGTGTCAAACTCGCGGCCCTCCAAATGTTATGGACTACAGTTCCCCCCCCCCACCCCCCCGCTCCCCCCCCCCCCCCCCCCCCACCCCCCCCCCCCCCCGGCCAGCCCCCCCCCCTGCCCCGGCCCGCCCGCATCGCCCCCCGCCCCCCCCCCCCCCCCCCCCCACCCCCCCCCCCCCCCCCCCCCCCCCCCCCCCACCCCCCCCCCCCCCCACCCCCCCCCCCCCCCACCCCCCCCCCCCCCCACCCCCCCCCCCCCCCACCCCCCCCCCCCCCCACCCCCCCCCCCCCCCACCCCCCCCCCCCCCCACCCCCCCCCCCCCCCACCCCCCCCCCCCCCCACCCCCCCCCCCCCCCACCCCCCCCCCCCCCCACCCCCCCCCCCCCCCACCCCCCCCCCCCCCCACCCCCCCCCCCCCCCACCCCCCCCCCCCCCCTCCCCTCCCCCCCCCCACCCCACAGCTTGATCACATGGGGGGCACGATCACAGTGGGTGCAAAATAAGGTCTTGCCCCAGCCGCCATTTTCTGCCAATACACCTCTGGTAGGAAGCGATACATGACCTGGATTGCCACAGGCTTGCTTGACCTTGTCAGATCTCAGAAGCTAAGCAGCATCGGTCCCGGCTAGTCCTTGGATGGGCAGCCTCCAAGGAATAACAGGGTCATGCAATGGAGGCAAGCAATGGCAAACCACCTCCTAATATTTCTTGCCTTGAAAACCCTCTGAGGTTGCCGTAAGTTAGCTGTGATCTGACAGCACACAAAGATAAAACAACAGGGCCTGACCTGGATGGCCTAAGCTGCCCTGTCTCATTACATCTCAGAAGCTAAGCAGGATTGGTCCTGGCTAGAACTTGGATGGGAGACCACCAAGGAAAAACAAGGCCACTGTGCAGAGGACAGCAAAGGCCAAACCACCTCTGCTAGTCTCTTGCCTTGAAAAGCCTACTGGGTTGTCATAAGTTGACTGCAAATCGATGGCACTTTACACACACAGCTCATGGTTTGCCATTGACACGCTCTGCAGAGCAACCCAGGTATTCCTCAATGGTTTCTCATTTAAGCACTAGACAGGACCGACCCTTCTTTGCTTCTGAGATCTGATGAGATCAGGCTAGCCTGGACCATCCAGGCACATGAAGAACCAGGGTGGTGGGAGGGGGTGGCCGCCCCAAGCGCAACTTGCGTGGGTCACACTGGGGAGCACATTTGGCTGCCCACTCATCCCTTCCCCCCCCCAGCAAGGAGTTGGGGTAGCTACCACCTGGTTGTGGCTCATCCCAGGCCGGAGGGCAGAAGCAGCAGAGCATCCCCAGGTGAGTGGGTGGGCCACCATTTTGCGAAGCAGCCAGCCCAAGCCCAGTGCCAGCCTGCCCTCAGAGAACCTGCACTAAAGGGCAGGCGGGGGAGCAGGATTTCTAGCCCAGGGCACCCAGCACCACTCCCTGAACTGCACACCCAGTCTGCAGTGCAACAGGGCAGGAGAATGAGGAACCTTGGTGGTGGGTGGCAGCCAGCTGGCTGAGGCCAAGGTGGAAAGCAACAGGGTCTAGGCGCCTGGGACACCTCCAGGTAGCAGCAAAGCTTCACCGCCAACACGGGGGGAATGATAGGCAGATCCAGAGGTTGGAAGAGAATGAAAGGCAGATCCAGAGGTTGGGGGAGGGTGGCAGATCCAAAAATTGGGAGCCGCAATTTGACAGCTTGCCCTGGGCACTACTTTCTATAGATACACCCCTGCATCTAGGACGGGGTCAATGGACCACAGACCTGTATAAATTTCCTTTGCAGAAGCTGTTATAACATCCATAGGCCTTACACACTGTTCTGCATACCGCTCCTCGTTCTCACATTCAGTTCTTGCTATGGATGCATCTTCTCACTTTTTTTCTACCTGTTGCTAATGCTGATTTATTTCATATACCTTCAACACTTCTTCCAAAAGCTCAGTACAAGGTAATACCACGTTATAATAAACCTGTGAGGTAGGTTAGGCTAGAAATAATCATCTTGTGAGTTTCATGACTGATCTCCGATTTAAACTTGGCCTTTTGTGGTCCGCATCCAGTGCCCTGAACTCAGCTTTCTCTCTCAATGAACCCTCTTCCATCTTTTCAATGGTGCCACACCCTAGAAGCAGAAAGCCACCTTTTCCTTTTGCTGATCTTGTAAAATGGCAGGAAGATTGATCTGTTTATTTACTTTATTCATTTCTTGCTGAGACTTAAGGCAGATTGCCCAGTATGCAATGATGCAATTAAATTGCATGAGACATCAAATAAACAATGCATAGGACCAGGACTACAGAAAATAGAAACAATGCAAAAAAGAAAAAGGATCAGACATTACAAATCATAAACACTGGTGAAAATGGATTTACAAAAATAGAAGACAATTGAGTAAGAACAAGATAATACCTCCAACAAACAGCGGAAGAGGCATAATCCTGTTGTGTTTATAAAAGCACCCACCTGAATTATATTACATGCCCTACAGACCCTTTCGGACAAGACATTTCTCCCGTCGGGTCACCATGAACATGCCTTGGGGAGGAAACTTGGGGCGGTGGAAATGAAAGAGTCCTCACAAACAAAACTTTGTCAAATGAAGTTCTTCCTTTATGGCACCCCATCTACTCATCCCACAAGAATAACAATGACTTTAAACCAGGAAACTTGCTTGTCCCACTATTAAAAACCACCAAGTGACATGTATGTGGCCGAGAGCCAGTATATTTTCTTTCCTTATTTACAAAGTTTGTCAAATTGCCCAAACTAATTTACTACCATAAGATGGGAATTAATAGTCAAGAAAGGAAGTACAGAAGAAAAATAATTTGTACATAAAGCAATAGGGTATACTTACAGATAATGAATGCCACACAGATGTTTTCATATTTTTTTAGTGATCAGAAATATATATTTTAGGCCTGTTTAGCCCATCAAGGAGTCCAGGAACTGGTTCATATGAGGCTGAGACAGACTGGGGATCCTGACAGGGTTGCCAACCTCCATGGGAGGCCTGGAAATCTCCCAGAATTACATCTGATCTCCGAGCAACAGAGATAAGTTCCCTTGGAGAAAATGGCTGCTTTGAAGGCTGGAATCTGTGGCATTATACACCCCAGTGAGGTTTCTCCCCTCCCCAAGCCTCTCCCTCTACAACATAGGTCAAACTTGCGGCCCTCCAGATGTTATGGACTACAGTTCCCATCATTCCCTGTCAGCATCATGCTGGCAGGGAATGATGGGAACTGTAGTCCATAATATCTGGAGGGCTGCGAGAGTGACACCTGTGCTCTACAAGCTCCACCTCCAAATCTCCATGAATCTCTCAACCCAATAGCAAATTTTGATTCCATGAGGCAGGGGCTTCAACAGCATACGCCCACTTTGTTGGGTCATTTCCGTATCACTGATGTAATAATTAAATGGGTCTGTATGCCACGTCTCCATGCCTAAGGCACAAGTCCCCCCCTTAAGATAAAAGTCAGCGATCAATCTGCAAGGATAATGTCACCATCGGTGTTGTGATATATATATATATAAAAAGCAACAAAAATATTTGTAAATACATGGCATATTTGCAAAAGGCTCTTTGATATAACAAAAAATGGTCCTATAAAAGATACTGAGCTCTTTGCCCCAGCCCCTGTATGGAAATCTTTGTCTACCCCGACCAAACTGACTACTTGCTTCCATTTAGCATTAAATCTGTTGGCAGCTCTTAAACTCAATGCATGTTTTTACCAGTTAACTCAAAATTGAAGGATGTTTGACTGAAATCTTCATCCTCAAACTTGATAATTTTGGGAATCACTAGAGAGAAGAGGAAGAAAAACCTGCAGTACAAAGATGGGAGTCTTATGGAACTGTTAAATATAGCATTTTGAAGAACTAATAGTTGGATGGCATTTTGCAGTATCTCATTTGTCTTTGGCCTGTCATCCTCCCATATTCTCTCCATTAATTGAAAATTGAGCCTGTTCTCAAACTCTGTTTTCTAAAAGGAACGACAAATTGTACTATTTTACTTCTAATTGTTATAATCAGAATCCAACTGTCCAGGGGCTCCTTTGTACCCGAACAATCCACTGTTATTCTCACGAATGCAGTCGCTGGTGTATTTCTTGATTTCTTTCCTTCATGGGGACCCAAAAGGGGTTACATAGTTCTCCATTTTATCCTCACAACTACCCTTGAGAGGTAGGATAGGTTGAGAGTAAATGACTAGACCAAGGTCACCCAACAAGCTTCTATGACAAAAGTGAGGAATTGAACCAGACTCTTCCAGATCATATTCTAACCACTACACCCACACAACACATAGAAGAAGGAGAAGGAGGAGGAGATGGAGAAGAAGGAGAAGAAATGGATTTATACCCCCTTTCTCTCCTGAAAGGAGATTCAAAGGGGCTTACAAACTCCTTTCCCTTCCCCCCTCACAACAAACATCCTGTGAGGTAGGTGGGACTGAAAGAGCTCCGAAGAACTGTGACTAGCCCAAGGTCACCCAGCTGGCATGTGTTGGAGTGCACACGCTAATCTGAATTCCCCAGATAAACCTCCACAGCTCCCCAGATAAACCTCCACAGCTCCACAGAGCGGGGAATCAAACCCGGTTCCTCTAGATTAGAGTACACCTGCTCTTAACCACTACGCCACTGCTGCTCCTAGTGGTTATAAAGTACAAAAATAGTTTTGTCAACCACTGCTACACGGGACAGACACAGCTTCTTTGTTTTGAATGGTGCATCAATCCCATCGTACCCTAGAATCTAAAGCAGGGGTGAGCAATTATTTTTTCCATGGGGCCGCATAAGAAACAGAAAATATTGTGGAAAGCCGGGCCAAAAGGCTGAACTCAATTCTGCATAATATTTATTGTATTTCTTTATATAAAAAAGCAGTAAATAACATTGTTTTGACAAGCGGGCAAGACTAGTATATGTTAAAGTTATGCAATGAAAAAGTGAGGTTGCCTTCCAAAAAAATGTAATTTATTCACACAAATTTCTCAAAACAATGGTAGACACAATGTTAACATTTTTTACTATTTGTGACTCATACGGGCCAGTCAGGGTCATCCGGCGGGCCGGATGTGGCCCGCGGGCCATATAATGCCCAGGTCTGATCTAAAGGCTAGATGATCCTCTATCTGGGTACCAGTCACTTAAAATCCAATTGCCTTAACATTCACGTTACGTAATTGTAAGCATATTGTATTTTATTTTCATATTTACAACACAGCCTTGAGCAGAATTACAGGACTGCATTGTTAAAGGCTGCTCTTCTTCAGTGTGGAACTCAAGGGGTTTCCCAGCAGTCTCTCAGGCAGGCACCGTCTAACAACTTCACAAAGATTGCTGCCATCATGTGCTTTCAGATAATCCCAGATTTATATTTAGATATATGTCGTTTCAAGTTGACTCGTGATGCTTCCCCTCCGGCCTCAGTGTACCCTTCATCCCTTTCATCGTAAACTTTCTGGTTGCAGGCCAGGTGCCAAAATGATTCCAATTGCTATATTTTCACATTAGCAACAGCAGGAAAGTGTCATCATATGGAAGCCATTCCCAGCCGTCTCTTTGTGATGGAAATGTACTCCATCTCTTAAAACACTTCCAGGAGATGATCCAGTTCTGGCTCCAGATCTTGTCCATGAGGAAAGGATTTTCTCAGCTTAGATCCAGCTTCTGGTTGACTTGCAGACAGTAGAGGGACTACAGGGCATCATGGAATGGAATAAGGGGAGAGCCAATCCCAATAGTGCACAGGTGTCAAGCTCGTGGCCCTCCAGGTGTTATGGACTACAGTTCCCATCATCCCCTGCCAGCATCATGCTGGCAGAGGACGATGGGAACTGTAGTCCATAACATCTGGAGGGCCGTGAGTATGACACCTATGGAATAGTGCAGGGGTGGGCAATTATTTTTTCCATGGGGCCGCATAAGAAACAGAAAATATTGTGGAGGGCCGGGCCAAAAGGCAGGGGGCTTGAAGACGCTTTGAAAGTGTCCAGCAGAAGCCGGCAGCCAAGGGCAACCGGGCTTCATGGCAAGGAACAGTCAAAGACGCTACTTCGCTCCCAAGCAAGCGCGGGGGGGGGGGGCAAGTCTTCATTGAAAGCCCACAGAAGCCCGACAGCCAAGGCAACCGCTTCTAAGCGGGCTTTCAACACGACGCCTCGCTCCCCAGCACGGCAGGGGGGCCAGTCAGGGTCATCCGGCGGGCCGGATGTGGCCCGCGGGCAGTATAATGCCCAGGTCTGGAATAGTGTATTAATATTACAAATATCTAAAGGGCAGATCAAATGTTGCAGATTTAACTGATTTCTTGAGGGGGAGAATGGTGACTAAGCACTCCTAGCATAGGCCTGTTCAAAATTCTGTTAACTTTTATGCAGTGGGTCTTCTTAGAACTGCACTATAAAGTGGCTAATGTCGTCTTAGTCCCACACTACAGGTTATTTGTAATTTCTAGGTTCTTGGTTCACTTGACTTGATTTTGACAAACACTGAGATATTAGAAGCAGGGGAACTTGTTTCTCAAGCACCCAGGGCCACGATTTGGATTGGGACCATGGCATGGGGAAGTAAGAAATATGGGCCTTAAGCATCCCCCTTGTGCCATTATCCTGACTTAAAACAGCCCTGTTTGCCCAATGCGGGGGCTAAACCTAGTGGGGCAAGTTAAGCTCTCCAGGGTTGTTTTAGGTTGGGAAAACAGTATATGGAAACCCCTTCTTCCCCTGCAACCCAGTCCCGATCCAATTCAGGGACCCAGAAAAAACAAGTTCTCCCATTGTTAAATCTGACTGTGTCAAAGTCACGTTGGGGAAACACCAGTCCTACTTGTTACAAATTGTAATCAGGCCTTAGAGCTGCACTGGAGTTGAAAGCTTGGTTTCCTGACATCCAAGAACCCCCAAAGTATCCATTCTGCTGCTGTAGAGCAGGTACCTGTTCAGGGACCTTTCCCAAAAAGCAGGTGGGGGGGAGGGGTAGAACAGGGTCAGGATTAAATGTCAAGCTTTTGATTCAGTGTGCTGAATGTCACTTCCTGTCATCCTTCTCTTCCAAAAGGAGGTATTGATAACTCCGGATAGTGTAGGGTCCATATTCTCTGTGCTTGATTTCTTTACCCATGGTATCATGGCTTTCCCCAAGCAGGTGACACCAATGGACAATGATACAGACAAGGATTGAGCTTCTGATTAACATCAAACTCTGCCTATGTGTTCTAACCAGTGGCCCCCAGCTTGAACTGGAGACTGTCATTTGTGTTAGGAAAAAATAGGTTGTAAATATTATTACAATAGGGCAGGTGTTTGTCAATCTCTGCCAGCAGCAGGTTGGATGCATCAGGCTATTTAACTGTACATTTTCATCCTACCCTTTCTCTAAGAAGCCTACATGGTACCCGCCCTATTTTGTCTTCACAACAATTCTGTGAGATAATTTGGGCTGAAACTGACCTAAATATTAAAGCAGAGTCAGGATTTGAATCCAGGTCTCCACGCCTTAATCAAAGGCTCATTCCGCACATGCAGAATAATGCACTTTCAAACTGCTTTCAGTGCTCTTTGAAGCTGTGCGGAATGGCAAAATCCACTTGCAAACAGTTGTGAAAGTGGTTTGAAAACGCATTATTTTGCGTGTGCGGAAGGGGCCAAACACTCAAAACTGCTGTATCACCAACCAGCTATATTTTTAGTATCAGTGAGACCCAGGTTCAAATCTCCACTTGCTGTAAAACTTACTGGGTGACCTTAGGCCAGTAATTCTCCCTGAGCTTAGTCTACTCTTCAGTTGTCACAAGATTAAAATGAAGGAAGGAAAAACCCTGTACATTTTCCTGAGCAGAATGGAGGAAGGGAATGGGAGGATGCTCTAAACTGCATTAAACTACAGGTCCAAACAATGTCCTGAATGGTAACCAATGCCAGGGTCTGAATAATCAGTGGAATATATCTTACTGAATTCTGTCAGGCCTCTGCGCGTGACCCATTTGGTTTTGCCCCAACGCAGCCAGACTTTGTTGGTTATACCTGGTTTCTGTCCAGCGATGCAGGGCTGTGGGAGCCAGTCTTCAATAAATCAAAAGCTCGCAACCCTAGCTGAACTAAATGGCACTTGGCAGAGTTTGTGACAATAGAGAAAAAGAATTTGGCATCATCTCTATTGCCTAGCTCAGGTTATCTGTGAAGTAACCTCAGGGACTGCTTTTATCCAGTGGAGAAAGAGAAAACAAAAATAAAATGCTGATGCACAGACATGCGCAATTTCCATTTATTTTCTGATTTGTTTCCCCTCTTTAACATACTGCAGAGTGAGAAGTTCCTAATTAGTTGGTTGCATATGCCGTTTCTTTCTGCGTGTGGGTGTAGATTAACCTCAGGAAACCCCCTCACACACACCTTTCTTGAGCAAAATTAGCAATAAAATGAAGTGCTGATTGTCTATTAAGGAAGGCCAAGCCAAGAGAGGAGGATTGGGTAGAGGTTGTTAATGAAGCTGATGGTGGCATGGTAGATTAGGAGCAGAGCTGGCTTATTACCTCTCGAAACCTGGAATCCAAGCCTGATTAAGAACACAAATGAAAATAAATTTGATGAATTCACTATAGTCCTGACCCGACCTGGTGTCTGTCCATCAGGACACCCTAACACCACCTGTTAATGGATGTATTTTTTTAAAAAAACAGACAAAAGCAATATCACATAAAGCTCAGAAAACAATTCGTGTGAGGGTCAGAGGAATTGTAAAAATGTATGTTAGGAAATAACTAAGGGATACTGTGACACACACGCGCGCGTGCATATACACACACACACGTACAAAATAATTGACAATATACAAGAAATTCTGCAATAATTAATCCCTTATTAAACCAATACAGTCTTTGAAATATTGCAGTTTTATATTTTTTTATTCTGCTGTTTTGTGTGTTATGTTTTCTCCTCTGTTCTATGTTTTGCAGTTTAAAATATATTTGTATCTTCCAGTGCTTTTAATTGTTTTATTATGTTGGTAACCATCCTGGGAACTAGTTTTTTTGGTTGAAAGGTGAAATAGAGATATTTTAAATAAACCCATTCATTCATATTTCAGGTTACAAATATAGGGGATGTATGTTATTATCATTTGTAGTCAGCCCTGTCAATCTATACTTGGGGTGAGAGGGGATCCCCCATTTCTTGGGGTCACTTCATGAGATCTGATGTTTCAACGATAATTCATTTAAAAATGTTAAACGAATCAAAACACAAAAGACCAATACATTTGACAATCTGCCTTGATTTCAGGTTTACGGATTTGTTTTTTACTTTGTTCAGAATTGGAAGTCTATAAACGATGTTTCAAGTCCAGACGACCGATCAGATTAGAAAATACAATTCACTGTCAGAAAGTTCTAAAATACTTAAACTCCTGTGGGCTAACTATCATTAAATGTATGTATTATTTTTTATCGAAACAAAGGCCGTGTGACAAGTTTCATTTTTCTCCTTTTCACCCCCAAAAACATGCCAGCAAGTTTCAATAAAAAAGGATTCACATGTCCGCCAGAAAGAGCAAAGACATAGAACACAGTAGGTTTTTAGTACATAATTAAGATCTTATAAATCTCAAATGCATAGGGCCCCAGGCCAAATTGTTTTGTATCTGTCACCACAGAGAACAGCTGTCAGCTGACTCTGTGAACCAGTACTAGGCTGAGCACTGCAGCTCTGCAGAAGTCGTTTGATTGGCTAACCCAACTGCATCCTTCTGCCTCCTGGGAGTTTTTAAGAGGAAATCAGGAAACAGGAAGTGTCTGGCAAATGTTCTGACTACCTTAGATGCTGCTGCGGAGAATATCTATTGTTCAGTGCCTTGTTTGCATTTCACTCCCTTCCCTGTCCTATCCTTCCTGTTCCCATCTTGCACCTGGTTCTCACCTTCTTCACCTGTGGGGTTAACTTCTGGTTATGTGAAAATGCAAATACTGGAGGCCCCTGTGCCATTTTTTAAAAAACAGCTCTGTGGACATGTGAATTGAGGCCAGGAATGAGAAGTTAGCTCACTTAATTCTTTCCTCACTTTCTCTAGCTCAAATTGCTCTCCAAGGAGCTTCCATTCAACAGGAGTGAAAACATAGATTAAAAGACTGGAATAGCATGATGATATGAGTATCATGTTTGCAAGTATCATACCTTTTCTGCCTAGGTCATTAATATTTATTAAAATATTTCCAGCTAATCTTTAGCCCCATAGGATCCACAATGTGACTTACAAAATATAAAAATAATAGTATTTTTTTACTAAGTATGATAATCATAGTGCAAACAACAGAAATACATTTTGTAAGAAAACAGAATACTGCCTTTAAAAAGTTGTTTCCAAGGTGACTTACAAAATAATCAATAGAAACTATTAGATAAAATGAGATTTTTCATATGGTAGTCTGTCCTCCCCCACCCAACCTCAGCATTCTTCTCTTTCTACTTTTTTAGGGTGGGGTTTTTGTTCTTGTTTTTTGGGGGGTGGGTGGGTTTTGATTATCTGGCTCTTAATACACTGAGATAAGGCTGAGATAAGATTTGAACAGAGGACTTGCTGATTCTCCTGCTAATCACTACAGTCCTCAGTTTTTAAATCTTACTACAGATTCTTTCACACACTTACCGTTGTTTTTAACATGTAATTGTTCTGGTTAAAAGGCAAGAAACATGGGTTTCTTGGCACCTTTTCACTGCATGCTTTGTTTAGACTGGTGGTCCTGATCCACATTAGCCTATGCCAGTGGTGGCGAACCTTTGGCTGATGGCAATTGTAGTCCATAACATCTGGAGTGCCAAAGGTTCGCCATCACGGGCCTATGCCAATATTGAACTGAAGGAGAAAGGTTGGTATTTTGGATTAATTTCAGAGGAATAGTCATATTGGAGTCCAGTCAAGAGAACACAGTGGCCAGGGTCAGCGCCGCTTCCGTGCTACTGCACCACCTCCAAAGGGGTTTCAGATGACATAGGAAAGCCCTAAGCCAAACAAAACACCTGGATGTCCGAATAGTCCCATTGAAAAAAAGGACTTGCACCACACTTTCTGGTGGCGTAAGTCTGCGGCTAGGGAGGAAGGTGTCCCTGGGCTGAAAACCTGATGGGAGGCAACTAAAGTCAGCTAAACCCTTAGGAATGCCCCTGGTCCACCCCTTACTGCACTAGCGTTTTCACTGACACCGGCAAAGCTTCAGAGTGGTGTTGGGAGCTGCAGAGCTGTGTGGCGCCCTCCTACCAGCACGTTTACTCTATTCATCGACACAGGTGCTCCTTGTGCTGATGAGGTGAGTAAACATGTCTACGTGGGCCTCTGCTGCCTCTACAACTTCATTTGCTCCCTCTCTGGATTTGACTATACGTTTGTAGCAGCAAAATTAAACCAGAGTTCAGCAATGATATCTTAACAATTAACAACAGTTATTCCAGGCTATGTTTTTGTGAGTCAGAACTCACTTTTGTCAGATACAGCTTTGACTCATGGAAGCTTATACCAGATTAAAGTTTGTGTGCCTCTGTAGTACCACTGGGCTCCTTTTTATTTGGGGTTAATTAATCTAAATGTAAAGACATTTATTGTGAGAACCTTAACAGTTACATCCTTTTAAGACCACTGCTTACAACTGCATCATTAGTTATCTGCTATCTAACAATGGGTTTCTCAGATAAAGTTGTTCTTTTTGCACATGCCCGATGTACACAACACACAGCTTTGAACCCCTAATCCATATGTGTTAACAATGACAGGGCATGGGTGCAGTGTGGTTTCCGGACTGTATGGCCATGTTCTAGCAGCATTCTCTCCTGACGTTTCACCTGCATCTGTGGCTGGCATCTTCAGAGGATCTAATGATCCTCTGAAGGATTCATGATCCTCTGAAGATGCCAGTCACAGATGCAGGCGAAACGTCAGGAGAGAATGCTGCTAGAACACGGCCATACAGCTTGGAAACCACACAGCACCCAAGTGATTCCGGCCGTGAAAGCCTTCGACAATACAATGACAGGGCATCCTCTGTTGCATTTTCATCCCAGTCTTGCTCCGAGGAGTGAATGACAGATGCTGTTCCAAGTCAAAAAATGTAACATCAACTTTTAAAATACAGTGACAGAAAGAAAATTAAATTGAGAAAATCTGACCTATGACCTATCACGTAACATTACAAACATAGTGTTCTGGCATAAACAGAAACCCTTGATCTCCATCATATCTGTTCTGGCCCAGTAAATTTCCCAAAGTCTTCAAGAACATGAAATATTTTTAAAAAGAAAATAACCAAAGAATAGCTTCCCGCTATCTCATGATTGAATTCTAATCCGTTCTAAGTTCATGCATCTAGTTCAGGGATCTGCAACCTGCGGCTCTCCAGATGTTCATGGACTACAAATCCCATCAGTCCCTGTCAGCTGGCAGGGGCTGATGGGAATTGTAGTCCATGAACTTCTGGAGAGCCGCTAGTTAAAATGAAACAATTTATCAGTTACACGCTATCATTTCTAATGTTCCGTTTTAGTATCTCCACCAAAGTCCTGATTGTGCTGCTGATACCATGCGCATTCCCTCACAACATCTTCATTTTATTGAAAAAAAGGAATTGAGTTTATTTCCCAACCACTCTCAAACCAGTCAGGAAACTTTATATTTCAGTGGGAAAGAATGATAGGCCATCGAGAGTGCTTTCATCAATATGGCCAGAAGGCTGTATTCTCAGAGTGACACCCAGGCTTGTCCAGGGCTGCATGCAGCAGAAATACCATAACCATTAATCACCAGAATCTCAGGCAAACAGGACAGATGCAGCTTGGGAACATGCGGGGCGGTGTGTTGTGTGTAGCACAGTGAGATCTTTTGTGTTTATGGGATTCCAGTTGTCTTAATTACGGCTGAGTGCATGAGCTTGGATCATACGTCCACGGAGGTGGTTTGTGAGTCATGTAAATTTTCATTTGACTCCTCCTAGGCGTCTTTTATTTGGCTGATAACATAAGTCCCAGAATCACTGATAGCAAAGTTGCGTTGAAATTTTCCTACATGACATGATGTTTTTTCCTTGTTTTCTCTTGTACCCTTCTGACACGGTCAGACTTTCACTTTTTTTAAATCTTAAAAATACTGGCCGCTGGGCCCGTTCCAGTCATTAAAACAAAAGTCAGGGCAGAATATTCCGCAGGGCCTGTAAGACTGAGTTGTTCCACCGGGCTTTTGGAGTGCCCAGCCGCTGATTAGGTGCCCCATTCCTCCGGTTTTCGGAGTCCCCCTGTCATCTAGGGAACCCACTTTTGTTACTGTTTTGTTCCCCCCTTTTTGGGAGGGTTTAATCTGGGGTATTGCTGACGCCATTTTACTGAATTATTGCTGCGTTTTAAATATTTAAACTTTTAAACTTACATTTTAATTTAATGGGGTTTTGTTTATATACTGTATGTGGAATCCATGTTGTACACCGCCCAGAGCCCTTTGGGGATTGGGCGGTATAGGTAGGTAGGTAGGTAGGTAGGTAGGTAGGTAGGTAGGTAGGTAGGTAGGTAGGTAGGTAGGTAGGTAGGTAGGTAGGTAGGTAGGTAGATAGGTAGATAGATAGATAGATAGATAGATAGATAGATAGATAGATAGATAGATAGATAGATAGATAGATAGATAGATAGATAGATAGATAGATAGATAGATAGATAGATAGATAGATAGATAGATAGATAGATAGATAGATAGATAGATAGATAGATAGATAGATAGATAGATAGATAGATAGATAGATAGATAGATAGATATGGCAAGTAAGGTACAGAGCCAGCAGGAAAACTCAGTACTTCAGAAGTGGAGCTGGTACAGAAACTTGTGGATGAAAGACGTGGCCAGGGTGGACTCTGTAGAGTCATGAGTGAAACACCTGTCAGAGTCTTGGTTTGACTAGTTTTTTAAAAGTTAAAGCTAGCTGCTTGACAGGACAGGGGTATTGAAAGGATCAGTAAAACACTGTCTGATTGAAAATCCTACTTCTTTATCATACAACACTGCCATTGTATAAAGAAGATAATAGATCTGTTTCTGATTACATCTAAAAGCATAACATCTATAGTAATATGTATCATGCAGTACCATGTTGAGTCATTAAGGCAGCATCAGAAAAACAGTGATAGTAAGGACTTGTCCATAACTTAATTTGCAAGCTGTGACTAAACTGTTTTAAATTGTATATATATATATTTTTGTATATGATATTTTATATTGTTCACCGCCCTGAGCCCTTCGGGGATAGCGCGGTATATTAAATCCAATAACAACAACAACAACAACAACAACAACAACAACAACAACAACAACAACAACAACAATAATAATAATAATAATAATAATAATAATAATAATAATAATAATAATAATAATGATGAAACTCAGTTAATACCTGTTTGGTGCTGGGGATTTTGGAGTGAGGGATTAAATCCCAAATCAAATAATGCAATGTACCTTTTCATTTGGTTTTATTTTTCATTTTGTTCCATTTTTGGAAACCACCTTGAACTTCAGCTTGATTAACGTTTTTTAAAACACAAACAAGCATTTAAAATTATTCTTAACCTGCTCTGCAACTGAATCTGTTAAACATTTTTCTAAAAAATTATTTCAGCTACATTTTCAGTCTACCTGGTCCTAATTTACAAGAAGATTATAAGCATCTTCTTAACTGTCGAGCTGCAAACCGTCATTAGATATTTTTTTAAGTGCTTTAATAACAAAATTAAGTGAACGTTCTCCCTCTCCCATTTTAGAGTTCCAGCACTCTGTGGTTACAAGACAGGGCCCTCTTGCAGATGGGTCTTATGAAAAAGTGGTCCAGCTGGTTTTAATACATCTTTTCGGGACTGATACGAGTTTGCATAAGTAATTCTGAAAATTATAGAATCAAAACAATAAGTTCCTTAAACTTTTCTTTCGGTGACCTTCAAGCACTCTATAATGTCACATTTTCAATTGTTCTTGTGAACCAGAAGTCCTATGACTACGTTTAAATCAATTAGAAAGCCTTCGCAATGGTTCGTCTGCTGTTATTTGGACCAGTGTCTGCTTTTAAACCAGTTCTGCAAGTATCAAGAGTGAATGAATCTTTGGCTGCAAGGGCCTTTGATTTTGTTAGCCAGTTTCAGAATCAGCAAGACACACTGTTATATCTTGAAGGAGGAATTTCTCAACCGTTTAAGTTGATTTTCTGAACTTTACTAAGAACTTAGGAAATACCTGAACTCTGGCATAATTAAAACAGTAATAAATTTGGGCATCTCTTAACCAAAGGCTGGCTGGGTGGATCTGAGTAAGGGCGTTTTCCACTTCAGCCCCCGGGGACGGTATCCCTCGTGGCCTTTTGCACTGGTTTGAAGAACTATCTGTTCCAGAGGGCCTTTAATTTAAACTGTGATGCTGCTATAGGGGCACTATTCATGCTGTTATACTCTGTGTCAGATAAAGATGTTAATACGGTTAGTTGAGGTGCAGCAGTTGAGAAAACTGTATACTTCCGCATTAAAATATAGTCCCAAACCAATATAATTATAATTAATGTTTACGTGCTGTCTTTGTTGAAACCGTTATTTTGTGTATTATCGAACATGGTATACTTTGACACAAGTACATTTATAGTTCATTAAACAATTATCATCAAACTTTCGAATGAATGGGGGGAGCAGGGCTTGGTAGGCACTAGGACCCAGGCAAAGAATTCCACAACAAAGAAAGTCCTGCATGTTAAGCTCTGTGGCAGAGAAATATAAATCTACTAACGTCTTTTTGAAAAACAGTATAGGTGAAAGTGGATTACATCCTGCTGCGTGTGTAGGGTTACCAGGCATGGCCCAGCAAATGGCAACCGGCAGAAGTTGTGCAAGGGAACGTGGGAAATGCTCACTAGAGATCACCAAGGAAGAAAAGGAGGAAGTATTCACCAAAGCCAACCCCCCCCCCCCCCCAAAAGGAGGCAATTTAAAGAGAGCTGAAAAGTGGATCTCTAATCGTGCTGGATTTTTCCACAACAGCCATTTTGGCCTCACTGCCTTAAAAAAAAAAGAAAAAAAGAATCTCCTCTCTAGTGGGCTCAAAGCTGTGAGCTCTTCTCGGCCCAGTTGAGCTGATTTTGCAGCTTTGCACAGAGTTTCAACTCTGTGGTCTCCAAGTTCTATGTGGTACTCAAAGAAAGCCACCCTGGGCACTGGAGTTCAGGTAAGCGAAGAGAGAAGGGGGGGGGTGTAAAATGCAAATTTGGGTCTAATAGACACGATTTTTTCAGAAACCCTGGGTTTTCTGATATGGGGTTTGGAAATATCCAGGATTCTTACAAAAAAAATCATGCTGACTAGACCCTAATCCAAGTTTTACCAGGGTTTTTTTTTTGCACACCCGTAATGCTGACACTGACATTATGCCTATCAATGAATCACCATCGACTGCAATTGTCTATCAAAATTCAATCAAATACTGTTTTATAATGCAACTTTTCCCCTGACCTGGGATGCGCAGGTTAGTCTAGTCTTGTCACATCTTGGAAACTAAGGAGGATTGGCCCTGGTTAGTATTTGGGTGGGAGACCAACAAGGAACCCCAGGGACATGACGCGGAGGCAGGCAATGGCAAACCACCGCTAAAGGTTTCTTGCCTTGAAAACCGTTTGGGGTCACCATGAGTTGGGTACAACTTAACTGAATAAACGAAGCTTTTAAAAGCACTGGTACACCTCATCCGCTAGCAAAGAAGGTTACTAACAGGATAATAATAATACACAAACAAGAATCGGTTCGTTTTATGTTTGAGCGTAGGCAGACCTAATTGCCCTCCAAAAGCAAACCAGAGTAGAATTCCCCACAATTTAAAATTTGCCTAGAAAGTATTAGAAGTTTTGCAATGTTAGAAGCATTACAGTCAGTAAATTCCATTCTCAACATCATTGACTAACACAGTATTTACAATACTGGGCTCTAAATTATTCTCTCTCATCACACGGTCAGAATTTTCCCCAAAGGTTTAAAACCCATACCCCAGATTTCAGATGTTATTTGTGTCCCCACAGAGGTAAAGTGGGCAGAAACAGGATCTTTTTAGCAGTGACACCCCAACTTTGGGACAAAGATGGGCATCCTGGCCCTTCTGATCCCAAACAGTATCCAAAGTTCCATTTAGTTTTGGATCAGGTGTTTCAGACCCAATTGGCCATGCTGGAAGGGGCTGATGGGAATTGTAGTCCATAACATCTGGAGTGCCAAAGGTTCGCCACCATGGGGCTAGCTTTTCATCTGTTTAGAAGATGTATACACTGACTCTCCAGAACAGGCATATCTAGGGAAAATGTAGCCCGATACAAAATCTGAGTTTTCTGCCCTCCTCCCTGTATGGGTGGCTGCCCTCCTCCACCACAACCACACAAAATTTTTTGCACCAGGTCATCTCAAAGGAGGAGGGGTGTGAGGGCGATTTTCAGCCTCCCACGAGACTAAATGGCTACAGCCCAGGGCCACTTGACACCGTATGTCCCCCTGGACAGTACGCCCCTGCTCTCCAGGGATGTGCTCATGGTGACTCACAAAGTAAATATACCAGAGCATAAAGACAACGACAATAAAATTATCAATATGAAAACAAGCACATAAAAACAACCCAAGACTCCAACAGGGGTATAAAAATGGCATTAAGCCACCTACAGAGATATCCATAAAAATTTCCCAGGCTAATAGAAAAAAAAATATGCTGCCAAGTCCCAATAAACTAATGGTGGGCCCATCCACAGCGCGTTCTAGGTAACAGAGGAGTAAAGATGGTTTGCCACTGGCTTCCTCCTCTTCCTTGGTGGTCTCCCATCCATTACTGACCATGGCCAACACTGCTTCACTCTCAAGCTCTGACAAGCTCAGGCTAGCCTGAACTATTTTGGCTGCTCTCAGGCTAGAAGCAGACCATTAACAACAAAGATAAAGCCCTTGAGTTAAAAAACCTAGGTAAAATAAATGTTTTGGCATTGGTACCTAAAAATAGTAGAGCAGGAACCAGCAAGCCACAAGGAAGAGAACATTCTAAAGTAGAGGGGTGCGTTCAGATATTTCTGATCCAAAACAGTGCCATAAATTTCCTGTGCATAACATCTGGAGTGCCAAAGGTTCGCCACCACTGAGCCTATTTATAGCCCAATCCAAAGGGGGGGAGGAGGTAGGCAATTGATGGCGCAGGCACCAGGGGAGGAAAAGCAACCTTACGCTGTCCCCAGGAAAGCTCCTGCAGGGTAGAGTCTCGCGGCTCTCCAGATGTTCAGAAACTACAATTCCCATCAGCCTCTGTCAGCATGGCCAATTGGCCATGCTGGTAGGGGCTGATGGGAATTGTAGTTCCTGAACATCTGAGAGCCGCAGGTTCCCTACCCCTGCCATAGCGGAAAGTGACTTATGCCACACTTCTGAGTGGTCTAAGTCTGTGCTGCTGGGAGGAGGCGTTCCCGGCCTGAAAGTGCACTGGGAGGCGACAAATATTGGCTTCACCTCCTGGAACACCCACCGAGTGCCCCCCATGATGCATTTACTTTAGGCATTGAAGTTGGGACTATTCACTACAGGGCCAGCTTCCGGGTTTGGCTGCCATACTGCCGTGAAGCACCCCAGCACTGGGAGGTGTAAATTATTGCTTCCAACACGTGGGCAGACCCGTGTTACCTTAGCTTCCAATGTGGATTCAGTACAGACACACCCCTTTGGATTGCACAGTTACACACGCTTTTAATGCCTAATATGTTTATCTGGTTTTATAGGGGTCTTGAACTGCTGTTTAGTTTTTGTTTAGCACTTTCACTTGACTGATGGTTTAATTTTTGTTCTGGTTTATTAGATTGCTTTCAGCCTCGAGAACGGGCTATTAAAAGACTCCATGTACCTTAAGTAAACATATAATAGATAAAACTTAGAGACTTCCTATACGCATTTTTTTAATAAATTCATGCAAGACCAATAGTGCTTCTGTCATTTATAGACACCTGTATAATGTATAGTGAGAATCACAATGGCTGGGGAGGCACGTGTGGCTCGTTGACATGTGGTTCTTCAGAACATCATATTCCCAGTATGGTACCCAAACCTTATTCTAGAAAAGCAAGCAAGGCTGTTCCCTGTGAGGGAAGGGGAGGGGATTGGCAGGTCATTCCCATGTTAAAACAGTGTTGCTGGAAAGACTGAAGGATGTGTAAACTGCTAAGCTTTCCAAAGCCAGAAGCCTCTGCAAATGGCAGCCCCGCCCTGGACTTTCCCGTAAACACCAGAACTTCCTGGAAGCCAGAAACCAGGAGAAGCTGCAGGGAACTGGCTGTATTACCTGGACCCCAGGAGCAGACCTCAGCTGTTCCTGAGAATTGCAACCCAGCTGCAATTAACAGGCCTCCACAGAGTGGGGCTGGAACAGCACAGCCCAGAACAGGCTGCAGTCAGGGAGGAGGGCCTAGAGCCCTGACAGGCCAATCCTGAGCCAGCAGGGCTCAACAGACAGCCCGCCAACCACTGGTAGGCTGGAATTGGGAGCCCCAAGAGGGGAGGAACCCTTTTGGAAGGGATAAAAGGAACACAGGGGACGGAAAGAAATGAGAGAGTTGGGAAGGGTTCAAGAGTGCTGTAAACCACTTGCCATTAAAATCTGTCTGCTGGAAACTGCTGATCTCCATGTGCTTCTTTGATCTGTGGGTAGTTCACCAGGGCACCGGCCTACCCTGCAAGGTTGGGGGGAGAGGAGATGCTCACACACACACGCACACACACACATACATAAATTGAGTAAGAGCCTGGCCAGGTGGCAACAACACACTTTCTAGCAATAACCACACACCAACTGTTGTCTAGAGCCCATTTTCTTTGTTCATAAAATGGGCTTTAATGCTTGTGCGTGTACACATATATACACAAACATGCATATATAATATCAATAGTTGCATTATCAAAATTGTATATTCAGTGGAATGGGGTGTGGCGCATAGCAGACACATGGCTCTTTTCGTTGATAGTAATTGTGAGTGTGATTATCCATGAGATGCAGAGTGAGCATCACTGATGGAGACTATGAAGTGGTTGGGTTCAAATCCCTGCAGTACTCTGATACTCATTGGGGATTTTGAAAACATATTTTGAAAGCACTGTCAAGAATTACCAAGAGCCCTAAGACAAATGTTCTTTCTGAGCCCCTGTACGAAGAGCTCCCCTCAGTGCAACCACATCCAACCCAAAGTTGTATGAAAACAGCACATGATTTTCTCAGGTCTGTGAGCCCCCGGGGAAGCTAAAGGACCCTGAAATTCTGTCCCTCTGGTCCCCCTCGACTGACAGTCTTTGTCTCATGCTCCTATCTCACAGGGCTTTTGTGAAAATAAAATGAGATAACTTTAAGTACAAAGTCCTGACTCCTTGAAGGAAGGGCTAGATATAAGTATGATGAATAAAATAATAAATACTTTGGAACAATAGTTCCTGTCATGGGAATCCATTAGAACAAGGGACAGCTGTCAGCCCAGCACTGGCTCTGAATTCTACTTTTTTTGCAGCAACTGATTAATTCCACCATAACGTACAATAGCCTTATAAAAATACAGTGATATGATTCATCTCTAAGTAGCAGCCTAAGGGCATGAACCTACTTGAAAATGAGTTAGCAGGACTCGTTCCCACAGAACCTTTTATTAAGAATGGTAAAATATTTTACTGCTGTTGCTCCCTGCTGAAGGTATCACGGAAGCAACATAGTGTATTTGAACAAACATCTACAGATGCCTCTCTACATTATTAAAAATGCAAATAAGTTCCATACTTCATTGGTAATCAACGAGCATTTTTTCTTCCCTTGCTACGCTCATTTAGTTTTCTTTCTCAACGAACAATCCCAGTCCATTAAACAAAGGTTTATATTGTATAAGGCACTGAGAACAAACTGGGAGAAATTCAAGAAATGAAACCCCAGTGGCTTTCTGCATATTTATTTATTTATAATTTATTTATTTATAATTAGATTCATAAACCGCCCTCCCCCGAAGGGCTCAAGGCGGTGAACAACAAAAGATAAAATAATAAATCAATCATAAATAATCATACAATAAAAACCTATCGTATAAAATGATAAATCGGTATAAATACCGTAAAATAGGAATGGTGCTATAGCAGACGACAACCCCACCCCCCGTGCGCACGAGAGGCCTAGATGGAAATGGAGCTGTACAATCAACCCCTCCAGCCAAACACCTGGCGGAACAGGTCCGTTTTGCAGGCCCTGCGGAAACTTTGCAAGTCCTGCAGGGCCCTGGTCTCTCTAGGGAGCCTGTTCCACCAGGTAGGGGCCAGGGGCATAAAAGCCCTGGCCCTCGTAGAGGTTAGCCAGGAGGAAAACCTCCCGTAGGTTCTCCTCCGAGGAGTGGAGGGATCTAGCCAGTGGTGGGATCCAAAAAGTTTAGTAACAGTTTCCCATGGTGGTGGGATTCAAACAATGGCCTAGCGCCAATGGGACTGGGTGAGGCAAGCCACGGGTAGTGATGGCCATTCCAGTGGGGGCATTAATAATTTCTCTGTTACTGTAAAAAAAAACTCTTACTGTAAAGTTCCTAATTTCCAGCTGGGTATCTTTCTGTCCATAATTTTGCAAAACTCATTATAAGCAAGTCCTATCGTCTACTGCCAACAGAAACAACTACTTCTCTAATTGACTGCCTGTCAAATACTTAATACTTTCAGATAATTTTGTTTCAAAAGAAGGATACTTTCCTTAAACAAGGCACTTTACCCTATTTCTAAAACATGTTTTTAAAACAGCCCAACAGGGAGAATTATCCCGTTTTCTACCTTCGCTAACCAGCCACATAGGAAACAACAGGACTTTATGATTTTTGGACCTAATGGACTTTCTATGACGGAAAAAAGCAGACCCAATTAGTAACCCCCTCTCGGCACACACAAATAATTAGTAACCCACTCTCGGGAACTGGTGAGAACCTGCTGGATCCCACCTCTGGATCTAAGCCCAGGGAGCGAGAAATGGGAGATCACGGTCCCTCAGGGTATGAAAAGGGCTCCAAGGTCAGCCTCACAGGATTAAACCGCTTGGAAGCTGTTAGAAAACCAACACTTTGAACATGATCCGGAACTTGATGGGCATATGATTAAGAGCTGTGCAGAAGTAAGTACTCTCAAAATGATGAAGAAATAAAATGAGAATTAGGGTGACGGTGACTCAATAAAGCTATCCATGCCTTTCAGTTTCCAGCACATTTGCAAGGTTGTTAAAAAATAGTATCTTTTAGAAGTCATTTATTCATAGGGTCGCCAGAAGTCAGCAGTGAATTAACAGCACGAGACACACACAAACGCACATACACAGTGTATGGTAGGATGTTTAGATTGTCAGACTTGCACGGAGGAGACCAGCAAATCTCTCCATGATTGCTGGGGTTACCTTGGGCCAGTTTCTCTGGTTACCGCATAAGGTTGTGAAGAGGAGGGGAGACCCACATATGGCAGTAGAAAGACAGTAGAATGATACAACAGGGAGAAAAGAGGTCTCTGCTGTATATATGCCATTAAAGGTTGAAATTGAAATCGAGAAAAGAGGAATCTCAATTAAGAACTTATTAGAATGGTTAAATAATATTTCCCTCACTCTGCTTATGTACAGGATTTGGTTCCCTTAGAACAGGGGTCTGTAACCCACGGCTCCGGAGTTTAGCCCCCCCCCTGGAAATTGACAACCCCCGAAAAAGGCACCAATTTTGATCCACCATCCAAGTGGAATTTGAGGGGGTTCTTTGGGGCAGAGGCATAATCAGAGTCTTTCAACACAAGAAAAGAGAAATGTGTGAAACGGGGGTTCTATTGCTGGTCATTTGAATAATGTACAAAACAACAGGCTTTTTACCCCTTGCTTTGATGGGTAAAAAACGGGAGTTCCAAAGAAGGGAACTTCTCTCTGCAGTGTTATCTTCATTTTAGATGTCAAAAAGTATTTGCGGCTCCAAGTGTTTTCTTTTCTGGGTCCAAATGGCTCTTTGGGTGTGAAGGGTTGCCGACCCCTGCCTTAGAAGTTCATTAAGAGGATAGAATTGAACTGTGTTTTAGAGAGGGAGGGAGGGAGGGAGGGAGGAGCACATACCTTCAATTGTTCTTCAGTTTATATCTTTTTTGTATTTCCTGTATAAATTGAAGGTGAAACTGGTTTAGTATATTACCATGCAATCATAAACAGAGTTACATTCTTCTAAGTCCTAACAAATACAGGAATTAATGGGCGCCTTTGAGGAAGAGAATGGCTCATTACTCAAGAAACGTAGACATTTCGAAAATGAAGGAGTCATTTGCTGATGGCTTGATCTTCTGCATATCACAGATGCAAAACAGCCTGTGGGGAAGGAACAATGTCAATAACAGGCAAGAATGTCTTCCTGAATCGGAGGCTGCAATCCTAAACAAACATATGTGGGAGAATGCTCCAGTGAACTCAGCAGGACGTAACTTATAGAAGACAATGCAGAGGAGCTGGACTGCATGTCTGTTCTAGGTTTCTAGGTTCTACATTTTCAGGCTCCAAAGCTTACTATTGTCCCTTGTGATTAAAAGCAAGACTAGACAAATGCCAGGCACATGCTGTCTCTGCAAAGAAAGCGCATGATGGTGTTTAGGGGTATGAAACATTTTTCAAGACTTGTTTACAAGTCTGCTGCCAAGAATTTAAAGTACGGATTTTGGCATCTAAAGCACAAAATCTCGGACCAGGGGCACTTTCGCATATGCAAATTAATGCACTTTCAATCCACTTTCAATGCACTTTACAGCTGGATTTTACTGTGCGAAATAGCAAAATCCACTTGTAAACATTTGTGAAAGTGGATTGAAGTTGCATTATCGTTACAGTGAATCGCCAGTAACAATAAGTGATTTCAGCTCAGCAACTTAATGAGGCGCAGAGAATGAGGCATGCTTTCTTCAAAGCAGAAAAGGATTTTATTGCAAGTGATTTCTTGGCACAGCTCAGCAAAAGGACCTCCTCGCATGGCTGTGCATCAGCCCCTTTTATACATTTCCCAGTAACCCAGAAAGGGGTGTGTAGGGCAGTCCCACCCCCATAGTGCAAAAAAACCCAGGAAGAGCGCAATCTGGCCTTCCATCTAATACAGAGAAAATATCCTAGGAACACCAAAGGAGAAAACAACTCCCTTGCACATGCTGATGAGATCAAATCCCAGAAGAAAAGCTTGCAACTTCTTGCCTGAGGTGGTTCCCTTTAATGAAGGTGTTAGACAAAGACAAGTTTAAATGATCCAATGAATTCTTGGATCCTGAAAGTAAGGATATGAACAGTCCAATGAGCTTCTGGATCCTGAGAGTAAAACTTCAAAACAGTCCAATAGTAAAACAGGGTGACATCTTCCAACGGCTGGGTGACCGCTTGGGTGCTGGCAACAGATCTGGATTAGCAAGTCCAAAGAGGGTCGTTGTTCTTATCAAAGAGTCGGCCGGGCGTTGGTCTAAGCTGCATTCCAGAGCCAACTTCCCTGGTTCTTTAATATCAGACCTTAACTGGCTATTGCTTCTATTCTCAGACACAAATTTCAAAAATAACATTTCTAACTTAAACATTGGGAAAACCTTAAAGGATAAACACACATACTTATACTTATAGGCAGGACTGGCAGGGCTCGCTTAAAACTAATAGAACCTTAACCTAACTGAAGAACCTTATTAAACTAAAATCCTAAACTGCAGGCATAAACTTAACTAAGAGGAGCTTTTACTACATCCTAGAATGACACAAACACAAGGGAAATCATATAGCATTGGCACAATCATGCATATACATTCTTTGTGAACCTTATGAAGGCTTCTGAACCACACAGGTCTCTGTATCCGGGCAGGGAGCCAGTGTAGCCAGGTAACCTGACTTCAGGAAAATATTTTGTTTATTTTCTCATCGGTAACATTATTCTGCATGTTCAAAAGTGCCCCAGATAGAAAAAAGGCTGTGCTCTCACATGCAAGCCTGTCCATATACATAATCATCTGGGGTCCTGATCTAGGCGAATTCTCCTTCAGAGGTCAGCCAGGTAGTGACCACAGACAGAAGTTTTCTGCAACGTTGCCCTTGGGAATGCCCTCTACAGACATGATAATTTAGCACCTAGGATTTTTGTCATTTAAATGATAAGATTAATAATAAAGACTGCTTTATTTTCTTGGTCTCTTATAGGGATTGTTAATTTTCGTACTTTGGTTTTGGATGCAGTTTTTATATCGCTGTTTCTGATGCTACTAATTTAATAGTTATATATACTAAATTCTGGTTTGTAAGTGATGTTGAGCACCCATGATGGAAACCTGAGGGTTGAAATATTCTTAATAATTAGAGGACAGATGGAAATCAGATTCTAGAGACTGAGGAGATTATTGCATGTTTGTGATTATAGCTGATAGTTCTGGTTTGTAGCTTCACCTTAAAGCATTTCATACACAACGGAACTACATGCTGTCTTTTAGCCATTATTATTTTCATAGCACTTTAAAACTGTAATATATATATATGCTCAGAAGTAAGACCCGGTCTGTTTAGAGGGATTTATTTATTTATTTCAATTTGTATCCTCCTTCATTGGGGCCAACCATAAATAAAAATGCAACAAGGTTGCAGGGCTCAAAACAAGAGACACTACAGAACTTCTGTGAATTCTAGAAAGCCAGCGTGTGTTCTGTTCACTGGCTAGCAAGCTGGATTTGGGAGCAGAGGTATAACTAGATGTTTCTGCCCCTTCAACTTTTAACTGTGAGTAAAAATGGTAATTGCAGTTAAAAAAAATTAGTAATTTCAGAGTAAAACAGCATTTTGATTCTTCTTGTCCACACTACACTTTAAGGCCGTGGTGGCGAACCTTTGGTACTCCAGATGTTATGGACTACAATTCCCAACAGCCCCTTCCAGCATGGCCAATTGAAGTCCATAACATCTGGAGTGCCAAAGGTTCGCCACCACTGCTTTAAGACATACTGAAAATCCTATTCTTTCGAATGGCACAGCATTGGGGAAACAGGAAATGGATGATCCCTGCAGAGAAGTCAGAAAGGACAAGTAACAGCCAAAGGAGCAAACCATCTTCATTCTTTAGTCCTGCTGCAAGCCCAGTCCTCAGATTCTGCTACAGATACCTTCAGCAAGCCAATTTTACTTTTGGTCCTCGACGTCCTTCCCCTCCTGTAAAATAGAAATATGTCTGACAGCACTGATCTGTCAGAGTGTAGATGACAGCTCTTCCAAGAAAGTGTAAATTCAAAACATTATGGGTTGAGAGGGAGCAGCTGAACACTGCTATTGTTTCTGTGGCATCACTCTCCATTTTTTACAATCATGCATAATTTTACAATCAGGTGTAATTTTACAAATTTTACAGGTGTAAAAAGGTAAAAGTGCAAGCACCAGGTCATTACGGACCCATGGGGTGACGTCACATCACAACATTTTCTATGTCTACGGGGTGGTTTGCCATTGCCTTCCCTAGTCATCTACATTTTGGTCCCAGCAAGTACTCAGAAGGATGGAAGGCTGAGTCAACCTTGAGCTGGCGATCTGAAACCAACATCCGTAGGGATCCAACTGAGATTATGAGCTGAGCTTTCACTGCAGCCTGAATTATCATTGTATCTTGCCTAAGGTGACCAGATGGTCACCTTTGTGAACCGGGACGGGCAGGCGGCCACTAGGGCGCACTGCCTTTACTGGGGCGCTCCGCTTCCTCGGCCTCTGTCACAGAGGGCTGGAAACGGGAGCCGCCTTCAGAAGGCATGTGCGCCCCCGCGGCCGCTTCAAGACGGGAGGCTGCCACACTGCCTTGCACCCCAGAAGCAGTGCAGCAGCCTTCAAAAAACCAGAACACTTGAAAAAACCCGCAAGACGCGGGACAAATTGTTTTAAGGCAGGACTGTCCCGCCAAAAGCGGGACGTCTGGTCAACCTAATCTTGCCCTTCCTCTAAGGAGCTCAGAACAGTATAGGCAGGATTATTCTGTCTAGAGGAACTCTGTGAGATGGGTAACAGTGCAATCCTAAGAACATTTTTCTGAGAGCAAACCTCCCTGAATTGACCTGAACGGGACTCTGCATAGTCCTGCACTGTCAGAATACAAGAGGATAACACGCCCTAGGCTACTCAGTCAGCCTCATGGCTAGTATGTGGACCTGCACCCAGATCTCCCCCATGCATCTCCACTGGTTTATCCCTGGCCCTGAGGACATCTGGACAGCACAGAAGGAGGAAGGGCCAGCAGCAGTCCTAAACTTCAGAAGGACTTTGAAGGGTGTTTGTTCCTCCCTCCTTGCCAGTGAATGCGAGTCGGTTTGTCTAACCAGCTTTTCAAGAAATGCTTAAGGCCAGGTACTGTAACCCGTTGAATCGGCCAACTCCGAGGGTGTGTCTACAGGGCATGAAAAATGGCACTTGATTCCTGCAAAGTGCTTTCAAATTAGTTCATCAAGGGCAGGAAAGCTGAGAGCGGGAAGCGCCGCAGCAAAGGAGAAAGTTCATGCACTGAGGCTGAAGGCCTCCTGGGCAAATACGTTGCGCTAGATCTTTCCCACTCCTCCTCCTCCTCCTCCTCCATTTCAGAAAGCTCACCTAAGGTATTTACTGCATCATTGCATCCAAGCTAAACTTGGCTGCAGAAGCAACTGAAGGGCTCTCCCCGCCTTCTTCTCCAAGGGTCACAGGGAAACACACCCTTCACAATCCCCTGGTAACTATCAGTCAGCATGGCCGACTAAGTGGTGTAATGCCTGTTTTCTATCCTAAGGCAGTGCTGCCTGTGTCTGAAACTGAAGGGTGGGGGGGTGTTAGAGTCTAGTTACATTCCTGACCCACTTTCACGTTCCCTCCCTCCTCCCCTCCTCAGGGAACAGCCAGTAAAGCAGCAGAGCCTCCACTTACAAAATCCAGGATATACACCTTAGCTATCAGGCAGTGAGCAATCTGCTTCGCGCTACTGTAGCTTCTCATCAGCCACGATTCGACTCAAAACATGCCTTTTGGGGGAGGACACGTCATACCCGTGAGCCTGCGCTACAGATGCAAATCCTGCAACCTATGGAGTACAACAGAAATTCCTTCCCCTAGTCATCAAGCAGAGTGTTTATGTATAAACCAGTAAATATGGCCCTTTCATTCTGAAAATAAACATGTTTTGCTGGCTGCAAATCCCAGTTAGTCAGAGGATTGTCAAAGCGCATGCCAACGTGATGGGGAAACAAACACGGGCCAAATATCTGCGGCTTGAACTGTTTTTAGAAATATATTCCTGGGTGATGCTCTGTGACCTGTTGACACATGGAACAAAAGCGGGTGGTGATTACGTGGCGGGCGTGCTGGGGGTAAAGGGGCTGTACCAGCAGTGGCGTAGGAGGTTAAGAGCTCATGTATCTAATCTGGAGGAACCAGGTTTGATTCCCAGCTCTGCCGCCTGAGCTGTGGAGGCTTATCTGGGGAATTCAGATTAGCCTGTGCGCTCCCACACACACCAGCTGGGTGACCTTGGGCTAGTCACGGTTGTTTGGAGCTCTCTCAGCCCCACCTACCTCACAGGGTGTTTGTTGTGAGGGGGGAAGGGCAAGGAGATTGTAAGCCCCTTTGAGTCTCCTGCAGGAGAGAAACTCTTCTTCTTCTTCTGAGTGCAGGTGGTCGATTTCTACTTTGACTGTTCCTTCACACAATTCCAGAGGAGCAGCACTATCAGTCTTTCATACAAAATGAAACAGAGGTCCAGCAGCAAATGAACATGACAATCAAACATGAAAAGGGCTAGACTAGAACCTTTCTCTTTGAGCTACTTATTTACACTTAGCGAGTCTTTACATGGGGAAGCAAGTAAAACTATGACTCTCCCCACTGTAGTCTCAAGTGGTAGCGCTCATTTTATCACATTATGCTTGCATTTGTAGATCAGGGTCTGTGCTGGAACGTTATGAGGGAGAAGGAATGGACCTCTTTTCAGACTTTTCAGTAATCAATGCTTGTTGAACTACGTGCTTATCAGTTAAGTCCTGGAAATACCTTAACGATTTAGGTACTTCCAACAGTGAGTGGATGAGTTATATTTATATCCTGACATGCAGAAGGCAGTTAATAAAACTTGCAGTCTAAAAGTGCAGGCTGGCATGACAAGTGTTTCTCCTTTCAAATTATTTTTTTTAAGTGGATTATCTAAAAAGGATTTTAAAACCCTAATATTTTGTGCGTAAAACAGTCTCCTTAAGTAGCGTAGTTAATGTTGCTTGTACGCAACTATTTCCCCATCATGTCTTGGACTGAATTCTGACCCAATCCATCTTACCCCACTCCACAGGATCTTTTCTGATGGTTCCACTTCACTGACATCTGGTGCTACTGGATCCTAAAACTGTGATCCCCAACATGGTGCCCAGCAATATGTTTCCCAGGATTCACCTCCTCCTGCCCCAAGGCAATGATCCAGTCCTGACTTTAATTCAGTAGAGCAGAAGGTACTACAGAACGTGTCAGCTAGTGGTTAACAGCGGTGGATTCTAATCTGAAGAACTGGGTTTGATTTCCCATTTTTCCACAAGAGCACCAGACTCTAATCTGGAGAACCAGGTTTATTTCCCCTCCACAAGAACCCTGCTGGGTGACCTTGAATTAGTCACAGTTCTCTCAGAACCCTCTCTGCCCCGCCTACCTCACACAGTGGCTATAAAGAAAACCCATTCAGAAACAGCTGTCTCCACTGTCTGACAATGTTTAGTTTGTAACCTCCCAATGTTTTGTGCCAATTTCCATCATTTTGTGATTGGTCCCATCCCCCATGGGAGCCATTTTGCTGTGGCAATGACCACTTGGATTGCCAGCCTCCAGGTCAGTCACGTAGCTACAATGGGGTGGGGTGGACGCCGCAGCCTGGGCACACGCCACTGGGGTTACGTGGGGGTGGGGGGTGAAAAATCACCCCCAGACCCCTCCCTCTAGCCCCGCCAGGCCCAGCAGAAACCGCTCCCTGCCAGCCTCTCCCAGCCAGGCTGCTTTTTCAGCCGGCTAAACTAAGGTAAATGGGCAGGGGCGCAGGGCATCACGGGGGTCGGGGGCCCATGGTCGGGGCCCAGGCGCTTTTTACTACCCCTACGCCACTGCTCCAGGTGGTAGCTGGACATCTCCTGGGATTATAACTGACAAGAGCTCTGTTCCTCTGGAGAAAATGGCCACTTTGGAAGGTAGACTTTACGGCATCATACCCCACTGAAATCTTTTCCCTCCCCAAACCACACCCTTCTCAGGCTCTCCCCCCTCCCAAATATCAAAGAACTGCCCACCTAGAATTGCCTAGAGCCCTCCGGGGATGAGGCGGTCTACGAAATCTAAATAATAATAATAATAATAATAATAATAATAATAATAATAATAATAATAATAATAATAATAAATACTACATGTTCTCATAATTCTCGAAGTGCCCACAATCTCAACACGTCTAGGGACCCTTAGAGACGTCTGCTGCCTTAGTAGCACTTAACATAAGACACACCAACTTCACCAAACCTAGGACCGAGATTACGATTCCTAGATTTATATTTTATCCTCACACATGATATTTAGTAAACCCTGAAATGCATTCACTGTAATGGAACCAAATGCTTTGAAGTATTTTCTACCGTTATTCATAGACAAGCTATAATTAGGGGAAATGTCACTTCCTAACCACATTTTATTATTTTGAATATCAATGGAATTTAGGCATAGTGTCCTGATACTTCAGGCCAGATGTTATATACCTATGTGTATTGTTTGGCTTGTGCCTTCCAGAATTGTCAGTTTGGCCACAGTACTACTGATCGAAAGATCTCAAATGGAATATCCTGAACTGAAAAGAGGAACATCAAAATGAGGGTTAGTCTTTCAGACCATGTGATGCTATGTAAAACTTTATATCTCGATATCATTATTATATGTAATAAAGACCAATTGGGCCTGCGTTTTTTTAAATGCTATTAAAGGTTTCTGATTCTGAATGGTCCCTTTAACTCTTTTCCAGTACTCTTTACCCAAGATATTTCTGACACACCAAAACGTCATAGGTGAAGCTTTCCAACAACTTACTTGCATGTCAGGGAAAAAATTCTCATACATCTTTACATAAGGGCCAATGAAAAAACAACAACAATTTTGACTGAGAGTTATAACCCAAAAGGACCCAGACAGCCTTAAAGCAGGCACTCAATTGTGCCTTTGATTTTCTTGTAAGGTGTTCACAGTGCCTGTGCATGAAAGCAGGTAATTCTCTACTCCCTGTTGCAAAGTACTCTAACTGGCAAGTAAAAACGTTTCAAAGTCGTGGTAAGGCAGCCTTCTCCATGAGGGTGGGATATGTAGCCATTTAGTGGTGAGAGAAACGTATCAACATATGTGTTCAGGGCTGTTCTCCTTTATTAAACCTCACGTACATAGCGGAAAAGTACATAGCGGAACAAGCATAATGCAAAATGTACATTTTACTAAAAAACTACAATCGATGGGTTGTTTTTTCTTATCTGTATGGGCTTGCGTGGCGAATTTCAGCGCTACAAATCCCCCCAAGGATAGCGATGCACCAATAGAAAGGATAAAACTAGCAACATAATCCCTCCTCCTCCCCTCTCTGTGCTGCAAAGGGTCGGATCGACAGCGGGCTCTTGCACGTATTTCGACTTCCCAACACGGTGTTAACTCCTACTTGGAAAGCAACGCGGCTCAAAAAGCAGCAGGAATCTCCTACGCCCAAAATATATTTACACCCCTGGCGTTGTGCAGACGAGTTAGGCGCCCTTTGTGTTCAGGCGGGTTTTGGCACGCCTCTGGCCAACCTTCGCCCACTTTCCGGAACGCGGTGGGGGGCTTGCTCCTCAAAAAAAAACCCTAGCCAGTCCCACTAAGACCTCAGTGGATTCTAACGATTGCAACGCGTTATAAATACACCGTGCGGAATCTACTCTCGACTGCACAAGCGGCAGGATTGTCCGCCTCAAGCGCCTTCCTGGGAAGCAGGTCCCGTCGAAAAAGACTCGCAAGCCAAACCAGAGCTGGTTGTAGAGGTGCGAGCCCCCACTTGGTGCAAAAGGACGTGTGCAAACGCCGGGTGGGGGTGTCCTGCACTGTGGGGCGTGAGCACCAGCCCTCCTCCTCCTCCCTGGTCCGCGCGCCACGTGCGTCCTGCTGCTGTTCCTGCTTCCCACCCTTCATAAACGCGCCCGGACTGGAGTTTTGCACCGCTCGCTGCAGCAGAGCCGCCGAGGATCCCGTTGTTTCCCTCCCGCAGCCGGACTGCGAAGACTGTCCCGAGGCTCGCTAGCGCCTCTCGGGCTGGCTTTTTGCTGCCTTCCCTCCCTGGGTTGGGGAGAGGCTGGATGGCAGCGGCGCATGACGGAGGCGCACAGGCCAGGCGAGCCAGCAAGGAGCCGCAGCTGCTCGGCATCCAGTTTCCTCCTCGGCGGGAGGAGGAGCGTCTCCTAGAGTCAGGCGGAGGGGTAAGGGGGCCGCGAAGCTGGAGAAGTTTGGGGTGCCCTGGAAGGAGGGGCAGGCGGTCGAGGGTTGCCCCGTGGAGACAGGGCACCTGACCCCTGCGCCCCTCACCAGGAACACAGCCAGATAGGCAGAGGTGTAGCTGTCCCGGCATGGGGCTGGCTCCGGAGGGTGGCCGCGTTGCAGGAAAAATAAAAATCTATTTTTAAGGCGTTTGCTTCCACCCCCCGCCCCCCATGCAGGACAGAAATAGGTTGCCGCGTTTGGATTTTTGCCGGTCGTTTGAATTATATGCCGAGGAAGACTTGCAAAATCTTACGGTGGAAAAAAGTTTTTTTGTTAAATATTAAGGTGCTCCCGGTGGACTCCTTGTTTATCTTGCTCCCATAGATTACCGATCTGGAATGTAAAACCTGTAGGAACCCTGACGGAAGTGGGGTAGGATCAGTGGTAGGATTCAAATAATTTAACAACTGGTTGTTTACAAGCACCATTTTAGCAACCCGTTCTGCCGAAGTGGTGCCAACCTGCTGAATCCCACCACTGGATGTGAGAATTACGATTTCTATGTCATGTTATTCCCACCCTGCTCTGCTCCGCTTTTTATTCTCAAGAAGATCAAGACAGCTTGCATGATCCATATCCTGTTTTTTCTTTAGCTCTCATGAAAACCCTTCAAGTTAGGTTATAATGAGTGATTCAAGGAGTTAAATATTTTCATTCTGGGTTGCTTTATTATGGTTTTTATTAAGAGACCTTACATTGGGGTAAGGGGGCCGCAAAGCTGGAGAAGTTTGAAGACCACATCTACATCTGAAGACCAATCGACCCTGTGACTTGCTCCTGTTGATACAGCAAAGGGAATTGGTCATATTATTATTACTATTATTATTTCGATTCGATTTCGAATACCTTTAATGGCATATAAATTGTTTAAGATTAACTTAGCAAGATAATAACAGCCTTTACAACTTTACAATTTCTGACGAGTTAAAATAACACCATTTAAAAATTTAGCCATCGCTTCCAACAGCTCGTAGTTGTGGCTGTTTAAAAGATATATAACCTTCTGTTTATCTGTAATGCCTTCACTTCCATGCAGCTATTATTATTTGAAATCACAGTTGCTGGTTTTGGCCTTCATAAGCATCGAATCTCAAGAACCTAGGATGTGATCATGTATCGGGGTTGTATTCGTGTGGATATGAGTAATGTGGCCTTTTGTAATTGATAGATGGAGATTTTATCAATTTGTAGATGGTTCATGCACTGCCCAAGGTTTTTTGGAATGGCACCCAGCCCGACAATAATAATAATAAATTGTTTGCTGTCACGTCACAGCTTATTATGACAACCCTGTAAAGTTTTCAAGGCAAGAGACATTCAGAGGTCTTTTGCCACTGCCTGCCTCTGGGTAGTAATTCTTACATTTCTTGGTGGTCCCCCAACTAAATACTAGCCAGGGCCAGCCCTGCTTAATTTCTGAGATCTGATGAGACTGGGCTAGCCTAGGGTATCCAGGTCAGGTCACCCCATTATACTTCCTCATGAAAAGGAGCATGCCTTCACTAGCCACAGTGGTGTGGCATGTTTACACAAGACGACATGGAATAGCTCTCTGCAGTTACCACACCAAGGTTAGACCGGGGGGGGGGGGGTGTCCCAAAGAATGTGTAAGCCGTGCTTCTCTCCTCAGTTCAAGGCTCAGAAAAGAAGACACAAATATTGGGACAATACGAGCTAGAGAATTAATGCCAGAATTTCGACTTGATCCTGTTATAATTTCAACATGACAGTCTTGGATTGTCTTCAAAACTTTTGCCACACTTGTGGCTTTAGCCAAGTCATTTAATAATTTCCAAGGGGCTATTACTTAATTCATATCTTGTACTAGATTCTAGAAGCCTCATGGTGAATCTTGTGTAGCGGAGACCTTATTTGAAATCCCTGGTTCTTAGTTTCTTTGTTTTCAGAAATTATTCCAAGAGGAAAAGCCCTCTGTTTCCAAAGCAGTGGCTGTAGATAACATTGATAATGCAAAAGTAAGGAAAAGAAACTCTGTACATGCTTATAGATCTACAGTACTGCTGTAATGCTCTCCCATCAGCTGTGCTACCAGGGAGGTTTGCCAAAACTCCCTATCAGCAAATGCTTTGTGCATGTAATGAGGACTAGACTCTACAGTACATATTTTATTATACTGTCCCCTCCTTATGGCACCTAGAACAAAATGGCTATCTCCGCTGTTAGCAAAAAAAGAGCACGCATCTGATTTGCCAAAGATCAACTTTTTATTAGATAACACCAGCAGCGAAGTAGCCAAATTTCTTGACGTGAGTATATATAATCCAGAGATCCAAGGGTTAACTGGCCTAATTCCTTTCTCCCCTTTGTTTTAGCTTTCAATTTATATACTGATATTTGTTCATAATTTTATTTTCATGACCTGTTTGGTGACTGAATTCTCTGTTGATAGAATTGTATCATTATGCCAGTAAAGGTTGTTGAACTATTATACTGCTGTGTGACACAGAGGGTGTGGCAAATAGTATGTTGCTCCTGAATTATGAAGATGTAGATTCTGTTCTCCAGTTAGCTGTTAACATTCATTGGGTGACATTGGGCATTGCTCACTGTACCTCAGAATAGCTGATAGTATGGATAATAACCCCATATAGGCTGTATTATTTGAGGAAGGTTATAATACAAGTAAGGTAGCAGACCTTGCTGTGCAAGTCACCCTGAATTTTTGGAAAATGTTTTCGATCTCCCCTTTACCTCAATGTTTGTCCACACTCACCCCTTCAAAAGGATTCATGGCCACCGAGATAATCCCCCCCCCCTTTTTTGGGTGGGGGTGGGGGTTTATAGAATCAATGCTTTGTTGCTTCCTGGCTGCGATTTTCGGCAGTTTCGTGTATTCGATGATTCAAAGATTTAACCCAAAAACAGGAAAAAAAACCACCCAGAAATGACGGAAATAAAAAGGCAGTGGGGAACAGAGTGCCCTCAGGAACATGGTAAAATGGCACTGAAGTGGAAGTTCAGGGATGGCGCAAAGGCATGGAAAACAACACCGGCAAAAATAAAACATGTTAAATATGCTTGCACAGCAAGGGAAGACATCTTGAAAATGTTTCAAACCAAAAAATCATTTAAAAGGGATTCTGATAAAACATTTCCAGGCTGGAAACAAAATGTTTTTGGGACTAAATGGGGACCAAAACAATGCGGAACTCTATGGAGGAAACATTTTATTTCCTGCCTGAAAACGTTTTAAAAGGTTTGTGCAGAAAGTGCCAATGTTACTGTAAGATTCTAAATCTTGGCTTAGAGTTCCCGCTGGTTAGTAGTGGATGTAGCTGCAGAAGATTTGTCTCGTTATGGCCAAGGGTTCGGATACTAGCTAACTCCAATTATGCCATGCTAGCAAATAATCAGAGTAGCATAGTGCTTAGAGCAGTGGTGGCAAACCTATGGTACTCAGAGCCCTCTCTGTGGGCACGTGCAAATAGAGTCCCCCACACACACATATCGAGGCTGGCCTGGGCTGCTGGGCTCGATTATTAGCATTAAACCAAATCCTAGTTTTGGGGAAGCAGTGTAGGTAACCCTGTTAAATGCTGTTAAACCCCACTGATTTTCATGCAAAGAACTAAAGTGTGATCCTTTACTGGGGAGGAAGCTCGGTTGGTGGCAATGGGGCTTGCTTCTGAGTAAACCCTCCTAGGGTTGTGATTCATCCGTTGGAAGAGTTGCACGGTTGCTTCAAAGCAAAGCCACTTACTCCTGAGTAACGCACGCCTCGGAGCCAACCGTTTTTTCTAAACTAAAACCTCAGCATTCAGATTAAATTGCTGTGTTGGCACTTTGCGATAAATAAATGGGTTTTGGGTTGCAATTTGGGCACTTGGTCTCAAAAAGGTTCGCCATCACTGGCTTAGAGTGTTGGGGGCTAGTATTTGGGAGACCCACCCATGTTCAGATCTCCTCACTGCCAAGAAGCTTCATTGTAGGACCTTGGGCCACCCATATCTGCTAAGCCTACTCAACCCCACAGGGTTGTGACGAGGATAAAATGGTGAAAAAAAATATCAGGTTTGCTCTTCTGAGGAAGAGTGAGATAAATGCTGACAAGATAGATATATCAGAAATAAGTTTTAAAATAATGTTGAGATACCAGGTTATAGGTCTAACAGGTTGGTGTGGGATAAGCAGCCTTTTTTTTTTTAGATAAACTGCAGTTTGCATTTGTTGAAATGTAAGTTTGCTATCAGTCCTTAACATATTGGTAAAGCCGCACTACGGATGTAAATTAAAATTCAAACTGGAAGGGTGACTTATGAAGCTTAAATCAGTTCTGGGTTTTATTTTTGCTGCAAGCTGATCCACTAAAGCAGACCTTTGAATTCTCTTGTATGTTTAATCCCAAATGAATAGCATTTGCACATAGCACAGCTAGTGCAAGAGAGACAAGGTTCATTTATGTTGTGTGTGTGAAAACACTGTTTAAACTAAGCAAAAGAATAGCAAGTTGCAGAGTAAGACACAATCTGTATTATGTTTTTAAGTATTAAGTCACAGTTGAGGAACACAGGTTTCATCAACATGGCTACACAGTTAGTTAAAAATTGTCCCCTCCCTCAATTACTTTCTGTTCTTTCATATTTATTGACTCTTGGCAGATCATAGATATGCATCATTCAGTATTTCATAGACTTGACCATCTGCTTGCCTTTTAAATGTACAAGAGGTCATACGCTTAACCAAAAGTCTGCCCTACCCATAGAATAATGCAGTGGTATGTATCCTCCCACCTGCTGCACATCATTTTTTTTAATGCAAAACATGTTTCAGAAAATTAAATGCAAACAAATTGCTGAGCTGTTACGAATTTCAGTTCTACCATGTGTAGCTTTTATACGGTACCGAAGTCTGTCTTGTGGAATTGTGAAAAATATAGCCCTAAAAATATAGACCTAAATGGCATTAGTTGGAAAGAGAATAGTGCCTTGTTCTGTAAGTAACACGCAAAGGGACAGAGAATGTAGAAGACCAGTTTGGCTGGAATTAAAAGGAAGGCATCGTACTGATTCAACTTCTGTGCATAGGAACAGGAAGCAAAAAAATTGGCCTATCATTCTTTGTGCTGTTGAATTTTAAAGAACGCCATGCTCCGGCCTTCCTGACTGAGAACAAGCAAGGACGTCAGATTAAGCAAGTGGGTGAATACAAGACTAAGGCTGATTCCGCACACGCAAAATAATGCACTTTCAAGCTGCTTTCACAACTGTTTTTGCCATTCCGCACAGCTTCAAAGAGCCCTGAAAGCAGCTTGAAAGTGCATTATTCTGCGTGTGCGGAATCAGCCTAAGATTCAGCCAACACAGCCATAGTCTGCATATCACCACTGGTGTTAGCTAGTCAGCCATATCCTTTTACCTCATGCTGTGGAGAATCTTGTTGTTCATCAACTCCTAAGACCTGCTAAGAAAAGATTGTCTGTAAGATGGCTTAATGGAATGTCCAGAACTATTTTTGTCTGAAATCGGGACTGCTGGTCTGTCCCATCATCAGCATCTCCAGTTAAAAGAAATGGGTAATAAGGAATGTGAAAGGGACTCAGAGCACTCAACGGTGACCCTGAAAGATGAATAATCTGACTCGGCACAAGCCAGTTTCACGTGTTCATGAAGAAAAAGTGTTTCTATCTTTAAAAAAAACTTTTATTCATCCTTGGGTATCCATACTGGTGTTGAGTAGTGGTTCGGGTGTTGTATTTGGCTCCTTCCGCACATGCAGAATAATGCACTTTCAATCCACTTTTGCAACTGTTTGCAAGGTGATTTTGCTATTCCGCACAATAAAATCCAGCTGCAAAGTGCATTGGAAGTGGATTGAAAGTGCATTATTCTGCATGAGCGGAAGGCACCTTAGAGTCTGAGCGATCTAAGTTGGCATTCCCACTTGGCTCTGAAAGCCTGCTGGGTACCCTTGGACTACTCACCTGCTCCCAGTTTAACCTACCTCACAGGGTTGTTGAGGATAACATAGAAAAGGGGAGAAAGCTGTTTTGGATCCCCATTGGGGAGAAAGGCAGGGTAGAAATGATGCAGATAATTATTTTAATGTACCGCTGTCTCATGTTTTCCTGGCTAGCTGAAATTTTAACAAACATCTTCTTCACCTGCTAAGATTCTTTATACTGTCTAGCTCATTCTGCTCCAAACACCAGTCACCCTGGCAGAGGATGACATCTTGGCATTCTTCTACAACCTGAGACTAGCAGAATAAGAATAGGCATGGCATAGTGGTTAAGAGCAGGTGGACTCTAATCTGGAGAGATGGGTTTGATTCCCCACTCCTCCATGTGAAGGGCTGACTCTTAATTTTGGGAACTGGATTTGTTTCCCCACTCCTAAATTCTCTCTGAATGTCTTTGGGCTAGTCACAGTTCTCTCAGAATTTCTCAGCTCGACCTACCTGACAAGGTTTATGTTGTAAGAGAGGAAGGGAAAGGAGTTTGTCAGTCCCTTTGATTTTCCTTACAGCAAAGAAAGGGATGATATAAATTTTAACTCTTCTATGCTGTTAGAAAAGAAGCCTGGAAACACATTCTGTTAATAAGGTATCAAGGGGGAAAGGGTGTCCATTGTATGATACCATCTGTGCTCTTTTTTGGAGCTGGAGAAGATTAAACTGTTAGATCAGCTTTTCCCCCTTTAATCCTGTCAATTTATAAAGTCTGATTTAGAGTGTGTTTCTTCTGATATGAGAATAATGTATTTTCAAGTGTATTCTACACTTATTGAAGATATTGCCGTTCTTTCTTCACATGCATATATGTGGAATATGTATGTCTGGAAGCCATCAAATAACTCTTTCTGTTTCTCCCACAGAAGGAAATCTAGGCCGTGATACACTATACTGCAAGGATGAGATACCGGTAGGGCTGTCATCAATATATCTAATTCTCAGTATGGCCAAATCTGTGGATACCTAATTCAGAAACTGGAGCAAGAACAGATAAGACAGGTCTTTCTACAAATCTGAAAACACCCAAGAAAAAAACAATCTAAAATCTACCGTATATACTCATGTATAAGTCGAATTTTTCAGCACATTTTTAATGCTGAAAAAGCTCCCCTCGACTTATATGTGGGTCATTAAATTTTTTTTTGTGTTTTTACTTTGCCGGCCAGCAGGGGGGCGCAGTTTTTATGCTAGCGGCACCAAAATGTCAGGGTACCCCCAGAAGACTCTCCTGATGATACCAGCCAAGTTTGGTAAAGTTTGGTTTAAGGGGTCCAAAGTTATGGACCCCCAAATGAGGTGCCCCCATTCCCCATTGTTTTCAATGGGAGCTATTAGTACATGGGGCTACCCTTTGGAGAGCCCATAACTTTGGCCTCTCTGGACCAAACTTCACCAACCGTGGCTGGTCTCTATCAGTGAGAGTCCACTTTTATGATACCAGCCAGGTTTTGGGTGAAGTTTGGGTCAGGGGATCCAAAGTTATTGGACCCCCCAAAGGATGCCCCATCCCCATTGTTTACAATGGAAGCTAATAGTAGATTTTCTCCATTTTCTGATAATATCCACTCTTAAAATCTAAGTTAAGCTACATTTGGACATACAGATGATAATGAGGAATCCAGTTTTGGAGGAGGGATTTTAACTCTTGTGTTTTTTAGCTTGGTTGCTGAGTTTGAGCTAAGGTTTTTGTACTTTTAAAGTTATTGTTGATAACATATTGTTCTTGTTGACCCTCTTTTCCACTTACAGAGCCAGTTTACTGTTTTTCTTTGAAATAAATATTCAAAAACATTTAACCTACTGATGCCTCAATTGATGTAATTTTATTGGCATCTATTTTTATTTTTGAAATTTCCCAGCAGCTGCTGCATTTCCCACCCTCGACTTATACGCGAGTCAATAAGTTTTCCCAGTTTTTTTGTGGTAAAATTAGGTGCCTCGACTTACATGCAGGTCTACTTATACGCGAGTATATACGGTAATACAAATAACAATTGGGGCGGTTAAACCCCTCTGAAATAATAGAAGCAACACTTGTAGAATAGAAGCAACAGCTTTAAGAAAGTGATGCCTTTATTGGCTGTTGCTCAGGAACCGCAACAATATTGGCAGCCTTCAAGCCTTTGCTTCTGTCAGTAAAAGGCAGGAGGAGGAGCAGGGTAATTTTCAGGTGCCCCTCACAAGTCTCTGCACATTCCCCGCTACGCAACTGAGCCTAGCACAGCCACATTTACTGTTTTCCCAGGTAGAGGCTGTCAGGGGAAAGAAATAGGGGGAGATAAAGATAAGTTGGTAGGAAGGAGAAAAGAAAGGAAAGAGGAAATACTGAGGGAGGTGAAAAGACAGGTCCTTTGCTTGTATAATACTAATCTTTAAGATTGAATTGAAATTTTGCTGCTGAGGAACACAGTTAGATCCATCATTGGCAGTTGAATCTGTGTAGCATATACAACTAACTTCTATAAAGGTCGTACTGGAGCAAAAGTAGTGTAGCAGCAGCTTCCAAAAATATGATTTAAAGCAACATTTCTCAACATTCTTAAACTCTGCTCTTTGACCTGTTTTTTTAACTTTATGGGAAGGGCCCTTCTAATCCAGAACCAGCCATGGGTTTGGCGTATGGGTATGCTGATACACTCAAATGCAGCCATGGGCGTGCTGTTGCTAGCCACGTATTGGCGTAAAGATTCCTTTAACATGGGTGCTGTCTGTTTTCTTGTAAATTGTTATCTCTGCTGTCAAGTTTGTCTTCAGTGTGTGTGAAATAACAATATGGCATAATGTATTTGAGGCTACACAAAGTGTTTCCCCACCCAGCTGAGTAAGTCAACCTAGAGGGGAATTACTGTGATCCACAAGCAGAAAGAACAAGATAGTTGATGAGACATTCAGAGCTGTGGCTGTCCTTTTCGGAAGAAAATGCCTGCAGAAACCAGTCATCTGTGATGCTCCGGTGGTTGCTGATAGCACTCTGCTTGGTGGGATGAGGAGCGGGATTTGATAACCCAGACAGGCATAGCCCGAAAGCAGGAAACCTGCCAGTGGTCAGCCAACTGACGAAGATTGTTTAAGAGCTGATTATATTGTTAACAAGTTTTGCTGTCTTGGTTATTGAAAACAAATCAGCTCACTGTGGGTATAACTAGTAAAGATTGCTACTTCGTAATGTCTGAAAAGTTCTCAAGCATTCTGGGTTATCAGAACATCCAGCTGATAAGAGTATTGGAGAAACAGCAATATGAGTTGGGCACAGATAGAACTTGGGACTCTCTGGGTAAAACTGGGTTACATCAGCGAGTAAGCTGCAAGAATTGCTCTGTGGAAATCTGTTGCTGGATCATCAAGTCATGCTGCCTGCTTTAGCATATATTTGCATATAATGTGATGAGTTTATATGTAGGTAAATAAACTGATCTTACAAAGATGCTATAGTCTCCTGTGTGATTTCTAACAACAAGGACTTGCGCCCTATCGGAGGCAATCTTCAAGCATTACTTGTATCTATTTATTAAAATACTCTAATCCCACTTTTTGGCAAATGGAACCCTCCAGGCAGCTTACAGGAATATAACAGTCATCCAAAAAAAAATCCCCAATAAAAATGCAAAATTTAAAACTGCTAATGGATTATCAGACAGGAATGTCTCAAGGCTACTTGCATGAAGAAAAAGGAGATGCAAGTCTAACAGCCTCATCCAGAGGTGGAGGGCTGAGTCTGCCAATGGGAGAGCCACGTAGCCACTCCAGCGGATTTGCCCTCCCTGGGGCACTTGCTCTGGAGGAGGGGCGAACGTGCCAGCATATGTCAGCTGCCACCCTTCCTGGAGGTGGGATGCAGTGCGGGATGTGGCCCCAGTATCATTGTACCCCCACCACCACTGGCAGTGCAGTTGGCTCCCTCTCAGCCGTTTGCAGATGACAGACATACACCTCCCAAGAGGATGCATAAGTCTGTTCAGCCCAATAGGGGCTTCCTGGCGGTGGGGAGGCTTTTGGGCATTTTAAGCTTCCCCTGGCCACCGTGGAAGCCTCTTTGGAAGCAGCAGCCCCTTGGATGGGGCTGCCCATGGAAGGTAATGGAGACAGCCCTAGCCCAGTCAAAAGCTTTGAGAGTTAGCAAGTACTTGCTGCCCTGCTAAAGACGGCAAAGAAAGGTTCCACTTATGCATGACAGGGAGGTGATCCCTTAATCTTGGTGCTGCCACTGATAAGGCCCTGCCGTGTGTTATACCCTTTTCCACTGAAAGATTTACGTGCAATCAGTCATGGTTTGGGGGAAGTTAAAGTGTTCCCACAGCTGAAAATAGTCCCCATTGACCCCTGTGGAAACATGCTTTGACTCGTACTATGTAGGCTGCAAATTTCTACGCCGCTGCTTGAAAGCGATCTTTGCTGCCAAAACCAAGAGATCGTTTGGCTGGAAGGAACTCTGTTTGGATTAGGCAATCCTAGATGCGACAAAAGTAGGCAGGGGCAGGGTGAGATGCTGGCAGGCCTTTTGGAGAAAGGTACTCCCAGAGCAGTGAACCCAAAGATGACCCCGCTTCTGTCCAAGACCCCCCTTCTCCCATGACAAGGTCGTCAGTGAAACCCTTCACCCTGTCCTCTTACCCCTGCTAAGACTGAGCAGGCTGACAGACTATTCCAAAGCCATTTAGCTGTCTGCAGGTGCTTCTGTCTGCCCTGTGAAGCAACAAGAGGCCAAAGGGGAGGGGATTCAGGTATCTTCTCCACCAGACCTTTGCAGGTCGTAGCCCAAAAAATGCCCTCAATGATGCAAGCAACGTGATTTCTCCACCCCCCTTCACCTTGGAGATGGACATTGTAAAGTAGACGAACCCGGCAGTGAAGGCTATTGGCAGGGCCAGGATGCCCATAATAGCCACATCCAGCCAGACCAGGCTGGGGCGATTCTTCTGACAGTACTTCTCGGTCCATTGCCCGTTGCCCATCATGTAGGCAGCAGAGTCTGATCAGAAGTACGGTTGGCTTAGGGCAGGGGTCTGCAACCTGCCTCTCTCCAGATGTTCATGGCAGGGACTGATGGGAATTGTAGTCCATGAACATCTGGAGAGAGGCAGGTTGCAGACCCCTGGCTTAGAGCTTCCTGGGCCACCCTAGTGGTATCCAGAGGCAATCCAGAGCATCTTCTCTTCTCTTCTGGTAGCGGCCTCTCCTTTCCATGGCGATAATGCACACCACTTCCTGGCCTAATCCTCAGTCTCCTGTAAAATGGTAAGGGGGGGGGGGGGACAGAATAAGGCAGGCACTAGGACCCCCACGGATCAGTCTACCACAAATAAGGCCCAGGAAGAAGTGGTGGATTAATTTACTTAGTTGTACTTAGATTTTTCGGTGGAAAAGAGAATAACTCTCAGCTCTTGAATGTGATCATAGAAAGGCCTGATCTTGGAATTTCGCTATGTTTATATTGGAGAAGGCGAGCTTTCGGGCCGCCTGTTGCCACGTTTGCCACTTTTTTAGCTGAAGTGGTAAATGAAAGAGGACAGCTTTCTAAATGATCTGATTTTAACTAGTCTGATTTAATTATTTAAAGAATGTAATACTATATATTTATATAAGCTCTGTATTTTAACAAAATTATATTTAGTTTTATTGGATATTCTATTATGCCAGTATTTTAACCTTATGGTTGAAATATAATGTCTCTACATTTGACATGCCTAATTAAGGTCTTATTGTATTGTATAGTAGTACTACCCCCATGCATGCCCTGGGGGTATTCCAGACTGCACTTGGTGAGTAATTCAATTGGATCAAAAGTGGTATACCTTGATGGTACCCCAAACTTTCACTTCAAGGAGAGGAATAAGCTATTCTTTTTCCTTAACACTATATCAGATGAAGAGTATTTTTGACCTGGTCCAATATGGCACAGAAATGTGAACTGACTCCTGTGGTAAATTTTCACTAACAAAATAATGGAAAATAATAATCTTTGCCAGTTTCCCCCTGCCACTGCAGATCTCTGATCCCCCCCCCCACCCCTGTTCCTGGGGTCCCTGTTCCCCAGGACCAGAATTTTGGGTGCAGTGCAGGAGGGGAAATCACCTTTTGGCTAATGGAAATGCCTTCCTTTAGGAAGACCTAATGTGGGATCAAAGCCACAATTTTTAAAAAAGCCCTACATTGTCCAATATTTAAAAACGGGGAGAAGTAGTACATCCATATGTTTATGGTTTCTTTAATTGGCAGAATTTTCTCAGCCGTATATTTGAATTTCCTTATTTTTGTTGGCATTCATTTTGGCACAATCTAATGCAATGTGTCTTTGCATTTGGCTCTTACAAGAAGAAAAACTATCCAGTATTATTGGAGGAAATCTCAATAGGTCGTTTGTTAGTTCAGGGATTTTCTTTCTGCATGGAAACTTTTATGTGTATATATATATAAATATATATATATATAATGGATGTCCCCAGCTGCCATCTAAAGAAATGTGCAATCTTTGTTTTAACCATCTTGGCACTCCAATACTTTATTGCTAGCATGTTTTGCTGGGCATGTCTGCTCTTGATCTTCGCACTGGGCTCACTGTTGGCTGCTCCAGTTGAACCTATGCGGGTTTGCCAGCTTGCGTTGATGCTCCATTTTATCCCAGGTAGCATTCGTCCACTTTATCTTGTCCCCTCTTCCCAGAGATGTAACCAGACACAAGGTACAACTTGCTGCCCTGAACCCATAAGTAGTAATATTCAAAATTAGGTAACTTGTTGCAACCGCCACTGTGTGCTCAAGACAAAAGTCAACTCCACTCTGCTGTTTTCTGCTCGAGGCGCTTCAGGCAGGTGCAGGCACCAACCTGTGCGAACTCTGCCTTCAAGGCCGTGATGTCAGCTGCCTCCTTTGTGCATTAGGCCTTGTTTCAAGAAGGGTGTGATTAGTGAAGGGAAATATTCTTTCCTGGAAGATGTTAGCAATTTCCTGGAATGTGCCTGGTTCTCTCTGCTTCTCAATTTATACTCAGAGGTACTTGCTTCAGGAGAGAGATGTAAGTGTACAAGAAGTGTCAGTCATGAGCAGATTCTGGATTGGATCATTGTGAACAATTTTGCCACCATAAGGTCATAGCCAAGGGGTTAGACTGGGCATGTATGCAGCAGTTGTTATACCTGGTAGACATTAGCTGAATTCTGTCAGGTCTAGGGAAAAATACAGCCTGTCGACATTCATCTATTCTGCCTGGTGGGCTTAATTCCTACCATATGCAAATTGCTGGCTTCTGCAGCCTCAGTTTGCATTGAGTCCATGCAACAAAGGGAGAGGAGGATTTAACCCTTCAGCCACCTCTTGATAATGCTAATAAAAATCAGGTTCCATGTTTAATTAGCATTTTAAAAGGGGGGCAGTGGAGAACAATTCAAAATGCATACAGTCACCAGATTAAACTCGCAAAACCAAGGCCCTCCCTACGTGACCATGGTGCAAATTGGGGAGCCCAGTCCTGCAGTGTGCATTTAAAAAAACAAACAGGCAGAGATTTTTAGATCTGTTTTTGCTCTAAAACATGGTGCAGCCATATGCCTCTAAATTGCAAATTTGCAGGATTAACTATTCCCCCATATCAAAAAATGGGGGGGGGGTTTATCCCTGCATCTAAAAAGCAAGTGTGTCAAGGAACAGGCTATGCTCAGCTCACCTCTTTCTGCTTAAACCTAATGTTGTGGATGAAGGGACTGTATGGGACAGAGAGCCTTCATCCATGAACCCATGGTCTTGTCAGACAAAGGGTGACCACTTCAGTAAAAGGTAGTGGCACCACTATCATAATACCACTTGTTCAAATGGCCGATCTGGATATAGTGCTATAGAAAAATACAAATTGGTCCAGGATAGCACCTGTGATAATATAAAGCTTCCCTTTGCAGAACCTGGACAGTTGCGGTTTTCCACCATCTTGATCTTTCCTAGCCCCATTTTCTGGGATTTCTTGATATTATTTACGACTGAACCTAGAAATTTAAGTCTGCAAAGCATGTGCTGCCACTAAGCAATGGCCTCACCCTTTTCCACCCTCAGAAAGATACTGATGAGATTACTTGCTTATCAGATCTTTACCCCACCCTTCCATCAAGGTGACAAGCATTCAGCTATGTGAACAGATAGTGATTCCCCAGTGAATCACAGAGCTAACCAAATGCCCAGGATATATTCTACATGGATGTACACCTATTTTTCACGTATAATCCTACTTGTGCTGCATTAAATGGAAGGGTTAAAAAGAACGTGCTGTGAATATCCTCTGGTCAGCTGAAATGCAAAAATCCCAGAACTCGCAAACTAACGTTCGGAAGACAGCATACCAGAGTCCTAAAACACATAAAACCATTTATTTGAGAACTGAAGACCATTTCATCAGATTATAAAATAGATCCTCAGATGGCAGACACAGAGTTAAATAGAAAAAAATTACAAATAGTGGAATCAAAATACTGTGAAACATAAGATATGCATAGTGTGGTATTATTATGTAAATTCAGTCGTGTTCAAAATAAGCACGGTGACCATTCACAATAGAAGTAATTGGTGATAACACAGCCTCCTTTTTTTAATAACCTGATTAACATCTGTGGCCGGGTGAGAAATTTAGGAGCCTCCCTTTGAAGTACTTTTGAATGTATCATCCTGTGATCTACACAGCTATCCTTGGCAACTGATTTTCTGTCAGAAGTCCTGGGTGGCAGCAGGCCTGTCTTTGTTTCCAGACAGACCCTTAATCTAAAACACCTTCTTGCTAGCAACAGCTTCCCAGACACAAGCCCAAGAACCAGACCCCTTAACTTAACTAAATGCCAATTCTGTTCCCATATCCACTCAGCCAATGCTATTACGAGAGCTAATATCATCAGTTGTGCTGTGAAGTTCAATCGTTTGTTTATCTTCCAGTGTGACTGATAGAAGTCATTATCTGCCCATAGTGCCCTTCCATCTCTACACTGAACAAACCAGTCAGTCTCTATGCAAAATAAACTGACACAAATCTGATAATATTCAGAAACCACTGAGAGAACATCGTAGTCTCCCCTGGACATTCTGAACATCACTATTCATCAACAAAATAATTTTAAAAGATAGCTGCAGATGAAACTGCTGAGCTAAAGATTCATCAGTACAAATAAAGACTAGATGTTTTTCACACTTTCCGGAAATTTATAGACCTCCAACTTACATTAAACTGATCATTATCTATACTTGTGAATGATCACTCCAGTAATCTTGAATATATTTGTATTTTACATAAAAGAGATGGTTGTTGCCGATTTGTAATTGGCAAGCCAGTTCTGGGAGGGGAGATTAAGACATTCAAAACAAATAAATAAACAAACCATAGGCTGCATTTCATGGTGTTTTAAGCCTACTGTTTACAATTTTTTCCCTGTATCTGCATGATTATGTCTCACAGTGGATTTGATTTGAATCAAATCAGTTTAAATCACAATCAGTAAGACTTGATTTAAATCATGGTTTTCTATTTAAGTGGCACTTCTCATGATGTCATTTCATTTGGGCCACCGGGCCTCGCATTTCTTTGCTGCAGTGTTTGCATTTTGCCTGCCTGCCTGTCTTACCCATAGGTAGAGGAATTTCATTAAAATATTCCCAAACTGAGTCTTTTTTTTAATGGCCTGCTGGCTGCCCTTATAGGTCATTACCTCCAGAGAAAGGATAACATGATAAACCTCAGGCTATATCCACTAATATCCGAAGACTCGACAGTATACTTCTCAAAAGATTTCACTTTCATTTTCAGTGATTTGCCCCTCCCTTTCAGTATCCTTATTTCTACAGCAGTGGCGTAGGAGCAGCAGTGACGTAGGAGGTTAAGAGCTCGTGTATCTAATCTGGAGGAACCGGGTTTGATTCCCAGCTCTGCCGCCTGAGCTGTGGAGGCTTATCTGGGGAATTCAGATTAGCCTGTGCACTCCCACACACGCCAGCTGGGTGACCTTGGGCTAGTCACAGCTTCTCGGAGCTCTCTCAGCCCCACCCACCTCACAGGGTGTTTGTTGTGAGGGGGGAAGGACAAGGAGATTGTCAGCCCCTTTGAGTCTCCTGCAGGAGAGAAAGGGGGGATATACATCCAAACTCTTCTTCTTCTTCTTCTTCTACTTAGTAGTGCGGCTCCACTTGAGTTTGGCAAGACAAGAATTTTCTGTAATAAAAGCAAAGGTTGCAAGGTTTGGCCAATCCTAGGAGAGAAAGGATTTTCCAAAAACAACACACAGGTCTAACTAAATCTTTATCTGCAGAAACACAACAAAAGAAGTTGTCTGCAATCAGGACCCAGTGTTCTGAGCTGATCATATTCTGAAGTCTATGCTCATCTTGGGTTTTGTCCAAACTACCAAGAGCAGAACATTCCCACCATCCCTTCTGCTACCATCTCTACTCCCAGGTGCCCCCAGATTTCAACAGACTCCCATGAATGGTGCTGGGAACCATTTCCTAACCTGGGCCTGCAGCGAGAGCAGAGATGAGTTGGCAAAAACTGCTTCCCAGTCTCCCACTGGTGACAAAACATCTGTCAACCTCCAAACTGTGCCTACAAAACAGCCCCTTTCCGGTCATTCTTTCTCAATCTGTAAATGTCCAAGTAAACAGATTTCCACAAAAACATACCTCAAGTGAGATCCTGTATGATGGAGACCACAGACTGAAACTGTATTCTTATGATATAGGAGCACAGTGGCAGTTGCTCCCTTGTAATGCTGTTTGGCACAGTTTCCAGTAAGAAGGGCATTAGCACAGTTTCCAGTAAGAAGGGTATTGCACTGATTGTGTGAAGGGACAAGACTATGTGTAAGCAGGATCCATCTCAAGTCTTTGATGCCTATGTGGCTGTTATCATTTAACCTCACACTCCCTCGCCATTTTCAGCATTCTTCTGTTTTGAGGAACTACGTGGGACAGCAGTGCAAGGAAGCAGCACCTATTCTGCTCTTCTATTATCATAAGAATTGCATCCAATCTAGATATTCTTTTGGAATGGAACTAAACCCTGAATAGACTTCCCTGATCAAGCATGCAGGAAACAGAAGTCAAGAACATTACGATTAAGAGAATCCAAAAACAAGGAATGTAATGCCATTTACTAAAGCAAATCAAAACACTGGCTTTTGGTATTGGGTGCTATTTGTTTTTGCTGTGGGACAATGCAGCTGTATCTCTGTTATGATTACCAGTGGCTATAGTCATCAGGGATGCAAGTACATGAGATGCTTACAGAAAGCGAAAGTTCTTTTTGGTAGATTATGCGCAAGGCATCTGCTGCACGATGGGGGCAAATGTGCACTGTCACAAGATTTCTTGTACAGACGTATTTCCTCAAGCCCCGCTTCCACTTTCTATTGTCTCCGTGGCAAGCGAGACCATTTCCAGCACGAATTTAATTTTGCTTTACAGCCAGAATGGGCAGAGTTGTCAGTGAGTACAGCTTTGCCCTGGACCTAGATCTATGGTTTCTCTCATTCCAAGACTTGTCTGAACACTGATCAATAGGCACAGGAGGTAAACCGACTGATTTTGTTGCCTTGATTGCATCTTCTTTGTACTCTTTCCAGCAATGTTGCCAATGGCCTGTTGCTCAGTGAGAAAGGGAAACGAGAGAAGGGAAGAACCTTCCTTGATGTTCATCACTGATATAGCAGGAAGTTGCACAGCAGTCGGTGATCTTGCACGCCTTGGTAATTCCAGTTTCACCAACAGATTTTCAAGGCTCTGTTCCATCACTACAGAGGTCCTCATTTTGAGAGCCAGGGTGGTGCAATGGTTAACAGTGCCAGATTAGGATCTGGGAGACCCCGATTCAAATCCGTACTCACTATTCTGCCTTGGAAGTTTACTGGGTGACCTTGGGCCAGTTTCTCTCTCAGCCTAACCTACCTCAGAGGGTGGTTGTTGTGAGGATGAAATTAGAGAGAGGGAAATGATGCAAATCCCTCTGGTCCCTATTTTGGGGGAAAACATGATACAAATACATGTTTATATAAATCTCTTTATATAAAAAGAGATATTACAACAGACAGACCATTGAAAGTGAACTGCTATGTACATATAGCACCAGAGTTGCATAGTAAAACAGGCGAGTCCAGATTCCATTATTGCCTTGTCAATTCTGGGTTGTGAAAGAAATTCCAACCACAAATATGATTTGATTCTAAGCAATGTTTTAGCTTCCACCTCTCTTTTCCATTGAGGACTGAAGCTATGCTAGAGAATCTACAGCAGAAAGATGTCCTGGAAAGCTGGTTAGATTTGTTAATATATTCATGTAAGAATCACCTTCAAACTTAGAAGACTGTTGGAGACCATTAAAAAAACAATAGTTTCACTGGGCCAATGAGAAGATAAACTAGGTCAAACCTTAACGGTGGTTGTCTACCCAAAGAATGCTCTTATAAACATTAGTTTCATTATCTTTGTAAGAATATTGTACAGGTTTGAGGTTATTTTTGTGATATCTGGTGTTGTGACCTAAAGGTTTTGTGGCTTATGATGTTGTTTTATATAAAAAGATGGAACCCTAGAAATAGAAGAAAAAAGTATTTTGATTAAATTAGTGATATAATAAGAAAGAGTTATTGCAGCTGTGTGAACTTTAATACAGAGGTGTCCAACTCTAGCACTTCAGATGTTCATGGACTACAATTCCCATCAGCCTCTGTTGGCATGGCCAATTGGACATGGCCCACCCACCTAGTGGAGGGAGAGGAGGGGGAGGGTTGGCATGCAAGGGAAGGGGGAGGGAGAGGGGAGGCATGCAAGGAAAGGGGAGGGAGGGAAGTAACGGGTGGCATGCAAGGGAGGGGAGGGGGAGGGAGAATTGTAGTCCATGAACATCTGAAGCACCAGAGTTGGACACCCCTGCTTTAATAGTACAATAGTACTTATAGCCATTGGTGCAGAGTGGTTTGTACTACTATCTTCCGGTGCACCTTCCCCCAATTTTTTTGCCAATCATAGCCTCAAAGTAGGACCTGGAGACCTCCTACAATTACAGTTGCTCTCTAGAAAGAACTGAAAGAACAGTTTCAGAGGATTGACTTTATAGCATTATACAACACTGAGGCCCCTCCCCTTGTCAAGCCCCACCCTCCCTAGGCTCCACCCTCAAATCTTCAGGAACTTCACAACCTGGAACTGGGCCAACTGGCAGCCCTAATTGTATTCTTTAACATAAATATCCTTTCTATCCTAGAACCAACAGTCTTCATGAATCTTGATTATGTGCAATTCTTTCCACCTATTTGTTTTTGTGTTTATATATTGGCGTCTGAATTCTTGAAGCAAATAAATAAAAATGAAGAAACGAAACAAAGTAGTTTGAAATAGTCTGCCTTATTTGTTTATTGAGAAAATGTCCGTGCCACCTTCTCAGGCAAGAAGCAGACTGTAAAAACAATTTAAAAAGAGAAAACTCCTCAGTGAAGGACCTGAGTTAAAAGAAATACAGGGCAAACCTCAAGGGGAAGTAGATTGGCCAGAGGTACAATGAGACAGCCACGTTCCTATTACCTGTCTGCTGCAGCTACGGTCTCCTCCAATTTTTATATAGCACGCAATAAAAAAGCGTGGGGGAGGAGAGTCCATTTTGAGATTTTTTTTTAGTTGAGACTTATTACTTAGGCATCTCTGTATACTGTCATTGACTGTCCATTAATCCAGCTAATCCTGTGATTAGTTTTTGAAATCATTTCTCATATAGATGCCACTGACTGTTCAGAGACCAAAGGAGGCAATTCAATCTAGTAGATGTTACTTATTTAAAGGATGCATTTGACTACACAAGTCCAAGTAAAGTGCAAAGATGAGCTTTTGCATGCTTTACAAGTCAGTCACTTTAATAAACTTTTCCAATAGTGACAATTTAGTTTGCGTATTAAGCAAAGGCAACAGCAAATTTATACGATCCTCCAAAAGATAAAATGCAAGGTTGCTGCAAGAACATTTAAGAAATGTTTCGCAAAGTTCCAAATAATTCTTTGCCTCAGAATAAGCTTTCACAGGCTTTGATAAACTGATATACTATGCTGGAAACTCTGTGTTTTCTGTTCTGAATACTGACTCGGAGAAATTCATAAGAACTTTTAAGATCGTTCTTCTCTAGGTTACATATAGAATCCACAGTGTGTCTTTATTTAACTTTACAGCCAATAAAGGTAAAGTTTCCCCTTCAGTCGCGTCTGACCTGGGGTACCACTGCAAGCAGTGATTTCATAGGCAAGCCGTTTTTGTGGGGTAGTTTGCCATTGCTTTCCCCGGCTATTCTTTACCCACTAGCTATGTGCTAGATACTCATTTACCGACCAAGGAATGGATGGATGGCTAAGTTGATCATGAGCCAGCTGCCAGGATATCTGACCCACAGGGGGCTTGAACTCCTGACTGTGTGAGTGGCAGTGCAAGCACTTAACCACTACGCCACATGGCTCCCTCTACAGCCAATTCTGGTTCCCATTTCCATTTTTCCAGTTCAATGTATCATGTTGCTAATAATTTGTTTTTGTTTGATTAAATAAGGTTATTTACAGTTATTGTTGGGTTTCTTGTTAAGGTGTTTTGATTTTAGTGAAGGATATTGGGAAATCTGTATATATAAATATACTCTACCATTTTAAGTTTTGGATAAATTGTACTGAGCCCTGTAGCATTTCATTCCAAGTAAACACTCATGGGATCATGACTGATTTTTGCTAGATTGTGCTAATTACCAACAATCTGCCATTAAAATAATATTTATGAATAATTGATGAAAGTTTATAGAGTCTTTGCCTGAGATCAAAAGGATCCACCACTTGGCTGCATACTCCTGAATAAAAATTACTTTTAACATTATAGTCCCTCTGCCTTTTCCAGTATCTCGTTACCATTACGGTAGCGACTAGTTCCTTGTACCCCGAAGAACAAATCCAGGACGTAATCTGAATTACCGGTATCTCTCTACTGCTATTAGGCAATTACTAAAGCATCCCACTATTTGCCCAGGACTCATTAGTGTGCTTTGCAGGTTGCCGTACTGTCTGAACGAGCTGTGTGCAGATCTGTTACGTGACCCACAATTTTTGGGCTCAGAGCATCAAAAGAAACCTGAAAACGATTCCATGCCAAAAAAAAAAAAAGAGAGTCTCAATTCCTGCAATTCTGTCGATATCACTTTGGAAGAATGGTTATTATTAAATAAAAAAACACGAATCAAACAACAATCCGGCCCGGCCGTTGATGTAACTAATCTCCTCGCTCAGCCCTTCCTCAGTTCAGCTGTACCGGGGGCGTAACTTGATAGCGGACAGCTGTTTTGTTGTATCACTCATCTTCCCTTTTGCATTTTCAGCTAAACATTCCAAACCTGAAGCCAGCCTTTGTCTAGGATCCCAGAAACCACAGCACATGTTTCAAAATAATAAAAAATCTTGTCCATGGTGCACAAAATCTCCTTTCTCCAATCTGACAGACACATACACACCCTCCCAACTTTCTGGTAGTTCCCTCTTCTATTCTTGCATCCTTTGCGGGGTGTGTGTGTGTGTGTATGTGTCTTTTTTTGCTGCTGTATAAAACTCTGTTGCGTTTGTGCAGTTCCAGGTAATCTGGATGTGTCTGGATGGCTCTCAGGGGCTAGACCTCCCCCCCCCTTCTTTATGCTCATCAAGTGAAGCAGAAAAACAGCATTCATTTAGATAAGCTGAATGAATAACCAAAGAGACAAGACTGACTCCAGTCTTAGCCGTGAGTTCTAAAAAGAACATGACCCATCCTTCATGGAGACTCCTGACTGTAACTCATTACCAACAAGGTCTGTAATCAGTTTTAATACCGAGGCACTGTGGGTTAATTATAAGCTGAAAGAGGACCATTGATGAATGTGCAACCATGAAAAGAAAGCCGGCGTCATATCATGGGCAGAGCACTGGACTTGGGCCTGGATTTAAAACCACATTTAGCCATAAAACTTTCGGGAAATCCTGTCTCTTAGCTGAACCTACCTGACAGGGTTATTGTGAGTATAAACCAAACTGCATTTATTCACCTCTGAACTCTTAGATGAAGGATGTGTTATAATGCAATATAAATGTTCCAAAAATGCACAGCGTCACCAAGCCAAGAAGAGCTTTGCTCCAGAGGTGGGATCCAGCAGGTTCTCACAGGTTCCCGAGAGTAGGTTACTAATTATGTGTGTGTGCCGAGAGGGGGTTACTAATTGGTGATTTTGCCACGTGATTTTTGCCTTAGTTATGCCCCTCCTCTCAGCAGTAGCGCACAGAACTTGAAGCAGTCTAGCAGGAGGTGCACCGGTGTGCGTGGCAGCCTGCGCCTGCGTGCATTCATTTCCTGCCCAAGGACCGGCGCAGCGGCTGCGTCCTTGCCACAGCCTCGCCCAAGAATGCCCCACCCCCAAAATGCCCGGCCACGCCCCCGTCATGCCCCACCCAGCCCCATTGGCTCTACGCCACAGTTTGAATCCCACCACCATGGGAACCTGTTACTAAATAACCAAAAATTTTGGATCCCACCACTAAAATAACTAAATAACTAAAATTTTTGGATCCCACCACTGCTTTGCCCATTATAATTTTGTTTTTCCAGACTGCTATTTAAAGCATAAAACGATAGGCCGTTGTGGGTTTGCCGGGTTGTGTGACTGTGGTCTGGTAGTTGTTACTCCTAATGTTTTGTCTGGATCTATGGCTTTCATCTTCAGAGGCACGTCTCGGTAAGATGTGTTTCTCTCCGTGGCATTATGTGATGCCGCATAGAGAAACGCATCTTACCTTGACATGCCTCTGAAAATGCCAGCCATAGATGCAGGCAAAACATTAGGAGCAAAAACTACCAGACCACAGTCACACAGCCCAGCAAAGCATTCAACAATACATAAAATGACAGCCTGTGGAAATGGCAAATCTGGTCTGGCTAAGGGTGATAACAATTCATCTTCTCCACTTTTTATTACCTGCTCATGACTGGACTGGGGATTCTAAATGGTGTCTTTGAGAACCATCATGTACCAAGAGTTTTTCCAGATCAGGGGTAGGGAACCTGCGGCTCTCCTTAATTCATCAAGACGGTACCTGTGTCTTTTCCTTGTGCCTTATGACAGCAGCCCTGTTTGGGAGAAGAAGAAAAACTCCATGCAACTGGCACTAATCAGAAAGTGGATGACCCTGGAGAGCAAACTTTGTGGTTTGGCTTTTCTGTTTATATTATATTGTCATGTCATGGGGTGCGGTGGGTAATCCCATGATGTGGTTGTGGGCCTGCTTCATGTCCTAAGGAACAAGAAGGGCACCGGGGGTGGGGGGGGAACCTGGGGAAAAGGACTGCAAATAATGGCTAGTTCAGGAGGACCATTTAAATAGTACAACCTTTACTACTGGTTGTTTCCCACTTTATGATCCACTCCCCTCCTTTTAAAAGATATTTAATAACACATCCAACACAATACAAAAAGGGAGTCACAGGTTGCCTCATTATTTCATATCATACGGTAGTTTCTAAAGTTAATACAAAATGGCATCCACTCAGTGGGGTCACCCATAGTTAAGAGAGATTTTTCTGTAACTCTGTAAACCCTTAGATTAGCAAAAAGAAATCTGGAAAAAATAATTGTGTGTGTGTGTGGGGGGGAATCTTTGAATCATTGTTAAGAAGTGGAAGGAGATAGATAAAATATGTTTTCATCCTGAAAGCATCCGTTATAAAAAATCTGCTCCCTGTCACGGTTTAAGGAACTATGTTAATACTCTAATAAAACATACATCCTTATTTTATAATTCCTACAATATTTCCCGAGGGCCTTTCATTAGATTCAAATAAATTGACTGGTGAAATGTAATAACTATTGTTTTTTGGCTGTATACTTTGTAGCTTTGGTGCGTATCTGTTACAGTAGTACCCTTTGCAGGGGTAAATAACAGCTAGTTAAACATTTTACCCTCTAGGATTTTAATGCACAATTTTTTTGGAAAACAAAGTTGCTAGGGTAAATGAGGTGCGTGTGTGTGAATGAAAGTGAGAACACATGTGGCTGCATTATGGGAACTGGAAGTATTCCCAGATAAGGGTGAGCAGATGCAAAAAAGAGACAGGAGTTTGTTTTGTTGTGTTTAATGGTATGTAGTTACTGTAGTAGTTGGCAGGTACAACTTTCCTTGCCTCTCTGTGACAGGCTGGTGACTCCTGAACAATCAAAACAACAGAGACCCAATGCTCCTTAAAAACTAGCAGATGGATGGATGAGTGTCTGTATTTTCATGGGTTAACATTCACTCTGTTGGATATTTAGACCACAAAAAAGTATGTTAACAGGAGTTTAATTAATGGCTAAGAACTCTTTACTGGCTTCTCTACAGAAAAACCTAACACATCTGCCTTTGTAGAATGTATAACTATTAAAGATCAATGTATTGTCAAAGGCTTTCACGGCTGGACTCAACTGGAGTCAACTGGTTGTTTTGGGCTTTCCGGGCTGTGTGGCCGTGGTCCGGTAGATCTTGTTCCTAACGTTTCACCTGTATCTGTGGCTGGCATCTTCAGAGGTGTATCCCAGAGAGAAGTGTGTTACACACTGTGTCCAGTGTCCAGTGTGTAACATACTTCTCTCTGTGAAGGGTGAAGTGTGCAACACACTTCACACTTCTCTCTGTCCAGAAGTGTAACAGACTTCTCTCTGTGATACACCTCTGAAGATGCCAGCTACAAATGCAGGCAAAACGTTAGGAGCAAGATCTAACAGACCATGGCCACACAGCCCGGAAAGCCCACAACAACCTATTAAAGGTCAGTTTACGTATAATCTCACTTGTGATGTGCAGGTTTCCACTGTAGCTACATGTGAAAAACACATGTGGAGCCACTCCTAAGTTCTAGTTTACATTTTAAACATTTGTGGCTCTAAATATACTTAGAAACAGATTTAACTTCTGAGGAAACAGGATTGGGTTGAAAGACTTATTACGACCGAATAAGCACTGAAAGTGTCATTAGTACGATCATACAAACATTGTCCTGCGAGTATGTTCCATTGAACTTGAACTTGTTGAAGATTTCCTATTCCTTGACTCCATCATCAACCGAAAGGGAGACGGCAACCAAGAGACAAGAAGGAGATTGAGACTAGGAAGGGCTACTATGAAGAAGCTAGAAAAGATTCTGAAGTATAAGGATGTGTCGCTGGCAACCAAGATCAAGTTAATTCTACCCATAGTATTCCTTATTATTGTGTATGGGTGTGAAAGCTGGACAACGAAGAAAGTTGATAGAAATCAAGTAGATTCCTTTGGAATGCTGTGTTGGAAGAGAGTGTTATGGATACTGCAGACCACCAAAATAACAAATGAGTGGGTTCTAGATAAAATGAAGCCTGAACTGTCCCTAGAAGCTAAAATGGCTAAACTAGGGCTGTTGTACTTTGGTCACATAATGAGAAGACAAGAGTCACTGGAACAGACAATGGTGCTAGGTAAGTTGGAAGGCAGCCGGAAAAGAGGACGATTAAATATGAGATGGAGTGACTCTGTAAAGGAAGCTGCAGCCCTCAGTTTGCAAGACTGGAGCAAGGCTGTTAACAATAAAATGTTTTGGACATTGATTCATAGGGTTGCTATGAGCTAAGAGTGACGATGGCACTTAACACACATACACACAAGTTCCACTGAATAGACCTGAGTAGGATGCTGAGGAGACCTGTTCAGGGCTTTTCTCTTAGGCCCCTTCCGCACACGCAAAATAATGCATTTTCAAACCACTTTCACAACTGTTTGCTAGTGGATTTTGCCATTCCGCACAGCCTCAAAGAGCACTGAAAGCAGTTTGAAAGTGCATTATTCTGCATGGGCGGAATGAGCCTTAGGGAAGATGGTCTGGAGAGCCAGTTCCTCACCCTCCCCTACCTCCATGTACCAAACCATCTGTGGCTTATGTTACCAGGGTTTCCCCTTCCCAGATTTGGGCTGTCTGCTCTGACTCCATCTTGGCTAAATTCATCTTTGCAAACATTTTGGGAGCTAGGAATGCCACACTGTGGAGAAGGTGAAGGTGAAGGTGAGGCCAAGACTTACAAGTAGCCAAAAGTTTGAGTGGGAGACTGATTCCCTGATGGGACATTTGCATGCTTAATCATTGCCTGAGGGGCTTGCAAATCCAGGCACCCACCTAGCTCTATCAACCTAATTTTATCAGCATGGGAAAGTCTTCCTGAATAAAAAAATCTAATTACTATCAAGGACCAGGAGGGGGGCTTGATTACTTTTACTGATCTTGTCTGAATGTCTTCTCCTAAACCTGCCAGCCCTTCTGCCTAGATGCAATCACCTTTTGTAATTCATTCTTGGAAGGTTCTCCTTCCTAACTCAAACAACCCGTAGAATCAACCTAGACCCACCCTGCATTCCTGGACTTAACAATTATTTCCTTTGATGTTCTATTTTGCTGGTCCCATCACAATCATTGTTCTGCCATCCAAAATTGTGCCAATCTCATCCCTGTCCTGTCTCAGAGGCTGCCAAATCTGCTCTTCCAGAACGTGCAAACCTATTATTATTATTATTATTATTATTATTATTATTATTATTATTATTATTATTATTATTATTATTATTATTATTATTATTATTATTATTATTATATCCTCAGGACCTTTGCAAGCTCTGTCTAAAGTCCTATACCCTGGATTTCTGGACCATCTAACACAGGGGTAGGGAACCTGCGGCTCTCCAGATGTTCAGGAACTACAATTCCCATCAGCCTCTGTCAGCATGGCCAATTGGCCATGCTGGTAGGGGCTGATGGGAATTGTAGTTCCTGAACATCTGGAGAGCCGCAGGTTCCCTACCCCTGATCTAACACATAGGTGTCAAACTCGTGGCCCTCCAGATGTTACGAACTACAGTTTCCATAATCCCCTGCCAGCACCATGCTGGCAGGGGATGATGGGAGCTGTAGTCTGTAACATCTGGAGGGCCGCGAGTTTGACACCTGTGATCTAACAGATCAATGTCCTGGTTGCAGCTAAGCAGATTGAGCATAGGTGAGCTCCTTCTCTGTTCATTCCTTTTCTCTTAAAAACTTCAAGCTCAAGCTCTCCTGGTACTACAACTGATCTCCTGATGACATAAATCTGTTTCCTGAGAAAATGACTGCTTTGGAAGGTGATCCCTCCCCAAGCCCCAACATCCCCTAGCTCCCCCCACAGATCTCCAGGAATTTTGTAATCCCGGTTTAGCAACACGACCCCACCCCCTTTACTTCTCCTTGTGACCATTCCCTGATGCGGAATTCCCACTCAGCCAGAGGCTTGGCTTTCCTTTATTTTCTCTTTCTCTCGTCTCATATAATTCTTCACATGCGTGTCCCTTTGAGCACAACAACTGCACTGTTCTTATGCTTGAGTACCGTTTAACTTCCTGTACCTTTCTGTTTCCCTCAATAAATTCTAAGCCTTGCTTTGGAAAAGATCTGATTGTTTTGTGGCTACTGGTAGCCTGTTAGAGGCACTTTGAGCTTGGTTGCACACCAGTCAGGTAAAAATTCCCAAATAACATGTTCTACTCTCCCCTAATTGGCAGGTGTGTCAGTTTTTCAAGTTAGCCAGGCTGTGGAAGCAGGAAGAGATTTCAGCCTGACTCTCAGCTTCACTGCCCCAGACTAGTTCTGTTTTGGGGCCAGCGTCCCAAACCCAAGTTAGAAAGTCAGCTCATGTCAATACATGTGAAAGGGAGCACATGTGATAACATGAAGGATTGTTTAGCAATTACAGTGTGTTATTATAGCATGTGTGAGAAAGGCCTATGACAGTGTCAAAAATATTATACACCTTGGTCGGAGACCTCCCTAGATTTTCAGGCCGTAGGCTCCAGCCTGCCAGGCATAGGTCAATCCAGTGCTGTCTACATCAGCTGGAAATATCCTCCCCACCCCCGCACAAACACACACACACACACACACCTGAAATGACATCCCTAGTGTGATTGATATGCATTTATAGCAATCCACTTAATCTTTCTGACATACATTTAAAACAGAAAGTCACTTCACCGGATAGATTTCTATTTTCAGTTGCCAGGTGGCAGAGTTGCCAACTTTCTAACTGGCTACTGTAGCTGTGTCTTTAACAGCAGCTTTATCTGCTGCTATAGTATATAGTAGAAGTCAGTCGGTCGAGCATGACTGAATACACAAAGAAAGATAGTCACAGGTGTTGGACTCCACCTCTGACTTCTGAATGTTCATAACATTCATGACTCCTATTTGTACAGAGCTCACACAAAAACATCCATTTTCCAGGGTACAGGATGCCATCTATACACAGGTTTTGTGCAATGGGACTTTTTAAAATCATACACCCCAGCGCTGGATCCGACCTGACTGTAGCATCCCATAAAAGCACACTGGTCGTTAATTAATTCCAGGTTCTTTTTATGTCGACTAGGGGGAAATAGCTCAGTACTAATGGAAATACAGTAGCTTGAATTCTACAATACTTGCCCTGAGTTATGTGTGAATCATGACATTACAAGCTAAGGCAAATTATTGGGGTGCTGTGAGGTTTCCGGGCTGTATGGCCGTGTTCTAGTAGCATTCTGTCCTGATGTTTTCCCTGCATCTGTGGCGCCATACAGCCTGGAAACCACACAGCACCCCAGTGATACAGTCCGGAAACCACACAACACCCCAGTGATACGCCATACAGCCCGGAAACCACACAGCACCCCTGTGATTCCAGCCGTGAAAGCCTTAGACAATACATTAAGGCAAATTATATTTGTTTACAATAAAAACTTTAACCCTTTGGTCTGCAGTTAGGAAGAAACGTATTGTGCTTTATTAACACACGTCATGCCAGATGTTCAAGGAGGCAGAAAAGGAGGTGGCACTAGAGATGGGATTGCAAATTTACATTGGTTACCAGAACATATGAAAGAACTTCAGAAGAAAATCAGGTAACTTCAGAAGAAAACCCCCCATTCTCTATTGTGACCAACAACTAGAATGCAAGGAGGATGCTATGCAGATAGACACAGTCATGATTCTCAGTTACTTTAATTAAAGGTATGGTGCCAATTTTGCACAGTGTTGCATCCAAATGCATCTTTCTACTTTCTCCCTGAAAGGTATGTTTGCCATGTATTCCCTTGGGGGGGAAATAAAACTTTGCACTTGGTGGTATTGTTGTGAGGACAGAAACCCTTCGCACTGGCGTCATGAACTGGGATCCCAAAGAGAGGTGTAATGTGTTTCAGAGTACCGAGAATGCAGATATTAGTTGAATCCTCACAGGGGCTCTTGTAATAAACAGTCCCTTTTTCTACACATATGAATAATGACACACATTAGGACCAAACAACACAGGGCATTTTACCATAAGCTGTATCTGGAAAAGAGTATGGCAAAGAAGGAAGAAACCTCTCTCCTCTGCACGAAAGTCATAAGAACATAAGAACATAAGAACAAGCCAGCTGGATCAGACCAGAGTCCATCTAGTCCAGCTCTCTGCTACTCGCAGTGGCCCACCAGGTGCCTTTGGGAGTTCACATGTAGGATGTGAAAGCAATGGCCTTCTGCGGCTGTTGCTCCCGAGCACCTGGACTGTTAAGGCATTTGCAATCTCAGATCAAAGAGGATCAAGATTGGTAGCCATAAATTGACTTCTCCTCCATAAATCTGTCCAAGCCCCTTTTAAGAAGCTATCCAGGTTAGTGGCCATCACCACCTCCTGTGGCAGCATATTCCAAACACCAATCACACGTTGCGTGTGAAGAAGTGTTTCCCTTTTATTAGTTCCTAATTCTTCCCCAGCATTTTCAATGAATGCCCCTGGTTCTAGTATTGCCAGGAGAAAGAGAGAACAATTTCTCTCTGTCAACATTTTCTACCCCAAGCACTATAATTTTATAGACTTCAATCCATATCCCCCCCCCTCAGACGTCTCCTCTCCAAACTAAAGAGTCCCAAACGCTGCAGCCTTTCCCTCATAAGGAAGGTGCTCCAGTCCCTCAAATCATCCTCGTTGCCCTTCTCTGCATCTCTTTTTTTTTCTATCTCTTCAATATCCTTTTTTTTGGAGATGTGGTGACCAGGAACTGAACACAGTACTCCCAAGTGTATCGGCTACCGCACTACACGTGTGCTTTATATATAAAGGGAGCATGACAATCCCTTGCAGTTTTATTATCAATTCCTTTTCCTGATTATCCCCAGCATAGAGTTTGCCTTTTTTCTCAACAGCTGCCATACATTGAGGTTGACATCTCCCATGGAACTATCAACTAAGACGCCCAAATCCCTTTCCTGGTCTGTGACTGATAGCACTGACCCCTGTAGTATGTATGTGAAGTTTGGATTTTTTGCCCCTATGTGCATCACTTTGCATTTTGCTACATTGAACTGCATTTGCCATTTCTTAGCCCACTCTTCCACCCTCCAATTCTATCAAGGTCCCGCTTGGACCTCAACTCAAGCATAATCTTCCTTTGTGGTTCCTCACCACCTACATAATTTGGTATCACCTGCAAACTTGGCCACCACGCTACCCACCCCTACTTCCAGGTCATTTATGAATAGGTTAAAGAGCACTGGTCCCAATACGGATCCTTGGGGGACACCACTCCCCACATCTCTCCATTGTGAGAATTTCCCATTTACACCCACTCTTTGCTTCCTGTTTCTCAACCAGTTTTTAATCCATAGGAGGACTTCCCCTCTTATTCCTTCATGTCCCGATTCAAATCCGGCCCTGTGACACTTGGAAAATAAGTTCCTTCAGCAGCCGTTGTGTAGCTGCGGGAAATGTGAATTGGGTTGGGAGAACCCGGACTCGACTTGTAGCCAAATACCTCATATGGTTTGTTCCTCAGACAGTATACCTAGACAATGTGGATGAGCAGAGGCAATGGTTCATCAATGACACAGTTTTGCCTGCAGAAGCTCCCAGACCAAAAGATGTATTTTTTAGAACTAATACGCAATGCAGATGAAATTGGGAGTTCCTGTGATAAATGTGCTTATTTTTACTTTTTATTTTTATTTACTTTTTTTGTATTTCTTATGTTGTTAAATTGTTTCAACCCGTACAGACCTGGCCACAGTGATCCATACGACAATCACCTCCAGGCTAGATTAAGGTGACCAGATGGTCACCTTTGTAAACCAGGACGGGGGTAGGCTGCCACGCATGTGCATGCAGCCGCAGGAGCGCACTGCCTTCTGGGGCGCTGCCGTTTCCCGCCCTGTCACAGGGCGGTAAATGGCAGCGCCCCAGAAGGCTGTGCGCATGCGGCCACGCGTGGGGGAGGCTGCCACACTGCCTTGCGCCCCAGAAGGCAGTGCGGCAGCCTCCCAAAAATCGGGATAATGGAAATAACCTGCGGGATGCGGGACAAATTGTGTGAAGGCGGGACTGTCCTGCCAAAAGCAGGACGTCTGGTCAGCCTAGGCTAGATGTAATTTGCTCTAAGCTGGCCTACCCTTGAGACTGCTCCGGAAACTGCAGCTCGTCCAGATGCGACCGTGAGAGTATTCACTGGGACACCAGTGAGGGAGCATATTAGACCCGTGTGCCACTGGCTGCCAGATGAATTCCAGATCATGTTCAAGGTTTTGGTATGAACCTTTAAGGCCATGAGTGGTCTGGGACCATTGTATCTGAAGGAATGCATCTCCCTATATTGTCCATAGAGAACCCTTTGGTCCTCAGCAATCTACTGGAGGTCACCTGCCCCAGGGACATTTGGCTGAGATCTACCAGAATCAGGGCTTTTCCAGCCCTGGCCCCTGTTTGGTGGAACTCATTCCCAGCGGACATTAGTGCCCTGCGGGAGTTAACTCAATTCCGCAGGGCCTGTAAGACAGAACTCTTCCGCCAGACATTTATTTATTTATTTATTTATTTATTTATTTATTTATTTATTTATTTATTTATACATACTTTGGGCTTCTAGACCGCCCCATCCCCGAGGGGCTCTGGGCGGTGCACAGCAGATAATAGATACAATTTTAAAACATCATAAATAGGTTAAAACTTATAAAAGCAGCGAAAACTGGCTAAACATTAACATTTAAATGTAAAATAAATATAGGCATTAGTGGCTCCCGGTACCTAATATTAAATTCTTCCCCCCCAGGGAGGAGCGGCAGGTCTAGATAGATGATATAGGCCCAGATGTAAGGGCCAGCGGAAAGGGGGGGGGCACCATCAGCGGCTGGACTCTCCAAAGGCCCGGCGGAACAGCTCCGTCTTGCAGGCCCTGCGGAACTCACCAAGGTCCCGCAGGGCCCGAACAGCTGGTGGAAGAGCGTTCCACCAGGCCGGGGCCAGGGCTGTAAAGGCCCTGGCCCGTGTGGAGGCCAGCCGCATCATCGAGGGGCCGGGGACCACCAGTAGATTGGCCTCTACCGAACGAAGAGGCCATGTGGGAACATATGGGGTGATGCGGTCTCGAAGATACGAGGGTCCCAGGCCGCGTAAGGCCTTAAAGGTCAGCACCAACACCTTGAAAACGATCCGGAACTCTACTGGGAGCCAATGTAGTCGGCGCAGCACAGGCTGAATATGATCCCAACTGGCGCTGCCTGTGAGCAGGCGCGCCGCCGCATGTTGGACCAGTTTCAATCTCCGGATCGAGCGCAAGGGAAGGCCAGCGTAGAGCGAATTACAATAGTCTAGCCTGGAGGTGACCGTTGCATGGATCACAGTGGCTAGGTCCGCTTGGGAGAGGAAGGGGGCCAGCCGCCGCCTGGCGGAGAGGGAAAAGGCAACCCGGGTTATATGGGCCACCTGGGTCTCCATAGAAACAGGCGAATCCCGGTGGACCCCCAGGTTGCGCCCGGAGGGGGTCGGCGCCAATGTGACCCCCTCCCACACCGGCTGCTGAAAAGTCCCGCCCTCCCTCGCCGCCAAGCCAAAGGATCTCCGTCTTCGATGGATTCAGCTTTAACCTGCTCTGTCGCGAATCCAACCAGCCAATCGCCTCCAGACAATGCTGTAGAGCCGCAGGGGTGGCGGCTGCTCCCCCCTCCATCGACAGAATGAGCTGGGTGTCATCCGCATACTGATGACAGACCAGCCCAAAACTCCGTACCAGCTGAGCAAGGGGTCGTACATAGATGTTAAATAATAGCGGGGATAATAGCGCCCCCTGGGGTACACCGCAAGAAAGCGGGTACTTCCGGGAGGCTTGGTCCCCGCGCCTCACTTGCTGATTCCGACCCCGGAGAAACGAGACAATCCATTGAAGGACCATGCCCCGTACTCCGGAGGCGGCCAGGCGGTGGGTCAAAAGGTCATGATCGACCATATCAAACGCTGCGGTAAGATCTAACAATACCAACAGCGCCGATCCGCCTCGGTCAAGCTGTATACGGAGTGTATCTGTGACGGCGACGAGAACAGTCTCCGTCCCATGCCCAGCACGGAAGCCGGACTGGAAGGGGTCAAAAGCCGATGTGTCATCCAGAAAGCCTTGAAGCTGCTCCAACACCACTCTCTCAATTACCTTCCCCAGAAACGAAAGATTCGAGACGGGGCGGTAATTGGCCAGATCCCTCGGATCTAACGGTGGTCTTTTTAAGAGTGGGTGGACCACTGCCTCCTTCAACCCATCCGGGAAGACTCCTTGCTCAAGGGAGGCATTGATGATTTAATTGGCTTTGGTCCCAAATGACAACTCTTGGCCCCAAAACATAAAACAAAAAAGAAAATATTCCATACTAATCACAGCTGGGATGAGACTGAGATTTAAATATGGGTAAAATGGGTTGATCGTCATCTGGGTAATTGTTACTTATTTTTAAATTATCGGAATGTTTTAATCTGTAACTTTTAACTTACTGTATTCATATATTATGATTGTTTTTAAACATGTGTGTTGGCCACCTTGAGCCAGGTCCTGGCCGAAGGAGGGCGAGATATCGAACAAGCAAACAAACAAATGTGTTCAGGGCTTCTTTGGCTGTCCTATAACAGTCCAGAGACCGTCAGGGCACGCTTTGACTAATCATGTGGATCAGCTCATAAGTACAACATATGTTGTACATCAACAGCATATACACAAAGTGAGAAAATAAGCACTGTGTCTATTAAATAGGTACAATGTGAGGCATGCTGTTTCTATAGAAAGCAATTAAATTAAAGCCTGGGCAAAAAAAAGTTAATCAGATGCTAAATCAAATGAATTAGGTGTATGTGATATTCTTAAGGTCACTAGACTCAAGGGCTGGCCAGCTGCCAAGAGAGCAAACTGCAAAGGCACGGGCATTCATCTGTTGAAATCCTTGTTAGATGCAGAGGGGCCAGGACGCAGCTATTGGCCGTCAGGTTCCCCCGGCTGATCTGAACTGCCTGGCTGGGCAGAGAGCAGAATTAATCTCTCAGGGATAACTGTGTTGCAAAAGAACTACAGGGCGCGAATAGCATTTGTGACACCTTCTGCCATACTCTGGGGCAAACTCAATACAAGCATCGGCTTCGTCGCCATCCACACGTTACACAGCCACCCGCTGTGGGCAGCATCACATCACTACCATCACCCTTACATGGGCCACACCACATGGCTGGAGAAGATTCATGAAACAGCCAAATGAGCAGATCAATCTCGGGTGTTAGAATGGCTCGCAGTTGAGATACCCTTTTCAGAGCCACTGACCCACCTTTTAAGGCATGTAGTTATAGTACTAGAAAATTTCAGAGAAAGTGTGTTCTGGGACTTACTCAAGGGCCTCCATTGCTGTCCTGGGGGAGGGGGGCGGCGGCAAAGGCTAACCCAGGCAGATTGTCTCGTGCTCTGTGAGCATGGCTAATAGAGGCCCAACTGGCACAGCAATATGACATGGCTGGGGCGCAGAACCAGAGGTGCCTGGACACTTAAAACCAGGTGAGACGGGCCTTTGCCTCCTCGGCTCTCCCCAAAGTGTTCCAGTATTTCTTGCTGAGGAAGAAGGGAAGAAAAGAAGGTGTGTAGATGGGTGTCAGGGAGTTAAAAGTGTGAATTACTGCAGTCAATGGACAGAGTTGAGTAACTGAATAGGATTGCACTGAAATTTACTAGTGTATAGAAGAAGAAGAAGAAGAAGAAGAAGAAGAAGAAGAAGAAGAAGAAGAAGAAGAAGAAGAAGAAGAAGAAGAAGAAGAAGAAGAAGAAGAAGAAGAAGAAGAAGAAGAAGAAGAAGAAGAAGAAGAAGAAGAAGAAGAAGAAGAAGAAGCATGTCCACATGCTGAGAAAGAGTCAGCATGGCTTTTGCAGAGGCAAATCCTGTCTTACAAACTTACTAGAGTTCTTTGAGGGTGTAAACAGGCATGTGGACAGGGGTGAACCGGTGGACATTGTCTACTTGGATTTCCAAAAGGCTTTTGACAAAGTTCCCCACCAGAGACTGTTGCGAAAACTCAGCAATGAAGGAATAAGAGGGGAAGTCCTCCTATGGATTAAAAACTGGTTGAGAAACAGGAAACAAAGAGTGGGTGTAAATGGGAAGTTCTCACATTGGAGAGATGTCGGGAGTGGTGTCCCCCAAGGATCCGTTTTGGGACCAGTGCTCTTTAACCTATTCATAAATGACCTGGAAGTAGGGGTGGGTAGCGTGGTGGCCAAGTTTGCAGATGATACCAAATTATGTAGGGTGGTGAGAACCACAAAGGATTGCGAAGAGCTCCAAGCGGACCTTGATAAATTAGATGAGTGGGCTCAGAAATGGCAAATGCAGTTCAATGTAGCAAAATGTAAAGTGATGCACATAGGGGCAAAAAATCCAAACTTCACATACACCGCTTACAGGGTCAGTGCTATCAGTCACAGACCAGGAAAGGGATTTAGGCGCCTTAGTTGATAGTTCCATGGGAATGTCAACTCAATGCATGGCAGCTGTGAAAAAGGCAAACTCTATGCTGGGGATCATTAGAAAAGGAATTGAGAATAAAACTGCAAAGATTGTCATGCCCTTATATAAAGCAGTGGTGCGACCGCACTTGGAGTACTGTGTCCAGTTCTGGTCGCCGCATCTCTCAAAAAGGATATTGAGGAGATCGAAAAAGTGCAGAGAAGGGCAACAAGGATGATTGAGGGACTGGAGCACCTTCCCTATGAGGAGAGGCTGCAGCGTTTGGGACTCTTTAGTTTGGAGAGGAGACGTCTGAGGGGGGATATGATTGAAGTCTACAAAATTATGCATGGGGTAGAAAATGTTGACAGAGAGAAATTTTTCTCTCTTTCTCACAATACTAGAACCAGGGGACATTCATTGAAAATGCTGGGGGGAAGAATGAGGACTAATAAAAGGAAACACTTCTTCACGCAACGTGTGATTGGTGTTTGGAATATGCTGCCGCAGGAGGTGGTGATGGCCACTAACCTGGATAGCTTTAAAAGGGGCTTGGACAGATTTATGGAGGAGAAGTTGATTTATGGCTACCAATCTTGATCCTCCTTGATCTGAGATTGCAAATGCCTTAACAGACCAGGTGATCGGGAGCAACAGCCGCAGAAGGCCATTGCGTTCACATCCTACATGTGAGCTCCCAAAGGCACCTGGTGGGCCACTGTGAGTAGCAGAGAGCTGGACTAGATGGACTTTGGTCTGATCCAGCTGGCTTGTTCTTATGTTCTTATGTTCTTATGTTCTAAGAAGAAGAAGAAGAAGAAGGTTTGCACGTTCTGGAAGAGCTGGATTTATATCCCCCTTTCTCTCCTGCAGGAGACTCAAAGGGGCTTACAATCTCCTTGCCCTTCTCCCCTCTCAACAAACACCCTGTGAGGTGGGTGAGGCTGAGAGAGCTCCAAAGAACTGTAACTAGCCCAGCTGGCGTGTGTGGGAGTGCACAAGCTAATCTAGTTCACCAGATAAGCCTCCACAGTTCATGTGGCAGAAAAGGAATCAAACCCAGTTCTCCAGATTAGAGTGCACCTGCTCTTAACCACTACACCACACTGGCTCTCCAGACACAATTCTCTCAGCGTCACCCCATCATTTGCCATTTGTGAATGATAAACAATACTCCTAGTCTACTTTACAGAACTGTTGTAAGAAATACAAAAACAATGGGGTGCATCCAGCCACTACACTGAGCAGAGCCACCAAAGGAAAAGACCAGAGGGAAAAGCTACCAAAACTGGAGGGAAACTCCATGGTTGTGTCTACCCCAGGCCCAGTGGACTTTGCATATAGAGGTTTTGAAATGTGTTACACAAAATAAAGTGTTATCTATATTGCTTTTTTGCCTGTACTGATAACATTGTGGTAATTATTCTGGGTGGGTTTTTTTTAATTGCCTAAACAAATGTTTTCAACATACACAGCTTTGGGGTAAGTCAATTTTAAGTTAGTATAAATTAGTTAAGAGCGGTGGACTCTAATCTAGAGGAGAAGAAGAAGAAGAAGAAGAAGAAGAAGAAGAAGAAGAAGAAGAAGAAGAAGAAGAAGAAGAGGAGGAGGAGGAGGAGGAGGAGGAGGAGGAGTTTGGATTTATATCCCTCCTTTCTCTCTTGCAGGAGACTCAAAGGGGCTTACAATCTCCTTGCCCTTCCCCCCTCACAACAAACACCCTGTGAGGTAGGTGGGGCTGAGAGAGCTCTGAGAAGCTGTGACTAGCCCAAGGTCACCCAGCTGGCGTGTGTGGGAGTGCACAGGCTAATCTGAATTCCCCAGATAAGCCTCCACAGCTCAGGCGGCAGAGCTGGGAATCAAACCCGGTTCCTCCAGATTAGATATACGAGCTCTTAACCTCCTACGCCACTGCTGCTCCAGGTTCAATTCCCTGATCCTCTCCAGGAAGCCCGCTGGGTGACCTTGGACCAGTCTCAGTTCTTTCAGAACTCACTCAGCCCACATGGAGGCAGGCAATGGCAAACCGCCTCCAAACGTCTCTTTCCTTGAAAACCCCATGGGGCCATTTTAAGTCAGCTGTGACTTGACAGCACTTTCCACCCCCAAGAGTGGGTCATGATATCACTGTGAAACATTCCACGTGAAGTTGACCTTCTCCATCCAAACTGGGGATGCTGCAGGTGACCTCTGTCCTAACAATGAGGGTTGGGGGTACAATACTCGCTTGGAGATAGGATGAGCTTTGGGGTAGGTGTGATAAGCTCTTGGCCTTAGATGACCCCCTGTGGGGTTGTCTGAAATGGAGTGTAAATCAAAGAACAGGTGTTTGCCAAGGCACACTAGGTGAATATTAACATGGCCACGTACACTGATTGACTTGGACATGAGGGATGCCCAGAAGGCATGAGGATAGAGTCAGCACTGCAAGATGAAAGGGAAAGACAAAGTCTGGGCATACCAACCATGAATAGCCTCATGTGTGAGCCTTTGGGAAAGCACACAGGGTTTTGAGAGGGGGCTGGCAGTCCCACGTTCCAGCACCCACGGCATCACTGACTTGGGGAAGGAGGGAGTGAGCATGTACACAAGTCAGAGAAGTATATGTTTCATGGGCACATTCCTCCCATTTCACAGTCCGTGTGTAAAAGGTCTTGAAAGTGATAGCTGCTGGCCAGATCCCAGGACTACATATCTCGTAGGGCCTTCTCAAGTGGAAAAATATAAAGCCGGCTCATCACACCAGGCTCTAGAAGCAAACTGTCTCAACGGTTGTGCAACCTTAAATTGACTTGTTTCTAACAAAACAAAATACATGACATGGAAGGGCTTTTCCCCCTTCATTCATCCCCCCTCCCTTTGTCCATTGTCTTCATTTTTATTTCCTTATGTATGGCATTGAGCTCTACTGTAATGCCCTTTACAGACATCTTGAATATCTGGAAAACTGGAATATCCAGGAATACTGTTAGCTGGGATGCACATTTCAGTGGTGTGGATTACCTAGTGAATTTGAATATTTAACAGCCTGACCATCTGTCTCTTGCTGTCTTTCACAAAGGGGTGGGTGGGTGGGGGGCTGTAATTACACTGAAAAGTCTGTCCTTAATGGTCTTAAAACAGATTGCTTTGGCTGGACCACGGCGTAAGATTTTCTTAGCAACAAAAGATGAGAGGTTTAAATACAAAACAAAACACCACGTTCAAAGCTGTGGCTGCTTTCTCCCCTTTTTCAATCCCTTGTGCCACCTTAATGGCATGCTGTTGTGGCAGGATTGTGTGCCATGGCATCTCATCTCATTCCTATCTCATCTACTTCCTGTGTTAGAATAAATATTTATACTTGTTGTTGGCAGTGACGGGACAGATCCAGAAATTTTGGCATGAGATGATGAGACAGAGTTTGAGGATTTGTATTAGTTCCAAGTTTAGTAGTGAAGCCACTTGCTAAATAAAATCAGGGACACCTTAGAGACCAGCAGAACTTATTGCAGCACACACTTCCATAAGTCAGTTGACTTCATTTACACCCACCCCAGTGAGGATCCAAGGTCGCACACACAATTCTCCTCTCCTTCATTTTGTCTTCACAACAGCCCTGTGAAGTGGGTTATGTTACCCAGCTTAACAGTATACTTATTTTTGTATAGCAATGGGGAATTTTATATAGCAATTTTTATATAGCAATGGGGAATTACTCGGCTTGGCAATGCAATAGGTAGTCCGGGAGGGGATCTTTTTAGACAACTATACCAGAAATGGCTTGAAACGTATCCGCAGAGAATTCACAAAAGACCAAATTGCAGTTTAAATATTTTTATATAAGTTTTGGTTGCAAACAATCATACAGTGAGACATTAAGGCACATACACACAGTTCCTAAGTATATAAACAGGGAGGAAAATATAGGTTTGATGATAGAATGGGGGTTGGGGAAGCAGGGGACTTATACGTTACTGTAGCAGTACTCACGAAACTAGACCTGTATAGCTATGGACCGAATGAAAACGCAATGCACGTTTGCTGCAAAGTGGCTTTTTTAATTGTCTTATTGCTGAACACCCCCTTAGTCTAATGTACAAAACACATTAAAAAGCAATATTGCTGAATCAACCTCTCATTTTACATTTGCAGATATCGCAGCGTTACCCCAGATCACTTCTCAAAGCTCAAACATCACCTGTTGTCAGTTATAGACCATACATTTGTTTATAACAATTCAACTTGATGACACATTTTTCTCTCGCGACCCAGTCAATGAACTTTCAAATCGTTGTTGTCTATTTGTTGTAATTCTTCTGTATTCTTCTGTACATTAGACTAAGGGGGTGTTCAGCAACAAGACAATAGAAATAGCCACTTTGCAGCAAATGTGCGTTGTGTTTTCATTCAGTCCATAGCTATACTGACTTATACGTTACCTAAAATCTGCAGAGAAGTTCCAGAAGAAGGCAAGGATCTCTATGCCAGCATAGGGACCCAAGAGAAGGACGATACATCGTGTCTCACACCAACCTGACCAAGGGAGGTTCAGGCTAGTAATGAGCACTGAGGCTCTGGTGAGCAGAACTTTTATACCCCTTTGCGCAGGTAAGGCGGGAAATTCAAACGTAGGTTTCGTTTCTTTGCAACTGCTTGTAAGGAAGGTGGCTGGTGTGTTTCTTCTCCACCGTCCTGACCTTGGCACATTCCTCACTCTGGGCTGTGCGCCCAGGACGGTTACTGCCTTTAACATTACTACGCTTATCTTGTATGATTTCAGCTTAGGTGTTTGAAGCTTGTTTTTGCTCTATTGTGGGAATTGTGCCTGGGAATTCGGGGAGGGGGGCCACCGTGTCCATAAAAGCGACACGCTGAGTCTGGGAAGGTCAGAATCCGCATTGCGTGTATTGTGATCATCGAAGTTTATGAAATAAATGAACTGAACTCAGTTGCTTTGTTTCGAGTCCTTTTGAGGTTCCTTACAGGTTTCCTTGCTGGACTTGCGGGGTTGAGCTAATTAACAATTCTATCTATTATCTCTACTTCCCAGGACAATGGGGTCAATTGGTCCTAGATTATATCAGTGATACCTTGAATGGTTTATGCAGAGGTGCTTCCTAAAGTCTCTGCCTTAAGTATTCAAATTTGGCTGAGGCTTAAATGAATCAGGAAGAATCTTGTTGTTGGGGAGATTGTATCTGAGAGGTGGGGGAAATGCATGGAAGAGGCAATGGTTTGGAGAAATGGTTTTTCAAAGGCACAGTATCAGGGGCTTCCAAAAAACAGCTTAGCGAGGTGTGGTGTTCAGGAGTTCTACAGATTCCATTATGTTAACAGAGTACTCTGGCAGGGTGGGATAATCAAAGATGCATGTCCTTGTTATGAGGCGTCCAGATTGTATCACTGGAGTAACTCATAGATCTAATCTCTGCAAACAGACTGTTTTGCCTTAGGCTTGCTTTCAGCTTACACACTCTGCTATCCACCCATACAAACATGGAAACTGGCATTTTGTAGCACACAGTATGAGAAATAATATGAAATCCAATATTTCATAAGGCAAGGGATGAAGGCCATGCTAACAGTTAGGCTGAGAGTGTGTGTCTGGTCCAAGGATACCCAGCAAGTTTCCACGGCATGGTTGTTCCAGCTCCTAGCCCTACACTAACCATTACACCCCACTGGCTCACGAAAGCTTATGCTGTACTAAATTCTAAGCTGCCATTGTGTTCTGGCTTTATTGTGCTGTGTGCTCTGGGGTGTGTGTGTGTGCCATCAAGTCATGACTTATAGTAACCCCGTACGGCTTTCCAGCCAAGAGACATTCAGAGTTGGCTTGCTCTTGCCTGCCTTCTCATGGGCTGAGAGAGTTCAGAGAGAACTGTGACTGGTCCAAGATTACCAAGCAGGCTTCATGTGGAGGAATGGCGAAATCAAACCCAGTTCTCCAGACTGGGATCTCCTGACCTTAACCAGTACACCATGCTGGCTCCCTTTTATTATGCTGCTACAGATTAATATATATATTGTATTAACACTTTCCTTGCTGTGGTAGATGAAGGATATTTCTACACATTCTTCTGGGCCCCTTAATATTTTTGAAATAATGGACTAGGAAATCTTGACAGACTGCTTGAGACATATTGAAATTGGATACACTGCTATTCTATTGCACCTAATATGGCACTGCAGAATAACTGCACTGAGTAATTGATGTCCCATCCCCTGGGCTTTGTTATATGGGGTAGAAGAAGAGGAGTCTGGATTTATGCCTTGCCTTTCATTCCTGGTAGCTCATAAGGTAGCTCATAAGCTCCTTTTCCTTCCTCTCCTCACAACAGACACCTTGTGAGGTAGGTGGGACTGAGAGAGTTCCAAAGAACTGTGACTAGTCCAAGGACACCCAGCAGGATTCATATGTAGGAACGTGGAAACAAATCCAGTTCGCCAGATAACAGTTAGCCGCTCACGTGGAGGAATGGCGAATCAAACCCGGTTCTCCAGATTAGACTCCACTGCCTTTAACCACTAGAGATTAGATTAGAGTCCACTGCCTTTAAACACTCATGGTGGCAAACCTTTGGCACTCCAGATGTTATGGACTACAATTCCCATCAGCCCCTGCCAGCATGGCCAATTGGCCATGCTGGCAGGGGCTGATGGGAATTGTAGTCCATAACATCTGGAGTGCCAAAGGTTCGCCACCACTGTACTACACCATGCAGGCTCTCTGGTATTGCCATGCACCATCTTGTCCCATAGCTCTTCAGTTCATTTTTGAAGCTTTGGGGGGAAATCATCCAGTGGTTTGGAGTAATCGACAATATTTATTATTTATTACAAGCCTTTATTAACCACCTTTCTTTCTCAAGGAGCTCCAGGCAGCTTACAGCACAGACAAAATACATGAAATAAAATACATTAAAACCAAAATTTTAAAAAAGATACTTCAGAACTGCTAATAAACTTAACCAAAGTTAATGAAGTTTGTCCTCAATTTCCTTCTAAAGACACCCAGCTGAATGCAATTATGGGCCAGATGAATACAGAGCTATTGACAGTGGACCAAACTAGGTCTAGAGAGTTGTCCGTCTGACTTCTACCTGACCTGGATAGGCTAATACTCCCCCTAAAGGACACAAGTAGTATAACCTGGCCCATGTTTTGTTGCTGGGTTCTCAGAAGGTGCTGATTTCAACATTTCAGCTCGTGAAGCGGCTGCTGCTGCTACTTCTCTCAGGGATGTGGCCACAGGCACATATGGTTTGGTAATTTGGCGCACTGGCTGACAATGTGTGGGGGTTTCTGTTAAAGAGTGTTTGGAAGCTGCCACTAGTGCGAAATGCCTTGGCTCATTTCCTGGCAGCAAAGGATTGAAGGCACCTAGTACTTGTACAGTGCAATCCAATGCAGATAGATTCTTATCTAAAACCTATCTATTTCAGTGGGCTTAGACTGAAGGAACTTTGCATAGGAATGCGCTGAAATACATTAGAGATGGGAAGCGCAGTCAAGTCTCAGCTGACTTCTGGCAACCTAGATGTGGTTTGCCATTTTCTGCCTCTGTGTAGCAATGCTGGACTTCCCCAGTGATCTCCCATCGAAACACTAATCAGGGCTAACCCTGATGAGTTGCTAAGATTTGATACCCAGGTCAGGGTAGGAAAAGGGGGGGTAGGTTCTAGCCCAGTTCTAAGATGTTCTTTCCTGCTCTCTGTCGAGGAGGCTCTTCAGTCAGCATATATATAAATGAAGGCCATGAATGCATGAAACAACACCTTTGCACTGAAGACAGCTACCCCATAGGCTGCCTGTAGAAGTCCATTTAGACACCTCTTGGATGAGATTATTTTTACAGCTGTTTTCCCATAGATCACACAGCTTGAAGCCTACCGGATCTGGTTTCTTGTTCTGCTGCTGCTGCCATTGTGGATTTTTTAAAATGACAAATGTTTTAATACACATTGTTAGCACTTTAAAACATTTTATTGTTGTAATTTTGCTGGCACTTTAATATGTTTTTAACTGCTTTAACTCCTGCTTTGGCCACAGAGGACGTGGCATTGCAACGTTTAGGGGGGAAATAGTAATTTGAATGAACTGCTCTATTCAATTTCTTGATTCCAGGACAGGGCTGCCTGTCTAAGGTGGAGATGACTCCACCCATTAACTTTCAGATCTTTTCTAAAGGGGGGACACTGTGGCTAACAGTCATTTTCAAACATTAATCTCCTCCTTGAGTTCAAAGAAAGAAACAATCACCCTTGGGGTGCTGTGTGGTTTCCGGGCTGCATGGCCGTGTTCTAGCAGCATTCTCTTCTGACGTTTCGCCTGCATCTGTGGCTGGCATCTTCAGAGGATCTGATGGAGGATCTGATGAAGATGCCAGCCACAGATGCAGGCGAAACGTCAGGAGAGAATGCTGCTAGAACACGGCCATGCAGCCCGGAAACCACACAGCACCCCAGTGATTCTGGCTGTGAAAGCCTTCGACAATACAATCACCCTTGGTTTTCGGATTGTTACAAACTGAATTTTTTTAATTGCCCAAAACAAAGTAACAGAACACATACAAAAATTTTAACATCCCAATCCAAGGGGCTGTGGCAGCACCGGGCAACCGCCCCCAAAGAGGTTTCCGGGTGGCGTGGGGAGATTTAAAATGCTGAAAAGCCTCCCCAGAGCCAGGAAGCCCCTATCGGGCTGAATAGATTGAATATAACACCATCTTTTCAGTGGGATAGGTCTGCAGTCCCGGCTGCCAGCGCAATGGGAAAACAGCCAGGAAGGAGCCAACTGAAGTTGGTTCCTCCCTCACCCCACCCTGACCCACTGCACTGGCAGCAGCAAGGGTGCAGGGACACTGGTTCACACTGTGTCCCACCACGCCAACAGATTCACCCCTCCGCTGGGGAGGGCAAATCCACTGGCACAGCCACGCCTCACTCTCACTGGTGGATTCGCACCCCTCCCCGGTGGGGCTGTAAATCTGTTTTAATCTGTTTGCTCCTGAACTGCTCTGCTGCTGACTAGAATTCTGACTAGCTTACTCTTGGCGAGAGTAGCTGTTTCCTTCAGATAAAGGACTTGCAGATGTTAAACTGGAGGAAACATCTTCTTATATGTGCTGTAATGATACTGTTCACGCAGTCAATTCGGATCTGAACAGTTTCACACTAAGGCCCCTTCCACATACGCAAAATAGTGCGTTTTCAAACCACTTTCACAACTGTTTGCAAGTGGATTTTGCTATTCTGCACAGCTTCAAAGAGCACTGAAAGCAGTTTGAAAGTGCATTATTCTGCATGTGCGGAAGGAGCCTGAGACTAAAAGAAAAAGGAAATATATTTATGAATATATGAACATAAACCATTCAAAATCAATCATTCTTAATAAACTGGGGGAAAACCCTGGCAACTGCAGCCTGAGTAATATTAAAACCCACCACTGCAGATCACCCTGTGCACACCTGGAGTCCTGAACAGGTTTCATCTGCCTCTCTCTTGCCTCATCAAGCAGGCCACAGCTTAACAGAGAATGTTGAAGGGTGTCAATTTGACCAGAAGTACATTGACACACTTGCTCAGTGTGCAGCACCTTATTTAAATGATCCCAAGTTCACCTGATGGAATGGCATTCAACCTTGTCAACATAAACAATTGTCTATAACATGGGATAACCCCCGGTAATCTATAACGGAAGCGATCTCCTCACAGATGCTTCCTACACAAGACTTTCTGGTCTTTTCCCAATTCTGGAGACTTTTCACTTAGGTCCAGTACACTTAATCTGGGAGTAGTTCAGTTACAACTATGCTAGCAGGACCGTAGGATCAGGCTATCTACTAAATATCAGTTGCTGAAGCATACCATTAGAAGGGCAGGCTACTGTCATTATGCTTTGCTGGAGGTATCTGTAGAAGCATCTGGTTTGCCATTAGATGATACAGGATGCTGTTCTAGAAGGACCTCCAGACTGATCACTAAAAGGTTCTCACTGACCCATGGGGTGAATGCAGATTGTTTACAGGGTGCTTTGCAATTGCCTTTCTACAACCACAAATTTGGGCTAGTTTTCCTGGACCTCAAAGTATGACTTGAAACTACTGGATTTTAACCTCCTCCTCAGGGCCTTCAAGTAAAGAACTAAAGTATCAGGATGAAAGAATAGAAGCAAGCAGTACAAGCCATTTTTCTCCTGGTTCATCCTTAGGAGATAAGGGGTGAAGTGTACCCCGCTGCCCCTTTTCTGCTGGGTGCCGCTGCTCCAATGGCCAGGGTGGTCTGCTGGGGGTAGGAGGGAGGTGGGAGGGCTTTGCCAGAACTGTGTAGAAGGGTTCCATGGGATGGGATGGGATGGGATGGGATGGGATGGGATGGGATGGGATGGGATGGGTGCTGGGGGTGGAGGGTGGTGGAACGGCTTTGCCAGATCTGTGCAACAGCAGTTCCATGGGATGGGATCAGAGCTGGGATCCAGCAGGTTCTCACAGGTTCCCGAGAGTAGGTTACTAATTATTTGTGTGTGCCAAGAGGGGGTTACTAATTGGTGATTTTGCCACGTGATTTTTGCCTTAGTTACGCCCCTCCTCTCAGCAGTAGCACACAGAACTTGAAGCAGTCTAGCAGGAGGTGCACCGGCGTGCGTGGCAGCCTGCGCCTGCGTGCATTCGTTTCCCGCCCAAGAACCGATGCAGCGGCTGCGTCCCTGTCACAGCCCCGCCCAGGAATGCTACGCCCCCGGAATGCCCAGCCACGCCCCTGTTGTGCCCCGCCCAGCCCCATTGGCGCTACGCCACAGTTTGAATCCCACCACCATGGGAACCTGTTACTAAAAATTTTGGATCCCACCACTGGATGGGATGGGTGTTGGGGTTGGAGGGAGGGTTTCTGGGGGGCTGCTGGGTTGGGGCAGAATGGAGTGGACTTTGCTGGGCTTATGGATCAGCTTTTCTGCAGGCTGGGGTGGGTGTTGGGAGCGGGCGGGAGCGGGAGCGGGGGCAGGAGCGGGAGCGGGAGCGCTTTGCCAGGATCAGGGATCAGATGTTCTGCGAGCTCAAGCTGGCTGTTGGGGTGGGGGGAGGCGGGAGGGCTTCTGGGGGCCCACAGAGAAGTAGCACTAAGGCCAGGAGTGGATCAAATGTCAGCTGCCAACAAAGGAGCAGGACTCATTGGTGGACGGTTCATCGTTGTGACATTCAATTCCCTTAGCCATTTATTGTTTAGGATGTCTTTCTCACACGTTGCTTTTCAGAGCAGAATTGACATCTATACCTCAAAAAGTCAAGTTCCCCTCTTTTCTCCTTAAAACCTGACAACTCTCTTAAGCTTTCCTACTTAGTATCTGAGAGTGGATTTTCTTCAGAGAATAACTAGCAGCCCGTGTGTGTCCTCAGTGTGACTATTTACATCAGGGTCTCAGTACAGATTCCTTTCATCTGACTATGCCTCTCAATCAGAGTAATCTTTAAACCACCAGAAAACGGAGCTCATCCCACACGTCCATGTGCTAGCTCACTCTGATCAGAAGTCATTTCAAAAATCTCTTCATGCTGACTCAAGAACTCTCCTTCTAACCAGCCCTCACTTAACTCCTTGTGTAGTACATTCCAACTGCTGAAAATATGTCAAAGTTTTTCTCCTCCCTTTGGTCAGAGCCATGACAACTCGTTCATCTTCCTCTGCTCTGGATTCATTGGCCTCTTTAAGGTGCAATTTAAAAAAAAAATTGCCCTTTTCTAAGCCAAAGGGATATACCTGAATGGACGGTGGCAGGCTGCTTGGGTCTCAATTTCTAATATGGGATCACAATTTGCATGTGATCCACAGTTTTCACTTCAAAGTCAATACCTGTTGTTGCTGGGGTTACCAATTTCTGCACTGGCTGTGCAAAGCCCAACATTTAAGGTGAGTCTTCTTGATCTTTATTCGACCGTTCTTCTAAGGCAGGGGTCTGCAACCTGTGGCTCTCCAGATGTTCATGGACTACAATTCCCATCAGTCCAATTGGCCATGCTGGCAGGGGCTGGCGGGATTTGTAGTCCATGAACATCTGGAGAGCCGCAGGTTGCAGACCCCTGTTCTAAGGAGCTCAGAGCTGTGTAAAAGGTTTTCCCTTTCCCATTGTGGAGATAACGTTGGGCCTAGTACAGTTGCTCAAGGTTAAGGGAAAGGTCCTGTTTATGAGCTCAGATCAGAGGCATTCTTTTCTTTGCTTCACATGTCCTCAGGTGAAGCCTTAGCACTGAACACAGGTTCAACAAGTATTCCGTCTCTATCTGGTACCTGCAGCTGTTTGTAGGAGCAGGCCTGGAGAGCAGAAAAGGGTGCGGCCTGAACTCATCTGTCGAAAAGCCCTTTTGAAAGCCAGCAGCAAAATACGTGGCCAGGGAAATGCCAGTTTCAGCAACCTCAGATTTTGGCGGAGCACAGGAGAGAGACTGGGCTGGCTGAGTCAGTGTTTGGAGTAGTCAGTCCACAGGGTGGGTATAGTTGCAGATACATACACACATAAGCCTTTATTGGCATAGTCAGAAAGAGTTACATAAATCGGGGAAAATTGCATGAATACATGATAGATAAAAGACCCCATGGGGAGCACAACAAATACGTTCTACTGGGAACTCTCAACTATCTCCGCAATGAAATTGGCGACCTCTTCACAAAGACCAGGGTCCGAGTTGTTTAACAATAGGGATAACCTAGTCAGATCAGGCAGCCCAGATTGGAAGAAAAAATGTAAGTTGGTATATTTAGATCTGATGTTATCAAATCTGGTGCAGTGCAAGAGTTGGTGAGTCAGTGGTTTCAACCACATTAAAGTTTGCGTAACTGCATAACTCCTTGTGGATTTCATTCCTAAATTGGGCTGAAACTCTACCCTTTAATAGAAAGTGGCAGAGGGCATAACGTTAAAACGCACAATGGTAAGGGCTCTCCTTGCACGTGGGTTTGTTAAAGCATGGAGGTAGTAGGCCATACGTCTCTGCTCAAATGGAATTAGGAGTTGTGTTGGAGAGCAGGTTTGTTTGGCTGCTAGATGTAAATTTGCAAATTCTAGTTCTAAAAGCCGATCTCTGAGCCTATTGTACGCTTCTGAATAGGACATTAGGTAGAGTGATTCAATAGGCAAGCCGATGGAAATAATCTTTCTCTCAATTAATTGCAGATACAAAGGAAAGGACAGACTAGGACAGCTGTTTTGAAGCTCTCTGCTTAAGAGAATGCTCTGCACATCTTCTTGTCTGCCTAGGAACTGTATACACTATGTAGAAGGGGATATTTTTTGGAGGAGGAGGAGGAGGAGGAGGAGGAGGAAGAGGAAGAGGAAGAGGAAGAGGAAGAGGAAGGGGAAGGAGAAGGAGAAGGAGAAGGAGAAGGAGAAGAAGAAGAAGAAGAAGAAGAAGAAGAAGAAGAAGAAGAAGAAGAAGAAGAAGAAGAAGAAGAAGAAGAAGAAGAAGAAGAAGAAGAAGAAGAAGAAGAAGAAGAAGGGGGGAATATAAATCCAACTGTCCTTCCCCCCCTCACAACAAACAGCCTGTGAGGTGGGTGGGGCTGAGAGAGCTCCAAAGAACTGTGACTAGCCCAAGGTCACCCAGCTGGCGTGTGTGGGAGTGCACAGGCTAATCTGAATTCCCCAGATAAGCCTCCACAGCTCAAGCGGCAGAGTGGGGAATCAAACCCGGTTCCTCCAGTTTAGCGTATACCTGTTCTTAACCACTATGCCACTGCTGCTCATTAGCATTCCCTCAGCAATCTATCTTTTCTCTCCAGTATTTCAACTGCTATTTTCCTCTTTTCTACTTATTTTAATGCTGTATTTGTGTACTGGTTTTAAAGATGAGATTTTAATTTGTTGGCAGCCTGGGCGGCCTTGTGGAGGTAGAAAGGCAAGGTACAAATCTCGTTCATGAATAAATAAATGAATAGTTCAGCAATGTCTTTTAGAAAACGCCCGACGTGGTCTTTCAGCTGAAATTGCAGGGGAACCACAAAAGTGGACGGGCAATATGGTCCGAGTCTCACCCAAGCATTCTTCACAACACTGTCTGAAAAGCCTTGGGCTAGGTAAGGTTGCCAATGTCCAGGTGCTAACTGGAGATCTCTGGCAACCACAACTGATCTCCAGACAACAGCGATCAGTTCGCCTGAAGAAATGGCAGCTCTGGAAGGCAGATTTTATGGTATTAAACTGAATCCCACTGAACGCCTCTTCTCTCCAAACATCACCCTCCTCAGGCCCACTCCCAAAATCTACAGGTATTTTCCAGTCTGGAGATGGCAACCCTAAAGCTGGGGGTGCAGATTCTCTATCAAGCCCTATCAATCTCTTTACCCTTTCTGCTTTACTCAGATTATAAAATTAAGCAAGGACCCTAACAGCAATTAGCGCACCTGAGTGTTAGGTAGCAACCCCTAATATACAAGCTAATACTAAAGAAGAAAGTCCCTGTGCCTGCTGTGAATATATCCCAGTCCTTGATTTAGTTAGAACAGGCTCATAAGCCCTTACTCCTAGTCCAGTGGTGGCAAACCTATGGCACTCCAGATGTTCATGGACTACAACTCCCATGGCCATGCTGGCAAGGGCTGATGGGAATTGTAGTCCATGAACATCTGGAGTACAATAGGTTCACCACCACTGGACTAGGAGTAAGGGCTTTCCCATCAGATGACCTCTAAATAGGTTGAAGCCCTGGGGCTTCTTTTTGCAATTTGTAGTAATGTCCCCAAAGCAGTGGATGCTTGGGTCTATCTAGGTTGGCTCCCAGACAGTGAGAATGCTTGAGCTGAAAGCCGTATAGTGGGGCAACGTGGGAAAGGCATCACTTCACAAACTGAACTGTGTGGCTGCCAAAAATATATTCGTCCTGCCTTTTTGTTCAACCAGTGCGGGAAAAAAAGAAGTGTGACCATACAGAGGACAAGGCCCAACATTTCTTTGATGGATATTGATGGTCAATCTCCACGAACTTTGTGCTGCAGTCTCTGGGACTGTGGGCTGTTATTACATACCTGGACACCAGCCAAAAGGAATGGCATGTTGCACAGGAGAGCACAGAAGGTCATGGCTTAGAGTCACAGTACAAGGAAAGAGCAGACATTTTCCATTCCACCCCTTCTCCCCACGCCAAGGTTTTTCATGCGCCAGTCTCCCACTGCATAAAGCACAGGCAGAATTCAGGGTATTTATGTGTACTTGCCTTTCTCCGCAATCGAGAGCCAAAGCAGTTCACAAAGTTCCCATCGCCTCCATTTTATCCTCACAACAACCCTGTGAGGTGGGTCAGGCTGAAGGGGTGACTGGCCCAAGGTAATCTGGCAAGTTTACAAGGCAGAGCGGGGATTTGAACCCGTATCTTAGTCCAGCATTCTAGCCACTACACCACCCTGGTTCTCACATGAGTAGGGTAGGAAGAGCCTCTCTAGTGATTTCAAAAGATGGACTCAGCACCCCTAGTTATTACCTTGAGGTCACGCTTGACCATTTACTACTGCTAGGGTAACTGAAAGCAATAGGAATATTTAGAGGGAAAAAAGAAATTGCAGTTTTTAAGTTATATTTTCATTATTTTTATTGTGAGGAATTTTCCTTCTTGTATAACAATTCTACCCATAGATTAAAGATCTATTTGGACCACAGATGGCCAAAAGCAGAAGCCTTGTTATGTACACCCATGTAAAAACACCTGTTATACCCCTAGAGAAACTTTTTATTATTTTCTCAATAAGCATCAGTTATCCATATAGTTATAATGGGTTTAGTTCTTTGTATAGTCTTCTAAGGGAGGGAATTTTAATGGACCCTGTCCCTTTAAGAAATCTCACTAGAGGCAGTCTTTCTGTTATTACCCAGTAATCCCTTGGTCGGTCAGTTAGTCTAAGGTGCCTAGGGTAGTTAGAAGGCTGCAATATATGTTACATTTAAGGTGTATAGAAATAGCATAAAGTTAAGGTGTACAGAAAGTAGAATCCAGATAAAGGACACTTAGACCCTGGGAGGAGTTAGGGCAGGGGTAGGGAACCTGCGGCTCTCCAGATGTTCAGGAACTACAATTCCCATCAGTCTCTGTCAGCATGGCCAATTGGCCAAGCTCTCCAGATGTTCATGGCCAATTGGCCAAGATGTTCATGGCCAATTGGCCAAGCTCTCCAGATGTTCATGGACTACAAATCCCATCAGACTACAAATCCCATCAGGCCAATTGGCCATGCTGGTAGGGGCTGATGGGAATTGTAGTTCCTGAACATCTGGAGAGCCGCAGGTTCCCTACCCCTGAGTTAGGGTCTCGGTTCTTCTAAGCCAGGGGTCTGCAACCTGCGGCTCTCCAGATGTTCTTGGACTACAATTCCAATCAGCCCCTGCCGGCATGGCCGATTGGCCTGATGGGATTTGTAGTCTGATGGGATTTGTAGTCCATGAACATCTGGAGAGCTTCAGGTTGCAGATTCCTAGCAATAAACCTTGTTTTTGAACTGTTACACCTTGCTTGTGTGTCTACCACTCTGTTCCACCCAAGAACAGGGCACCTTTAGGTTGTTTTACCTGGGGAACAGAACAACACACTACGCAGAAGTATGTTCCTCCTTGAAGCATTTCAGATTTTAAAATGCATTCTTGAGCTTCAGATTCTACAGCGTTAAAAGATGCTCATCATAGGCCTACAACTGACACAAGCCTTCCAGTAGTACTGCATAACATGTGAAATGGCCACCATATGCAGCCCTGGCTGTTTCCTGTTTTGACAGGAAATGGCCACATAGCACAGGCGAGATTAGCAGCTCTCCATCATTGTGGCAAAAAACAAACAAACACACTGGATCGACTCATCCTCTAGGCGGGTTTTTGAGTAAGAGGAACCTTTGTCCTTTCAGCGGAGAGGCATTTATCAGAATCCGTCCGCTAACTCCCAGCATGAGCTGGCCTGTCACTTGTAATCACAGGGTTTGTGAAGTGGTAATTAAGTTGTGCAACGTTCCTGGGTAGCTCTGATTTGGATGTTCCAGCGAAGCAGACTGGCAGGGTGAATGAAGTTCCCTGGGCTTCCTCTTCCTCCACCGGAATGAAAAGGTTTGGGGTGGGGGGAGCAAATGCAGTGTGTGACAGGCAATTACTGAATTAACTAAGCACCTGCTGCTGTCATTCTTCCTCCTTGCTTTAAAAAAAAAAACAAAACCCTGTAAGCAGCTCATGACTGGCCAAGCCAGGAATACCTACGGGATATGCTGAAACTAGAAGGAAGTCGCAAGTTGGGTGGCAGATTGAGGCTCAAACGACAGCCTGCCTAGGTCATCTTTGGTCACAATCCCAAAATAAGAGCCAGTTTACTAAAAGTCATAAAATCTGGGGTGAAGAGGAGCACTCATGAAAAGACCTACTTACATCAACAGATGTTATCAGTTGCCTTGACACTCCCCCTGTGGTTCAAATGTGGTCTAGAGTTTAGACAGAAATTTCAATAGTAAGCAGTTACAGAAATGCATGCTCGAAATTACACATTTAGTGGGACTGCAGCAGATCTTTCCTGCTGGAACAATACCCAGGGGAAAGACTTCTGGGATCTAGGAAAGATTTGGGTTCAAATGCCATGCTTTTAACTGTTTCAGTTGACTTGGGACATGTTGCCCTTGCAAATCACATCCCCGGGGAAAGTCCCAAGTTCTTCTCCATTTTGATTTATGTTGTACAAGAAAATTGTGTAAGAAGGGAGGGGACACCAAATGGAAAGAGGCGGGGAAATTCCAGACATCATTGTCAAGTTGTCCACTGGCTGCCGATCTGCAGAGGCAGCATAGGTGGTCCACCCACTATAACTGGATGCCATGGACCGAATCTCAGTCCACACAAACTGCAGATGGATCAGTCAGGTCAGGGTAATGACAAAAGACGGAGGCAGCTCGACTCAGTGCCAGAGTTGCTTGCCTGGCTTATATAAAGAAAGCACAGTCCAAGGGCGCACCATTCTCCTTTAGCAATCAGATACCGGCCCTGCCCCAACGTTTGTTCAACTTCTTTGTGTGATTAAAACAGCTAAATCAATAAAAATCAAAACAGAAAAGTCCAGCAGAGAGGTTAGAGGTCAACGTGTAGATTGCAAGAGGTCAGAGGACAAGGAACAGATTATTTCCAAACTTTCCAAAAGATGCTGTGTCAGGTCTGTGGCAAATCTCCAAGAGAGGGGTGTTTGATGAGTATATTTCCTCCAGCTTCCAAAGAAATGTGGGAGATGCTTTCTCCAGAACTGCTGTTTCCCCCTCTCTTCTTGGTCCAATGAAATAAGTCTTATTTTGTGATGCTGGGGGCAAAAAAAATCTGAATCTTGCCAAACTGACTGAAACACGCAAGACGTTTAATGTCACTTGGTTTGGACCTCAGCTATACTTCTCTTTACTCCACATATTGAGCAACGTGGTTAGGAAAAAGGAGGATTGCTCTCTCCTGACAGCCCAAGATCATTTTTGTGCCATAGGCAGAAAATCTAGATTTTTGTGCCCTTCCCACCAGGGTAGTGAAATTATAGTAACAAACTGACAATTAACATTTTGCAATTCTTTATTGGCATCCCAGACAATGCCACCTGAATGGGACCGCTTCACCCAGTCTAATGACAGAGTCAGTTCTTGCATGGTGTTTAATTCCTCCCCCCCCCCCCCACAACACTAAAAAAAACCAAAAGCATAATGTTGTGATTACACCAAGCACCTTATTTATTAAACTTACAATCCATTTTTTCTGATTTAGACTCTGGCAGAGTACACGATTAAAAACAATGCAAAGCAATACAAACTGTCTACAATGCAATAAAACTGAACTATAAAAATCAGAGAATAACACAATAAAATTGTATAATACATACCTTTGCTGACTTGAGTTCTTGTCTTCATGTGGTTGGATCTGTTGGTATTAAATACATTTTCTTGAGCAAAATTGAGTGATATCTGATATAATTGAGTGATTGAGTGATATCTGATACAAAAGTCAGTGCTTATGGGTTTGACTTTCAAAATGGCCCAGTTAGATCTGTGACCATTTCTCATTCATTGTTGTGGGAAGTGTTCTTTCCCAGTTTAGCTATTCAAGGTGGGAATCTGCTGACAAACAGGAAGATTTGCAGTTGCGTGTCCATACCAGAAATAAATAGGGATCTCTGGGGCGGTGGGGGCAATGTTTGGGACTGCTTGTTTTAAGGTTCATTTGCCAGCCAGTAGCTGATTCGGCCAGTAGCTGAATAGTCCACTGGACTCTGCCACTGCATCTTTAGCACCATGCTGTGAAAAATTGCAGGCAATACCTATAGATCAAGACACTTCTGGAAGCATAATTTTGGGCGTCCAGTTCAAAAACCCTGGGACTGGCTCTAGAGACAAACAGGTTTTACATGCTCAATAAATAAATAGGCGAATAAATATTGCTCAGTGACCAAGAAAGAATGGCCAGAAGTGATTTTAGGGCTTTTAGCAGCCACTTGATCTGCATAGTTGAACAAGTGATGCCTTTCATAATATTATAAACTGAAGAAGAAGAGTTTGGATTTATACTCCACCTTTCTCTCTTGCAAGGCGTCTCAAAGCACCTTACAGACTCCTTCCCTTCCTTTCCCCACAGCCTCTCCCACTTTATTAGGTAGGTGGGGCTGAGAGAGTTCTGAGAGAACTGTGACTAGCCTAAGGTCACCCGATGGGCTTCATGTGCAGGAACAGGGAAACAAACCCAAATCACCAGATAAGCGTCCTCCATACATGAGGAAAGCGGGGAATCAAACCCGCTTCTCCAGATTAAAGTCCACCACTCTTAACCACTACACCATGCTGGCTCTCACTATGTTATTGTTTACAAAACAAATTGCTGTTCAGGCCACAGGAACAAGCAAGCCGTGGGCAAAGGAAGTTGTAGAATAGTGCAGGGTGTCCAAAATTATTTTTCTCCCTTGAATCCAGCTGCAGGGGATTTTGAATGATTGAGTGACTTCCCAGTCCCAACATTTTAAAAATATAAATGATGCTAAAAAATGTCCTCAAGTTTTCCTTTGCCTTTGTGTTACATATAGATGCTGTTTCTAACGAAGAGATTTTTAAAACAAAAAAATGTACACTTCTATACTTCAGATTTGCCTTTGGTTTAAGCCCTTATGGTGAAAATTTCTGAACTGCCAGGTTTAAGCTGTCAAGGAACTTACAAAAAGAACACTGAAGGGCCATTTCACCTTCATTACAGCATTGCAACAGGAAAAAATTGCACCTGACGAAGTTCTGCCTTCGTATTACAAACACTGAGGTCATCTTAGGATCCTAAGCTGACAACCTACAGAGACTCCTTTGGAAACAACGTTTTTTGAGCTAGCTTTAGGATTGCCAGCAGGCCTAGAGAAAAATGTCCTGTCTCTGATAGAGGATTAATGTGTGAGAATGGATAGCTAAAGCTTCCCATGAAATGGGGGTAAACAACATTACTTAGTAAATATCCTATTAAGTCTCTACTAAAGTGACAATGCATTTTTTTTCTCTACACTGGTATCTGGCAACCCTAGCCCACTTGTACAACTGAACTTTTCAAGGATTGATGGCACTTTATTATTTCGGGTGTGGAAATGGATTTTAGTTTATTCATTGAAATATCTATACCTTGCTTTTCTCCCCAGGGGGGATTAGGGTTACAAACTGCTTGGAGGAAAAAAAAAGGCCTGACTCTTTATTAGTTTTTTATCATTATTATTATTATTTTAGCTGCCCATTTCCCTCTATTAAAGAGACAGAATATTTTTCTCCAGGCCTATTGGCAACCCTCTTGGGAACCCAAAGCAGTTTACATCATCATAATCCTATTCTCCTTGCAACAGCCTTGTGACATAGGTTAGGCTGCAAGAAAGTAACAACCCCAAGGTCACCCAATTAGCTTCCATGGCAAAGAGGGCATTTGAATCTGGGTCTCCAGCAGTAGCGAAGCTGCAATGGAATGTGGGGGGGCGCTGCGCCCTGGAAATCGCTCCCAGGTCCCCCCAGGGGTGGGGGCAGGGTGGGACAGGCTGTAGGTAAGGCAGGGCAGGGACATACTGGCAGGTAGTGCCCCCGGCGCAGTTTCTTCTCCCTCTGTCCCTGGTCTCCAGCATGATGTAGTGTTAAGAGAAGGTGGACTCTAATCTGTAGAACCAGGTTTGTTTCCCCATTCCTCCACATGAAGTCTGCTGGGTGACTTTGGGTCACAGTTCTCTCAGAACACTCAGTCCTACCTACCTACCTACCTACCTACCTACCTACCTACCTACCTACCTACCTACCTACCTACCTATCTACCTATCTATCTATCTATCTATCTATCTATCTATCTATCTATCTATCTATCTATCTATCTATCTATCTATCTATCTAATCAAATTTATATACCGCCCTCCCCAGAAGGCCTACCTCACAAGATGTCTGTTGTGCGAAGAGGAAGGGAAAAGGAGTTTGTAAGCCACCTTGAGTCTCCTTACAGGAGAGAAAGGTGGGGTATAAATCCAAACTTTTCTTCTTCTTCTCCAGATCACAGTCTGATGCTCTAACCATTATACCGCTCCGGGGTTTGAACACTGACCTTTTAAAAAGTCCATATTGACTGATTCTGAACTTTCTGGTGGGAGCCATCTAAATTAGCAGGGGAAATGCATTTCTAAACAGCCTTGAGTATTCCAAGTTAAGATATTTGTTGCCACACATTCATAAAGCCACTTGACAAAGAGAGCCATTTTTTTGCAAGGACTCTACTTATTGTTCCTTCAACACTTTTTTGAATAGGTCCTTCTCACAATTTCATCAAATGTGGATAAAATGACCACATGGAAACGAGGGGAGAGTTCTGGTACCTTCTGTCAAAAATAATTCAAGATACTTCCAACTGCTGAATTAGAAAATCCAAATGGCACCTCTCCAGGGGGCAACACTCAAGTAATAAATAACATTCTTAAAGACTGTCTGCCCATCAATAGCAACCAAAATCTCACGTTTGGGGTGATCTGCCTCACCCTACTGAATTATAGGGCTGTGGCTATAATGGTGGCTATCCTTTCACCTGCGGCACGACAAGCCACACCTGGCAAAATGGCCTGTCGTGGCCAAAGCTGCCTGCCCCATAAGGCAGTAGTGAGGGGACCTAATATTTGCCTCAGAAATCAACATAAGAGTTCTGTGGCCTCCGTGGAGGAGTGAAGAAGAGGCTAGGCCATGGTGAGGTGCCACTAGTGTACTAGAACTTCTGGGAAAAAAACCAGAAGCAACATTATAGCTTCTAAAAAACACTAAAACTCTGGTAAAACCACCGAGTTTCCGGTGGTTGCTAGAGGGGACTGATATCACTTCTTGGGGAGGGGGGGGCACTCTGTCAGACCAAAAACATTTTCTCCCTCCTTTGTTGGGAAATAGGAAGTGAAGGCAAGGGATTCCCTGCCTCCAGTGGGGGTCTGGCAGCCCTGGAGGTCTGATATAGGATTGATGGGGAACGTGTTTTAGTAATCAAAACACAACACTAGCCTAGAGTACCCCATCTCCCCCCCACCTCACTCTTCTAAAGCATCATGCCTCTCCTGGTAGGCAGGGATTTCAACAGCCAGCATGGACCCTTAGGCAAAAATTTCTTCTGTGCCTCCCCCGTGGCCCTGATCCAAAACAAATATAACAAAACAAATCACTTGACGTTCTGTTATTACTGTGAACAAGCCCCACTGAATTAAGATTTCAGTCTCTCTCAAATAGTACTAAACGGCAAAAAGACTTTAAAAATATTTCTAGTAACCCCCCCCCCCAAAAAAAAAAAACAAAAAAAACCCCTCACTCACAGGATATTTAATAGGAGAAGGAAATTGGGGAGATATGAGAAGTTGGTTTCATCCTCCAGGGAGAGAAGGCAGGTGAATCAAGTCTCTGATGGTGTGGTCTTCCTGCACCTGCATGGAATATAGAAAAGGAATCTATTCTAGCACCTGGAAGCTAAAATCCAACTAGTTTCAGCATTCTCTCCCCATCCCATTCCATCCCCTTCCGCTGCTGTCTCCTTTAGGAAGAAACATGAAACTAGAACAGGGGCAGATTTGGCAACTGGAATTGATTTCCAGAAATGATTTCCAGAGTGTTCCTGATCAGGTTGAAGGTACATATCTTTAAAAGACCAAAGGATTCAGAATTGACTGGATCTTTTAGAAGTGAACTTTAGAAGTAAATTCCATTTTGTTCAATGGGGCTTATCCCCAGTTTTCTGTTTTCCTTGCATATGAGGTTTTGAAATTTTAACATATGTTATTAATTAATTACAATGCATCATAGCTTCATAGCATACCTTTTAATCAGAATTATGCCTGCTTCCTTACTAACCAACATTTTCCCCATGTGTATAGCAATTTCTGAAGATTAAGAATTTACTTCATGCATTCGGTGAAAGTTTCCAGCCAGGACCTGAAACTACGATACCTGTTTTGTTTGTTGTTGTTTTTAAAATGGGGGTACAAGATTCCTTTTTGGTTTTGCCACAACAGACTAACCTCTCCATAAGTGTATTTTCTAGTTACTCAGTTTGTGCGGAGATCTCACTAGGACTTCACCTAAGAGTTTGTTTTCATCATGAGCTGCATTCTGGAAGAAAAATACTATTGGGCATGCACAGAAACCTTTTTCCCAACATTTAAAAAAAAACAGTCTCCTCTCTCCCTACATACTTTAAGAAAGCAATGGGATAACTTCAGAGGCGTAGCTCCAAGGGGGCCGGGAGGCACAATGCACCAGGCGCTCATCCCTGCGAGGGTGCGGGGAGGGCGGGACGGGGGTGGGACAGGGGCGGAGGACGCACCAGCGCACTGGGCGCTTTCCCCCCTTGCTATGCCTCTGGATAACTTAATAATATTTTAAAACCCGCTGTAAAAACAGGATTAGGATAACGACATGCCCTGTACCTTTTATGAGAATAAAATAAGGGAATAGAATCAATAGCCACCCTAAACAATTGCCCCCCCTCCAAAAAAAACTGGCATTCATGAGTATGCTGCCTCTGAACATAGAGGTCTTTATTTGCTTATCGTAAATAATGGCCTCTAGTGGATCTTTCGTTGGGATATTTGCAAGTGTCTGCCACAACTCAGTCATGAAAGGGTTAACTGTGTGTATGTTAACATGTTGCTGAGGTCACTACTTTATGACCTGCTCTATTGATTAGCTATTGGTCAGTCAGTCAGACTGAAAGTATAGCATTTCTTATTTTGTTCTCCATCTAACCATTCCTTATAGCTTGTAAACTCTTTTATATACAAGCAACTGAGAATCTATCTCTTCTGTTTTACTCTGCTAATTTATATTAAATTGCCTACAACTTTCCATCTTCATGAATCTGTATAATCCTCTTTTAAAGTCTTCTAAATCAGCAGATCCTATATAGTAGTCTATTCAGTGATTTAATTTTCCAGCATGTGATATAAACTGAAAGTCAGCATTCAATGAAGGCATCCACTATTCCACAATTAAAAACTCTAATAAAGATGAATACAGATTACAATGCATGCAAAGTATTTGTATTTGGGGCGGAGGAAGAAATTACTCTTTCACTACTTTGATACGTTCTCTGGAAATATTAACTTGACAAAGAGGTTTTCTCTTCTAATCTTAAATATTTTTAACTCCCCAGCTAGGGTAGGGATGAGAAGGAATTACCAAGGGGGGGAGGGGGGACACAAATGAAGAGAGAGAAATGAAGGCATACTATGTCAGCTGATAAGCTTAGTAAAAATTCATGGTAGGAAAATGTTTTCATCAGCTTCTCAGTTTTAAAAGTTTGCAGTAAAAAAAAACACAATAATCCCCAGGAAGTCGCAGCTTCTTTCTGTTCTCTCTGCTTTCTGTCCTGTCTGCGTCCCTTGCGGCTGAAGTGCAAAATTGCACTGAAGAGGAAAAAAGGCCTTTTTCAATGTAGGAGGAATTTTGTACCTCCAGTCCCCACTCTCAGCGGGGCTGTTTTTGAGGCATTGCCAGATGTAAGCCTGGGGAGGGCAGAAGCCAGGCTGCAGGGAGCCCGGGGGGTGGGGCTCATTGGCAGGGCCATGCCTGGAGCCAAGCCCTCAAGCGCAGTGGGGGCACCTGGAGAAGGAGTTGTCTCTGGGCGCCATTTCCCCCCCATACGCCTCTGTCTGGCAAACCTGTCTTAAGGCCTATGGGCAGCTGCACCTCATTAGCCTTAAGCCTAGGATCATGCAAACAACCCCAGCCCACTCTCAGTTAAGAATATAAGTATCACAGTTGAATCACAATAGAATTTCCTTCACAGTAAACATTGGTGTGATGGGAAGCAGTACTGAATAGGTCTTATTTGTGACTTCCTGCGGTTAATCTAAACCTATGTGTGTAAATATTTGCACAAGCAACTCCACCTGTACAGTGTCATGGAAATGTCAAATGTGGGGATATCATGTTGGCATTGTTATTAGTATACACCTTAGTGCTCGGAGGTGTCACATATGACCTCAAGGGCATGTAAGTACAGCTGCCTGCATGTGTAACCTCAGCTTGTGGGTTCTGTGGGGCAGTACTTGGAATGAGTTGCAACAACAATTTTTAAACAACAAAATGGTTTACTTTTCTTTACAATTAACATTAAACATCAACATTTAACGTTACAATTCAAGGTCCTGTTCAGGTTGCATTTCAAGTCCTTCTATTTACAGTCTACTGATATTGCCAAGTCCAATTTCTTCTTGCAAGTTGTCTGGCTTTGAAGACTCCAAGGGCTTGATGAACAGGTTGCAACATGATGAAGGTTTCCAGGGAGAACTCTCACCACATTACAACCACACAAAGAAACCCTGGAAACAATAAACTCCAACATTTACAACACAGCAAAAACAACAACTACCTTCCCAGTAGCTCCCAACAATATTGAAATTACCTTAACAAGGTGTTAAGGGCTTATAGGAAATCAAGGTCCGAAGTCTGGTAGCCTTGCTTCTTCTGGTAAAGAGCTTTTGCAGCCTCGCTGCACCGAGAGCCCCCCACCCCCATTGGTCAATCTATTCTTGGCCAACCCAGCTGTCTGGGCATAGTTACATTCTCCCCTCATACCTCAAAATTCTGTCGTCCCGACAGTAATTGTACAATGTGTAACTTTGAAATCATTGTTAAACAATGATTTCCCCATAGAGTTCCTGTACTTGGAGTGGAACCACATTTGGTGCATCTGAATGCAGAACATTGTCTTTTCCCTTTGCAAGGATTTCCAACTGTTCCAAACTTATTGCACTGGAAGTTTTTCGGTAAACTTTCCAGCAAATGTTGTTACAAATTCAGCAAAGCAGTTTGCAGAAGGAGGATGGGGATTGCAACTGGCTAATCCCTTCCTTCATATAACTGCCAAACAGTGTTTCAAATTAACACAGCAACATCTCTTGAACTTTCATAACAAAACAGTTTTATGGGGATCAAGAGCCCCAACTTGCTTGCACACACACACTTCCATTGCAAGCAATCTTCATATTTGCACCTCGATCTCCATTCCTAGCCCCAGTTGGGCTTTAAGCCTTGTAACCTCAGCTTGTGTATTCTGTGGCATAGTACTTGGAATTAGTTGCACACAACAATTTTCAAAACAATGTACCGGAGCCTCATTTTTTTTTTACTGAAATTAACATTAAACATCAACATTTAACGATTTACAATTCAAGGTCCTGTTCAAGGTTGTACTTCAAGTCCTTCTATTTACAGTCTACCTGATATTGCCAAAGTCCAATTTCCTCTTACTGCAAGTTGTTCATCTGGCTTTGAAGACCTTAAGGGCTTGATGAACAGGGTTGCATCATGATGAGAAGGTTTCCAGGAGAACTCTCACCCATTACAACCACACAAGAAACCCTGAAACAATAAACTCCAACATTTACAACACAGCAAAACAACAACTACCTTCCCAGTAGCTCCCAACAATATTGAAATTACCTTAACAAGGTGTTAAGGGCTTATAGAAATCAAGGTCCGAGTCTGGTAGCCTTGCTTCTTCTGCAAAAGAGCTCTTGCAGCCTCTCCGCTGCATTGAGTCTCCACCCCCTTACTGGGTCAACCCATTCTGGGCCAACCCATTCTGGGCATAGGGGTTACACATGGATGTTTATAGCTATGGTGTGCAGAAACCTTTTTAGGTGAGAATCGTAAAAATGGGTGGGGAGTTCAAAGGGCCATATTATGTTCCTCACAATAGTAAGCCTGCTCAAGTGCCCACACTATTGCCCTAGCTTAAAAAGCAGACACTGCTTTTTTTAAGTTGTCACAATAATAACCACTGACATGTGCAACAAATTCATTCCTGCTCAGGCATGTAGCTCCCTGGAAATCCTCCAAAGAGCTAGTTTCTTCAGGGGGGGGGACAGATCTCTGTCAACTGGAGATCAATTGTAATTCTGGGAGACCTCCAGGTTGCCAACCTTAGGCCTGGAAGCAACCTCAAGTCACCCAACTTCCATGACTCAACTAGGATTAGCTGCTTGCTACTGTTCAACAACAGCCACCCTATAAGAGCAAGTGGGGTGTAGCAGTTAGAGCTTCAGAGTAGGGTCTGGGATTCTCAGGTTCAAATCCTCATCTTCCTGTGGAAGCTCACTGGGTGATTTTTGGCCAGTCACACACTTTCAGACTAACCTACCTCACAGGGTTGTTGTGAGGAGAAAAATAGAGAATGAAGCCAATTTTGTCCCCACTGTGGAGAAAAGTGGGGGTATAAATGAAGAAAATATCTAATGTAACCTAAGTTAGGACTCAGGTTAAAGGAGGTTGGTGAATGGCAGAGAAGGTGAGAAGGGAGAGGACATGGGAGTTGACAGGAGGAGGGGAAGAGGAAATAATGTGAGGAGGAGGAAACAGGGGAAAGTAAGGTCCTCCCCACAAGTTCTTGAGAGTTTCTAGCATGCAAGTGAGCCCTCCAGTGGCCAGCAACTGGGCCATAGTTTTCCAAGGCAGAGGTTCCCTCCTGGTGAGGGGAGAGGAAAATCTGAAGATTAAAGGGCAGATAAATGTAAGTTGGCTGTTGGATGGGAAGGTGAGAAAGAAGCAGGCAAAGGGGAGCAACTATGGGACCTTTTAGGAAAGGAAAATAATAGTGTGTGTAGGGGAAATCAGATGCCTTCTGCAAAACTTTGCAGATTCCCACTTTATAAATAGAAAATTGTTCAAACTACTGTGCCTGCAGGATTCATCTTTAGGATACTTATCCCCCCCCCCCCTCCCATTTCAGAAGACTTCAAAACTGAAACTACATTAATATTTTGTTTTAGCATGGGGGGAACAAGTCTTTAGTGAAAACAGAGAGCGCTTGGACAATTTGCAGTTGCATACAATAAGGTTATTATTTTGCTTCCTTCTCAGCGATGGCCCATTCTCCATAAAGCAAACATGAATTAGCGCACTGCTTGCTTGCTTCCTGTAACAGATTTAAAAGCCATCACATGTCTTCATAGGCAACGCAAAGGGTTTTTCCTCCATTCACGAGTTTGCTTTTGAATGGTAGCTTTATAATGGTTCAGAGGACTTATGATCTAAAAATACTAACTGCGTTATTGATAAAATCGGGGAACCTGGGCTACATGTACAAGATGATTTTTGCAAGATTAGTGGAAAGGAAGAAGGAATTTTGCATCAAGAAGAACTGCATTCCCAAACTCAAAATTATGCAATAAGGATGTACTTTCAGATAATACTGCATTAAAATCTGAGCCAAGCACACCCTGTTTGTTTAAACTAGGAGTATCTATAAATTAAATTTCCTCAAGAGGCTTGTTCTGGCTAGTAATACCATGATGCCTGATGTAGCTCTCTGCTTTTAAGTTTCTGCTTGCCTGAGTTCTGAAAGTTTGTTCCCTGGAGTAGTGATGAGTACAGAAGGAATAGTGAAGGTAGAAATGCGCCTGAAGGGAACTCTTACTTATTTACTTACCTTTATTGGCATTTAGATTGTACTCAATAGACAAAGGTCTGAATAAAATCAAGTTACATCAGAGTGGTACACAAAGTGCAAAGAACAAGATAATTTCATAATATTTTGTGATCTACTTTCACTATTTCTGCAAGAAATTTAGCCACTGTAACAGTAATTGGTGGGATATGCTTATTCAATAAAAATTTGGACAATGCCATTCTTATTCATGAAGTATTTAAAGCAGATTAAGGGAAGGATAACATTGTTTTGGGTGCTGTGTGGTTTCCGGGCTGTATGGCCGTGTTCTAGCAGCATTCTCTCCTGACGTTTCGCCTGCATCTGTGGCTGGCATCTTCAGATGATCCTCTGAAGATGCCAGCCACAGATGCAGGCGAAACATCAGGAGAGAATGCTGCTAGAACACGGCCATACAGCCCGGAAACCACACAGCATCCAAGTGATTCTGGCCGTGAAAGCCTTCGACAATACGATAACATTGTTATGTGGCATTATATGTAATTGGCAGTCCAAGATAATAGATTGAATTGTGTCAAGGGAATTTGTAGAACATATACAGAGGAGCAGTGAAGGTAGATATGCACCTGAAAGGTACACTGTTTAACCAATGCACATTTTTGTGCCAAATAATATTTTTCCTGATTGGTGTTTCTGTATGCAACATCCCTCTCACTTAAGCCGTCGTTTAGAATCCCAAAGACTGGAGTAGCTACTAGCCTGCATTAGTAAAGTTGCTGGTGTTGGGATGTCACAACAAACGGGAGACACCCAGGAGGGAAGAGGAGAAAAGTAACTACACGAGGCTAGTGAGCAACCAGGTTCCTGTCTGACATAAACTCCAGTTAGTTTGTGGTATCTGAATCAAGCTGGGGCTTGGCTAGTCCATGGCAGACCTGAGTCAACCCTGTGATGGAGAACAGCCCTCAGGGGTATACTGTAAGGAATTTGAATAGCTCTCCAGCATTTACATTATTACCCTGCAGTACAGAATACCAGCTTGATCTCAGATAAATGTCACACACACACACACACACACACACACACACACACACACACACACACACACACACACACACACACACACATGTACGTGTAAAACATTAAATGCAAAAACTTTTACCCATGCTGATTTCCCCACCTGTAGTAGGCTGTGGTCAGTGGAGGGATCCAAAAATTTTAGTAACAGGTTCCCATGGTGGTGGGATTCAAACTGTGGCGTAGTGCCAATGGGGCTGGGCGGGGCCTGATGGGGACGTGGCCGGGCATTCTGGGGGCAGAGCATTCCTGGGAGGGGCTGTGGCAAGGACACAGCTGCTGCGCCGGTCCTTGGGCAGGAAACGAATGCACGCATGCGCAGGCTGCCACGCACGCCGGTGCACCTCCTGCTAGACTGCTTCAAGTTCTGCGTGCTGCTGCTGAGAGGAGGGGCGTAACTAAGGCAAAAATCACGCGGCAAAATCACCAATTAGTAACCCCCTCTTGGCACACACAGATAATTAGTAACCTACTCTCGGGAACCTGTGAGAACCTGCTGGATCCCACCTCTGGCTGTGGTCCTGTGTATATCACAATGAGCCTTGAGTGCCAGGATTACTGGATCTGGTCACACTTATCAAATGCGTGCACACAATTGTTGTTGAAAGGAATGGGAATTATGTGCCCTTTGATATGATAACAGGGGCTTACAGATTCCAGAGAGGAATGGAGTTCTTTTGCCTGATCTCTGTAGTCTACCTTCTCACTGGACAGTTGCTCCACACTGCAGTTTGCGCCTCACCTAGCCAGTCAGAAACAATAGGTGGTTAGTAAGTTGATTAGCTAGAACTGTTTTGAGGAACTTGGAAGTGAAAGGCCAAAAATATGTTGTTCTTTCTTAGCAATTCTGAAATCACCACAGAGGTTGTGGTTTGTGTTTTCTGGGGTAAAACTTTTGTTCTACTGTTATGGAATTGAAAGAGGAGGCTCTGTTTCAAAAGTGTTCCACTTGTGGAGCCAAAGTGGCTAAAAATGACTCTCACACAGTGACGTAGGTTAGGTATAGATTTTTTATGGGGTGGGTTCCGTGACTGAACTGACTTTCTGGCTGTTTCGTTCCAGGCATTGTTTCAAGCAAGCCGGACATGTAATGGGCGGGGTTTGAACCCGTGGAAACACACACACCCCTTACCTATGTCCCTGCTCTCACACCAATTCATTCCTCTGTCTGGAGCCTTAGGTTCTTGGTTGGAAAAAAAATATATAGCTACATTTTTTACGTTTCTGTGGGGCCAAAAGTCTATGCAACAAAGGGCCATGCCCATGACCTTTCTGTGCAAGGATAAATGCATGCAAGACAAGTCTGATGGCCATTCACAACAGCAATAATGAGCAAAAACACAACAGCACTAGCTTTGCTACCCTCGTTTCACACCTGTACAGTGTGAGATGCTTACTGCTTATAGGCTGGTTAATTGTTTCCCTAACACTGACAGCTTCCTCATTGTCTCCTCAGGCAATGTTAACCTCTGTTAGCTGAATCACTGCGAACAAGACTACTACGAATGAATTCTGATATCACAGCAAGCATGAGAGCAGTCTTCTTAAAGCTCTGACTTTACTGGGTAGCGCTAGGAGGCATTCTTTGCTTATTAGAAATCTGAAGGTCACCTTTATTATCAGAAGAAGAAGAAGAGTTTGGATTTATATCCCCCCTTTTTCTCCTGTAGGAGACTCAAAGAGGCTGACAATCTCCTTGCCCTTCCCCCCTCACAACAAATACCCTGTGAGGTAGGTGGGGCTGAGAGAGCTCTGAAGAACTGTGACTAGCCCAAGGTCACCCAGCTGGCATGTGTGGGAGTGTACAGGCTAATCTGAATTCCCCAGATAAGCCTCTACAACTCAAGCGGTAGAGCTGGGAATCAAACCCGGTTCCTCCGGATCAGAGTGCACCTGCTCTTAGCCAGTGCTCTTAGCCACTACGCCACTGCTTATCAGTGCTGACACTGTGCTTAAGGAGGATGCTGATGTCACACTTTCGCTCAGATACAGGGAGAAGGCTGGTGCATACAGTTGCCAACCTCCAGATGGTGGCTGGAGATCTTTCAGAATTACATATCCTAATTATAGAAATCAGTTTTTCTGGCGAAAATGGCAGCTTTGACTGGTGGACTGCATGGCATTATCCCTGTTGAGGTCCTTCCCCTCACCAGCCTCCCCACATATAAGTTTCCAGGAATGTCCTAACCCAGAGCTGGCTACCCTAGAACTGCATGATGTAAAAAAGAAAAGAAAAGCATAATGGAGCACCATCTTGGAGAAAGGTGGTAGAAAAACGCTCCAAATAAAGAATATGAGGCCATACCCTTGCTAGCTGAGGAATAACTTGTGCATTCTCTGAATGACAAAATGAAACAAAGAAAATCAATTTAAGTTGTTTGGGTGCTGTGTGGTTTCCGGGCTGTATGGCCGTGTTCTAGCAGCATTCTCTCCTGATGTTTCGCCTGCATCTGTGGCTGGCATCTTCAGACTGAAGATGCCAGCCACAGATGCAGGTGAAACGTCAGGAGAGAATGCTGCTAGAACACGGCCGTACAGCCCGGAAACCACACAGCACCCCAGTGATTCCGGCCGTGAAAGCCTTCGACAATTTAAATTGTTATTTATCATCAATTTTCTTCTAAAAAAGTTAATGTAAACTTTGTTAAAATTGGTTATTCTGGTTTAGAAAGTTCAAGCTGAGTTTAGACTCACTTGGATGCCACCCAGTGACAGCTAGTATTGAGTTTCAGGACCGAGTTTGGGGGCAGTATGGGACTGAACACAGCAATAGGAACTAGTAAAACATGCCCCTTGACTTCCAGTGTGATTTGGGATATAATTTGATTCCTGTCTGATCTAGTAGGAAAGAGCAAATGTTCAGTAGCAGCTTAAAGACTAACAAAATTTCCGTCAGGGTATGAGCTTTCGTGAGTCACAACTCACTTCTTCAGAAGAAACTCTTTTCTGTTGCTTCAGACAGATAAACATGGCTACCCACTGTGCTCTAGTGAGTTGTAATGACTCTGAAAAACTCGCCCCAGTTGTATGGAAAGCAAGGAAATAATAGCTTCCGTGTATATGTTTCACACTAAAGACAATTAGAAATGAAACATGAATGAATGTTGTAATTAAATGGAACAGGTGACAGCACCAAAATTATGGATTTTAATTCGCTCCCCACACAGAATGATAACTTCCCTGCCTTCCCCCTACCACAACTCAAAATTCCTCCTCTTGGCCCAGTCACACTCTCTCAGCCTAATTTACCTCACAAAGTTGTTGTGAAAATAAAATGGAAGACAGAAGTATGATGTAACCCTCTTTGGGTCCCTCCTCGGGAGAGAACTGTGGCATAAAGGAATTAAATACATAAATAATTCTGCTCCTTGGGGATGAACGGACCCCCTGAAACCACTCAGGGGTTTGGAGTAGAGTAGGGCATTGGCAAAAGTCACAGACATGCCAGGAGATTTTTAAGCAGGATCAAATTCAGAGAGTGAACATTAAGGTGGGCAGGAAGGTCAGGGAGTTTCTCCCCATGTACTTTTCCATTGCAAGAACTTCAACTGTTAATATATTTTATTGTCTGTCATGAACCCAACACAACTGTGGCTACTCATCAAGTGAAGACATTCCAGATGCGACAACCAGCCGACTGGCAAACAGGCCTGTTTATCCCATATATCAAATTAGCTCTTGCTACTGCTCAGTGAAATCTCCCCCTCCCTCTGCCATGGCCAGATGTCTATAAAACAGCCCCCTTCATCTTCTATCCACCCACCACCTCTTTAACTGTACTTCAGCTGTGCTTAAAGTGTACTTTTTAAATAAGACAGGCCAGGCGTGAGAACATTTCCTTTTGGCAGTCGCTCTTAGAAGATAATAAATCCTCCAGGATTATAGCGAAGGGGAAATTGGTGTCTGCACAGATACAGTGAAATGTACAAAAGGTTCTTCTCTCCACGATTTGGATGGAGGTGAAAGAACAGTCGTTGGGCATAGTCCGCAGCCCCATTTATAGCCTGTCCCTAAACATGTTGGCTCATTCCAATTTTTCCGATGGAATTTATGCCTGAGCAATTGCACTTTTAAAAAGGCTTGATTTTCATTCGTTAAAGTCATTCTTATTTTCCTCTAGGATGTAGCTGACCTAACCCTCCATAAACGAACTTTCATTATCTTCATACCACGCATTCAGATTCCAGAGGCATAGTCTGCTGGAGCTAAAATAAAAGAATCTTACAGAAGGGAATCTTGCGCTAGCAGAAACGATGTGCACGTCTTTGCAGCTATCAGGTGGGAAAGCGAGCTAGGGGCTTCCCTGAATTGTCCAAAATTGTAACTTCATTACAGATTTATATGAAGCTAACCAATAGCCCAGTGGTGTTTTAAAAAGCACCAGATTTTAGAGGATGTTGGCGTGCAAAACAACATAATCGTTTATTAGTCTTTAAGGCGCCGCAAGACTCCTCAGCTTCACGAAAATCGATAATAAAGCTGCAGTTCTGAGCCTTCCTGTGAACCCACCCACCCGGTCATTGCCGATATGCCGCAAGGTAGCATACATGGAAATTCCACCAGCCTTTACTCCCCCCCTCCCCCTGCTTTAACACACAGGGCCTAGTTATTGGGGATTAGATAGAACAGATGCATGTAAGATGCTTAGAGCTTTGGTCCAGACACGCGGCCACTTGCCAATCAGCTCAAAGGAAACAAGGTAATTAGATGGAATTGTGGGCTGAGAGGGGGAAGGGGAAGGAATTTGCCTGCTACTGAACCAAGGGGTTGCGGGGAGGCCCTTCTTTCTTACATCTGACCAGCTTTCTTGTCAAATGCATTGCCCCTGTATAAGCCATCTCCCTAGCTGCCAAATACATCAGGTCTCTGCAGGTGAAATGTGTCACTTGAACAAGACAATGAATTAAGCACGTCTGTTGAAAAAATAGCACCCCCTTTCAGACGTGGTCATAATGATGCTGCATCCACTTAGCTGTTGCTGGCATGACAGGATCTACAGAGTGCATTTTAGAGCAGTTACATCAAGAGGACATTTTAAAAAATATACTCTGCTAATTTTGATTTAGGGGCATCTGTACTGGAGAAGGGGCTGAGACTCACTGTACTAGCAGTTGTTTGAAAAAGGAAAATGCAGGGTTAATAGTTGCGTCAAATGGATGGGCTGAGGGTTAGAAACAGCACTTGGCTCAATTAGGTTGGGACGAACATGACTCTGATTTCACCTTGCGCCAGGGAATCTGAAATGAGGCTAATTTCATCCCTTGCAACTTGTGATTCTATGAATGCAATACTATGTGGATTTGTTCAGATGTAGACTGACTTCAAGGAAATGTGCAATTTTTAAAAATTGATTGATACCATCTAACTACCATGCATCCACATTCACCCTTGTCAGTGGCTGGGTAGGGATTAAAAAAATACATTTTATGAGTGATCTGTGATGGGATCTCCTAGCATGTTCAAAAAACTTAAAGCCGCCCGGGGGGTGGGGGGAGGGCTTCCATTTTGATCAGAACCATGGAAGTCACAGCAAGGTGAGAGAGAAGAATTTAAAACTGGAAAACAGTGCAGTGTTAGAGTAAGCACTGATCACCCCATCCTCAAACACCTCAGGTTTTTTTTAAAAAAAGCACAGCTGTCAGGAGATCTAATCAAATGTTCCCAGCATTCTAGGATCTGGGAGACGCAGGCTCAAATCTCCATCATTCTGCCAGATAAGCTCACAGCGTGGCCTTGGGCTAGTCGCATGCCCTCAGCCCAATCCCCCTCACAGAGATGCTGTTGTGAGGATAAAATGGAGATGAGGAGAATGACGGCAGCTGCTTTAGATCTCCACTGGGAAGAAAGGTAGAATATAATACAAACAGGTAACTGGGACTGGACTTTAACACAGGATAGGAGCGGAGGAGCCCACTCTACTTATTGATAGCCGGATCAAGTCCCAAGCAGCCAAAATTGGCAGACAGGAATAATCAGGCTTATCTCATTTCTCTCTGCGTGACTGCAGAATTCTTGCTGAGGAACAAGGAGTTACAGCCTGGATAGGGAGATTGATGCCTAGTGTGTGTGTTAAATAGTACTGTCACTGTAGTCCGAACTTTCTTTTAAAAGCCCCCTCCCTAAATAGCAACACCATGTGTCTGTTTCAGGTTGGGAAAATGGCACTGGAAGAAGCTCAAGCCGTTTCCCTGTGTGCTATGATCCTAATTTAAATCAGGCCATGCATTCCTAGGAATTAAGTTCCAAACAGTGAACTCTTTGCAGCACAGCTTATTGACAGAATCCAAGGGAGGGTGCCTGAGGGACCCGAGGACTTTGTAACATGTGAACTGTCCCTGTATATCAAGTATGTACTTGCTTGTCCCGCTTAGATAGATATAGTGCAGCTTTACACTTCTGTATCATTACTTGCACACTAAAAATACTCATTGGAGAGCTGGGGCCAATTAAAGGAACTTCACCAGCCCTCCTGTGAAAACCGTACTTTGTGGTGTGATGGAGAAATATTCAAACTCTTTCAAGATGATCCCAGAGGAGAACAGTGCAGGAGTTAAGTTTCATAAATTTCCTTTCCAAGAAAAAGAAATTACCGAACCCACCGGAAACTGAATCCTCAATCAGGTTTTATCATAACCATGTTTATTCAATCCTTCCCCCAAGTTGGGGCAGCTTAGGTAGTTCTTTCTTCTCCCGTTTTGTTCACAAAATTACTCTGATAAGCTCAGACAGAGTGACTTGTCCGAGGTCACCAACAACTTTCGATGACAAAGGGGAAGGGGAGGATTTGTACTTGAGTCTCCCATGTCCCTGTTCGTACTCTAACCACTACACCATATAGACTCCCTGCTAAGTCATGTATTTTCCTCAGGGCTGGAGGCTTAATCAGTTTAACATGTACCTGTTTCTACAGTAACGTGAAATTCTGAACAGCAGCACTAGAGACAATAAGGAGTTGAGGGTGATATGGACTGGAACTGAAGAACAGAGGGGATAACTCTTCCACTTGCACTATATGCTTTACCTCAAACCCCACCCCCATCCGTTTATTTCACAGTAAAAACAAACACTATACAGGTACCTGTGCAATCACACATGGACGCTCTGGAGCAAAAACATCTTGGGGAAAGGGGGAAATTGGTGTTAAGAAGAAGTCAAGTAAACGGCAGTTAAATCTTCCTCCCTAAGTGCCACAGCATTGATTTGGATTCTCTTCAGATGCTTTTACAATTCAAGCAAAATGCAGGATATTCTCAGTTTGGCCCTTAACGCAGTCTGCCTTCTGGGAATGTGCGAGCCAAAAGTTGCAGGTCTACAATGTTTCCTGCTTTCATCTTCATACCCTTCAGACTCCAAATGGTTACAGCATCGCAATATTTAATAATACTTAGCATTTATGTAGTGCTTTCAAGTATTCAAAGCACTTAAAGGACATTATCCAATTATAACAGCCCTTTAAGTAAACATTAACCCTGCTTTGGTGCTAGTATGTTGGTTCCTGTTGAAAATGCTTGAGGTGGAAGGGGAGGGAATTACCAACTCCCTCTCATGCTGTTCCATCCCTTTCCTCAGTAAAAAAAAAAAGCAGTTACATCATTGGAGGGTGGGGAGGAATTAAGTAGAGAGCGACATTTTAAGGCTGTTTGCTGAATCCATAGATTTCCTGGTACTGTCCCTGTAACACAACACTATAGCAGCTTATGTTGAAGCCGCAATAATCTTGTAGACAATTATCTCAATTTCATAATGGGTGTCTCCATAGAAACAGAGCTGGAAAACATGCAGGGTCAAGCATTCAGAATAGAGTATTTGAATCGCATCTCTGTTTTGAAACCTCACAGGTAAACCTACTGGTGTCCAGGTTTGTTTCCTTTTGTTTTCTTCTGCTGAAATCTGCAGCCAGCGGCCACTTGCAAAGGAAACGTTGGGGATGGCAGCTGCTCCTGACCTGCCTACAATACCTATCAGTGGCTCCTTGTGGCAGCATGTTGATGAACAGTTGCAGAAACAGAGATCATGTACCATTTTTCTTAGCACAGCTGCAAGAATCTCTCCGGCACATGCACAGGGGAATGTGCGGAACAAAAAACTGATATTACAAAGCAGCACTTCTCCTGTGTAATAATAATTTTAAAAGGAAACTGATGGCTTGAATTTGAATGTGGCAACGGTTAAGTTGTTCACTGCTGATTTAAGTCCCTAATAAATGACAGCCATTTAATTATTGCTGGTGTTGGCTAACTACATGAGGTATTACTTGCTTTTTTGCCTGTCAACCGTCTCATGAACCTGAATTCTGATCTCCAAAACAAATCTGTGCCACAGGAGACTGATGCTTAGCCATTTTCAGTCTCAACGGTCACCCTACCCAGTTCTGAGAAGATGCCCTATCAGGCTAGGGGGTTGCCATACCTCCAGAAAGCTTTGCGTGGATCAGAAAGTTTGAATTCAGGGAGCATGACATACAGACAAAGCATGGCCACTTCAAGCCTGAGAATTCTAGGGCTCACCATCTCAGCCTCAAAGAGGAAGCAGGCTAAGCCGTAGCACAGCATGACTCCACGGTATCTTCACTGCTGAGGGAAACCCTGACATCCTTTTGGGGAGCTCAGTTGTCTTTCTCACACAGTGATTTGCTTCCAGATAGCACCACGGTGTGGCAGCTTTTGGCAGTTTACTGACTGCCACTCATCCCTGTGAGATGGGATTTAGCAAATATCTTTCCCCTCCTCCTTCAACCTCTGACTGAGCATGGAAATTCCTTTCTGCCAGAAGACTTTTCTGTTCTCACTCAGGGAAGCACTATGTTTGGTGCAGATAGTTCAAAAGGGCAAAATTGCATTAAAGTTAATGATCCAGCAAATCTAATATTAAATATACTCTTTAGTAGCTTTTTTTTTTAAAAAAAACCCATCTTCTGTGCCATATTTCTGATTCTACTAGGCAAGCTAGTTAGCAGCAGGTCCTGCAATGCTCCACTAGTGCAAGGCTGAGAGCCTGCATGGGAGAATCTCATTAATCGCCCTCTTCCTCTGGCTCTTCATGCCCAGGGGCAGCAAAAACCAACTTCCAAAGGTACTGTGTGCTGATGTAGCAGACCGCAGCAAAGCTCATGTCAGGAACACTGCATTTGTTTCTCAAGAATCTTTCGTGATCAATCATAAGTCGGTCCAACCCCACCGTACCTTCACATCCGCCCATTAGGAAGACATCCACCAAACTCCCATTGAGTAACGTCACTTTTTCCCCAACAAGTACAACCTGGTTTGTGTTAATTCTGTCTAAGCCTTCCCCACCCCCAGCAAGCGATTACAACAGAAGAGGCCAAATGAAATCCTGAACGGCTCTGGTGGGATTTTCACCCTCGACCATCAATACGTTGCTTTGCAGCAAGCACTTGATTAAATTTAATCATATTTACTAAGCCAGATCTGCCAAACTGAAATCTGTAAAACTGAGTTTTATCAATTAATTCACTTTAATTCAGATGATTAGGAAACCTTGCTGTTAACTTCTATCGACAGACAAGTTTACGTGTAACTATTTCCTTTGTAGGCAAAGAGCAAAGTCGCATTTCAATTACTATTTATCCTTAAAATTTCACAAAGGATACTCATTACAAAAAGGAAGGTAAGAAGCACAGAGAGCATTGGTTCCTAATGGGAGCAAGTTACAAATCTTAAGAGACATTTAAAACTTGAAGTGGGGACAAATGGTGGGAAGTTTACGGCAGGCCCTTGCAGTTGCCTTAAAAGTGGCACACACCAAAATGAAATCAAACATTTTATTTAGAAGTTAACTGATGAACATCAGATACAAAAGTCTCATTAAATGCATGTCTGAGAGACCTGAGTATTTTTGTTTATATATCATGAGTATACAAATACAGAATTGCTCGTCTAGAGTGCTGTTTCCACATCCTTTTCTGCTGTTATTGTGACAGGCCCTTTCTTGAAACCAAGGGGAACCCACACTGCCTCGCAGGAATTTGGGGAATACTTGGTTTTGTGCTATAAACCTTCCTCTCAGTTGCAAGATGTTCTTAGGGTAGCAAGTGTAAGAATTCTGGGTTGCTACTGTGAGGCAAGTTCTGTATTAGGCGTGAAGATCAGAGATCACTGAAGCAGGTGGTTTAACAGAACAAAGACAATTTATTTATGTGGTAAATTCTCTTTTAAAGTTTGTAATTACCAGATCTGCTCACCATTACAGGCAGGCCTCACAACTTCATCCTCTCCCATAGGTATAGTTAAACCACTCTGCCACACCCCCAAGCAGAATTACACATCACATTGTCTGCTTCCTTGCTCAGGTAATTCTCCCTTTCTGTGGGACCTGTTCCTCAGGCAGCCTGCAAACCACCTTCCTCCCCCTCCCATCTCCAGAAGTTTGCATAATGGAGCTCAGATGGATACTGTGGGGTGGTAGTAAATTGAAGATGGAACACTGACAAAAAACAAGACATCAACTGGAAGAATTGGCAGGTCAAAATGCCTTGTTAAAAGCTGTTTGGCCACACACATGGGGTAAGGGGAATTGTGGGTGATGTCACCAAGCCTGCAGATGGCAATTCATTCAGAAGGGCAAGAATCTGAGCAAACTGTGAAGACCTCTAAGGATTTGGCCTTTTTTCCTTGCCAAGAATATCACGTTGGTGACGTTATGAAACAGGACGCTGCACTAGATTCATGACTGCAATGATCCAGCATGGTTCTGTATTACTAAAACCTGCGTTGCACAAGACAAAGTCTAGGAAATTCTAGGGAGCAAACCACCCCAATAGAAATAATTTCCCAGAGCACTTACAGAAAAATTATTCTACACTCTAAAAAGTCTTGAGCCTCAGCAAGAATGGTTGTAATCTGTCATTCTGACTAGAACTTCAGAATCTGCTTTTACTTTTGGAACTCTGACTCACCGGTTCAGGTTTTTAAAGTAATGAAACAAGGTGAATTGTGATTTATAGATTATTGATCTTCTTCCTCAGAAGTTACATATTTTCAAGAATGTACCCAAGATACATTAGTTTGAATTCACAAGCAATTATATTAGATGGTCCTTTGAACTATGTTATAAAAGCTAGCCAAAGCTGGATTTTGGCTTATTGGAACATAAGGACATATACAACTTGTCTGCTGCTACAATATTCTATTTCCACACCACAAGCTTTTCCAGCAAAAGTTATGCAAGCAGGCCTAGTTGACACAGTGATAATGAACACATACAGATGTATGTACATCAATAACTTACCCAGAGTTACTAACTGTAACTATGATTTAATTCCAATTTCTTTTTTGTTTTGTTAATCTCTATTCAATCAACAAGCAATTAACCCTATACTACCAAAATGTAGTTTGAAAGGAGCACTGTCTTATTTAACTAAGTAATTCCACGTATAAATTCAGGCTTCGTCCACATTCTTACGACCAAATTTTGAATCATTACACTGTGAAACTACGTCACAATGTAGGCTTGGTGGTCTTGTTTTAAATTTTTCTCCGACCATGGGAAATGAGAATTGGGGATAAGGAATTATTCACTCCCACTGGTAACCCTACATCAAAAAGCAAACCACTTCATTTATGTCAGTTATTAATCCAGGCTCAGGTGGGTTTAGAATCAACCCCAGATTATGTCACCGCAAACCATTTTCAAAACCTCCCAAGAACCCTGGTGCACTGGGGTAATGCAGGTAACTGAATGACTGAAAAATTCTTGTGTTATCTTATCCTCATACAAGTATTAGTATAGTTCGTGGCCCTCACAACTTAGTCAAGCATATTGCTGATACATCATTGACTTTCACCCACTGCAAGACATAACCAGAACAAATATTCTTCAACCCAGGCATGATTTGTAGAATAAACTATTCTCAAGAGCCTTGTTTTGAGAATTTCAACTTGATTACCAGTGAATATTATAATAGTACTCTTGACAATGAAATCTAAGAACAAAATGACCAATATAATTCACTAAGAGGGAGATGCAGAGGCAGCATTTTAGACTATTTCAAACTCAAGAATGTTTGTGTGTTTGAACTGGATCCTATTCGAAGAGGCATTAATTTCCTCTCCCTCCCCGGCAAACATGCCCTCTTGGTTCAGATAATCCCCAGGAACACCACTGGGCACAATGCAACAGTCTGCAGCAGCAGGAGGGTATCAGTAAGAAACAATTCTGCTGGCAGAAATGGACTGTAGGACCTCCCCTTTGCCTCATAAATCCATCTGCTTTAGCAGAACAGACAATACTGTAAGACAAGCAAAAGCTGATTGCCACGTTTGAAATTATTGTTTTTTATACTGTCTGAATTCTTCCCTTACACCAGGGGTCCCCAAACTTTTTAAACAGGGGGCCAGTTCACTGTCCCTCAGACTGTTGGAGGGCCGGACTCAAAAAAACTATGAACAAATTCCTATGCACAAATGATTGTAAAATGTTTGATTTCACCTTTCAGCCTTTCTGTCATGGTCTATTTTTAGAACAGTGACCAAAGTATGTCAAGTAGAGGGTGGGCTCCAAATATTGTTGGGGAGGCTGTGGAATACCTTCCCCTGTAAAAAAAAAAGCAGAACTTTCCCAATGAAACATTCCATCTAACCCAGGATCAGGTATCTTCCTGGGGTTCTTTCCTCCTAGCAGCCAGCGAAGCGATTAAGCCCAGCCTGAAGCTGATGCCAATGGGATGTGAGGCGGAACAGAAAAGCCTAGAGAGCAACACATGGGGTAGCCGGTGAGGGAAGGGATGCGAGCATGTACGCGTTGCCACATATAAGGTTTCCAACTCTGTGTCAGAAAATTCATGGAGATTTGGGGGTGCCATCATGTAACTGCAATCAACAGCCGTTGGGGCCGGTTCCTCCTCTCCCTCGAGCCCCCACTGCACATGAATGGAGCCATCGCTGCCATGCCTGGCGGGCCGGATAAATGCCTTCAGGGGGCCACATTTGGCCCCCGGGCCGTAGTTTGGGGACCCCTGCCTTACACTTTCAAATACAGCATTGAAGTTAATACCATATATACATCAGAATAACCCATGTTAATCTGAGCAGAAATTATGTAATTTTAAATTATGAAAAAGTTTTACAGAATTTAAAGTTTAACACACTTTCCAATTTTTATCAAGCCTAGTGGTTAATAAGGAACCAAGTTTCTAGCTGGGCTCTCCTCTGAAGATGTTGTAGATGAAATCGAGCTCTTCGTTTCACTCTAAGGCAACCAGAACAGGGGAGAAAAAGAGGAACCACACACCTCAAAAATAAAATTGTTAATTTATGTTTTTACTGTCATTTTAGAACTTATTCTTTTGTATACAATCAAACATGGGAACATAAGAGCACACTTCCGTTGTATATCTTGTAAGCTGCTGTCCAAAGACACCTTCATGAACGTCAAATCTTGTATCCAGCATACCTTGTATCCAGCTTTATCAGGGAATTAATGCATTTTTCTATCCATGATTTTCAAGCAATTTCCAAGTGACAGGAAAGTTCCTACAGTTATACGGGTGAGGCTCAATTTGTAACCATCAGATTTAGCATTTCAAAGTAATTCACCTGGCTACCGTAACCAGATCTGCTGACTAAAGTCAAACTGCTAACAATTTATACAGATGTACAGTTATATTGCAATAAAAAGGGATGTTGAATGCCAAAGAGAGCACACATTCTGTATTTCAAGTTCCGCTGCTACAGAAATCCCTTTTTGACACATACGTAAGAGTATTGGGGATCTCATTTGGTGTGCGCTTTGTCAAACAGCAGCAGCGAAAAATTTAAGAACTAGACTGCTCAAAGCAGTCACCCCTGCTTGTGCCTTTAGAATACTAGCTACACAAAATGCAGTTCAGTGCTTTATGACAAGATTTAGCATGCAGACCAAAAAGCAGTTGCATACATGTAGCAAAGAATGAACTCGATGACTTTGGAAAGATAGGAAAATGCTTGAAGACCTTTTTTGTACAACAGGATACAATCAGAACAGGATAGGAAAACACTTGCATTTCTGACAGAAAATCAGAAACAAAGGCGTGCAGATGACAGGTCAGCATTATGAGAAAACTCTAAAGGCACATTTCAGATAGCACAATGATTCTTAATTAAAAGTTTCTTAAAAGGAACAAGAGTGCATTTTTAGCAATGTTCTCTGAACACAACTCAAATGCTGAGTCCAAATGTTTCATAGTATTCTCTTCAGTTGATATGGCTTTTCAGCACAACTCCCAATTCAAGCAAACACAAGAGGGAGGGGTTGGATGGCCGGGTTAGTAAAAGCTCACTGTACCAACCATAACTATTCATCAGACCCTACTGATCTCTTTTGTGCTCTTTTGCGGGGCAACCGCCTTGGTGAAGCTTTGTCTGGAAGAAAAGAGAAATATGCAAGTTAGTAAAATCCTTATTTACTCAGAGTTATCTTATTTACTCAGAGTTATCATGCAAGATATGAATATGAAATCCTATGTGCCTTGTTAGCCATGTACATGCAACTAGTTGTGATTTACCTACATGTTCTGAAGACAATGGGAGACCAAGGCATTGTATATTAGTTCAGTTTAAAAAGAATGGATGCTGGCCAAGATTTTTTTTTTTTGCTTTATCAGGTAATACCTTATATAGTAATTCTAAGGATTAAGTATTATGTCCCACTTTTCCCCACAGAGTGTAAATCTAAATAAATGTTCATAAAAAACCTGAAGTTTAATAGCTGCAAAAGTAAAATTTGTATGAAGTAAAAAATGCCAAATGTTACTCATAAAGCCCCATGGTGCAGAGTGGAAAGCTAAAGTACAGTAGTCAAAACTCTGCTCCCAATCTGTTTGATACCACTGGAAGTTGGTTTCGGGTAGATGGCTCAAGGCTAACTTAACCTTCCATGCTTTCGAAGTTAGTAAAATGAGTACTCAGCTTGCTGGGGGTAAAGTGTAGATGACTGGGGAAGGCACTGGCAGACCACCCCATGAACACAGTCTGCCTAGTAAGCGTCATGATGTGACATCACTGCACAGGTCAATAATGACCTGGTGTTTGCACCTTTACCTAAACAGGAAGCCCTTTTAATCTTTTACAGCAAATAATATACAGCTAAAATATACAATAAATTTGTTAATTTTAATTTTAATTTTAAAAATGCCTCATGAAACACTAGAGCTGCTCTTTCAGCTACTCTGTGCTGAATGGGACTGCTGGAAGTAACTCTGCAGGAACAGTTTTTTGTGTCTCACTATCCAGGACCTATACGGGTGATGGGACAAGAGAAGGAGGTACAGCCCAGCAGCCAGGTTTTAAATTTAGAGAAGACCTGGCACAACATGTTTGAAAGGGTGCTGACTTCTCGGCTCCTGCCCCACAATCTCCAAGATTCCAAACCTTATCTGCCTACTATATTACCACAGTTGGCACAGACCCTTCTGTTTCTATGCCTTAACAACAGTTTGTCCCCTTCTCATATTCACTGTTTCCTCAGACTGCTGCTATTCATGCTACTACTTTGTCCCATTTCATTCAGGGATTCTGTCCTTCAAACAGCAACAACTCTCCTCTTCCACTCTTTATACCATGTAAGTTCTCCTGACTTTATGTATACCTTAAGAGTATCTTTCAGTTCTCTACCTCTGGCTTGTAGATTTCATCGACATTGCTTTCAGGAGTTCATGCCTCTGAGCTCCATCTCTCAGCTTCCCATGTCCTGGGATTCTTCCTGGGCCCTATCTTACCCAAGACTTTAGCCCATACTTTTCCTTCTCTCAAAACCATTCTATGACACCAGTCCAACTCAGCCAATCAAAGTCAGAAACTTTACCAGCACAAGCACAATCCAATGCTAAGGCACACCAAATTCAAGCAAGTAGCTGAATGCATTTTAAAAGCTTCCAGGAAATCAATGATTTTCTAGTTATACAATTGATCTGTATTTTTTATTATTATTATTATTATTATTATTATTATTATTATTATTATTATTATTATTATTATTATTATTATTATTATTATTATTATTATTTAACAGGCCGTCCCTCCCGTTCTGGACGTTGTAGCACCGGGAATAAAAGTAGCTCTAGAAAATCATCAAAATCTTGTAGCCTGGATTCAGAACACTGCCCAGCATCCACCTAGTTAATGGGAATCCAAAAATTATGAGGTCATGTTTACCTTATGAAAGTAGATATGAGAAGTTGCAGCCAACCTATATAGCCTTTATCAACACTTGTTTTTACACTAGCCTGATACTGTGATATAAAATGCATCTACTTCTACTTCTGCTAACACCAACGTGTAGGCAGTGCTATGCCAGCATCCCTCTCATTCACACGAGGTTTTATTTTTGACATATGAATAAAGCAAGAACAGACCAGTCTTGCAGAAAAACTTATACTCTTTGGAGAAAGTAACATGACATCCCTCTGGCTCATGGCTGTAAAGTTTAGAAATAGGAGACTGTAGGCTAAAATTAGTAACAACTTGAGCTAGTGAAATGAAGGTCATTGTAGTAATGGTTCCAATGATTTGGAACTGGAACATCGTTCTAAAGCATAATTACAAGCTGATGCGTTTGGTGCTTATCCTTTTTGAAATTAGTATTTAGGATAATGAAGGTGCCACAAACTTTAGACTCCTTTTCCACCTTCTACATTATCTTTTGCTTAAATATACCTGCAATCCTGACATAGTTTCATAAGGTAACAGTGTTGGTCTGCTGTAGAACAGCTAGACTCAAGTGCAGTAGCAACTGGAGACCAATTTTTTTTTGCAGTTATTAGTTTTCTAGAATCAAAGCACCTGACAAAGGGAGCTTTGACTCTCAAAAGTCATATGCCAAAAATCTTGTTGGTCTGTAAGGTACTACTGGACTCGAATTGAGTAACTCCGAAAAAGTTAGGCTAAGTCAGTTCATTTTATTGGGATTTAAGTAGCTTAACTTTGTGCAGGACATGCACTAAAGCAAACACAGGAAACATATTGAATGATGTAGAATTTGACTGAAGAGAACTGATTATAGCCAGAGTATTCTGGCTATAAGCTAACTACTGTTCTGCCCATCTCAGGCACAAAAATTGCACACATGCTTTCTTTGGATATAGCACATCATAAATCCGGTGTTATTACATTGTTTGCTCTATATATTATACTTTTATTGCATTGCTCTTCTAATTTTGCAGTTGTTTTATTGTCACCTTTGCATTCTCTAATGTTATGAGCCTATCAATGAGTATATGTATTATACTGTTTGTTATTACAATGTTTTTCAATGTGCCTTCAGTCTAAGCAAGAAAGGATCGTAAATGAATTAAATAAATGAAGCAGTCAGTGATCTTCAGATAGCACCATCACAAACTTGGCCGTGATGGGACAGACTTTCACACTGCTGTTGCCTTCGCAGTGTTCCTCACCCCTGCCAACCGTAGGCAGATCTTCAAGACTCGTCCCGTCGCTGTGCTTTGATTTGGCTTTTTTTTAACCTGCTGAGGTTTTTATGCCTTTTACACTTAACATGTTTTATGCTGCTGTTTTAACAAAACAAGTTGCTTAGCAACTGGAGACTGAACCTAGCAGATGGCACTAATGATATTATACGTATTCAGCATTAAGTCTGTCTTTGAACCTTTCTTCCCTTAAAATGTGAGCAGTGTTTCATCTGGTTTCTCCTCTCACATTTGAGATCACTGAAGTTGATGTGAAAAGTTTTAATACTGTACGTAGTTACTTGAAGTATACCAACTGCCAAATGGGAAGTTCAATGAAGAAATCAATACAAATTATATATTTCAGAAGTAACCCTCATTCTAACAAAGTTTGTCTCACCTCTTCTACTTTGCACTGAAGCCACAGGAAAAGCGAAACAGAAGAGACAGCAGAGATGTTAGAAGAAGTCCACAAAGTAGATAAAAGATTTAATACCACATATTTGAATTGAAGCCTGCAAAATTTGGGTTCCTTGTCTAAATCTCTATACTTCCTCAAAAAAGATTCATGATATAATATTACTAGTCATAATTTTGTCTCTGACTCTACAAATTACAAATAAATTAGAGTTCCTCAATGTAGTGTCCACCAGAATTTCCCTTGGCACCAATTAAGCTTTCCAGAAAGTAGGTGGGTCCATTGTAAGGAAGGACTTGTCATTGCCACCCTCATTCAAATGAAATGTTCTTAAAGGGTTTTCCACTGAAGGATCAGAACGACCGACAAGCATCTGGGCTTTCCTTAGTCAGTGTGTGGTTCCAATCCCCCTTCATACTTTCCATCTTCCCAGGAGGTGTTAGGAAAGAGGTACCCAGTTTGGTTCTGCCTTCTGTGTCAGCCATTTTGGAGTGGCACTCGCCATCACCTCTCAAAATTCCAAAGGTACCTAAAAGCTCATAGGGCAGTGGTGGCGAACCTATGGCACGGGTGCCAGAGGTGGCACTCAGAGCCCTCTCTGTGGGCATGCGCAGAGTGCCCCCCCCCCACACATTTAGGCTGGCCTAGGCCGCTGGGCTCGATTATTAGCATTAAACCTAAGACCTAGTTTTGGGGAAGCAGTGTAGGTAACCCTGTTAAGTGCTGTTTAACCCCACTGATTTTCATGCAAAGAAGAAAAGTGTGATCCTTCACCTGGGAGTAAGCTCGGTTGCTGGCAATGGGGCTTCCTTCTGAGTAAACCCTCCTAGGGTCGTGATTCACGTGTTGGAAAAGTTGCACAGTTGCTTCAAAGCAAAGTCACCGACTACCACCAAGCTTACTCCTGAGTAACACATGCCTCGGAGCCAACCGTTTTTTCTAAACTAAAACCTCAGTATTCAAGTTAAATTGCCATGTTGGCACTTTGCAATAAATAAGTGGGTTTTGGGTTGCAGTTTGGGCACTCGGTCTCGAAAAGGTTCGTCATCACTGTCATAGGGGTTGGGGAGCACTGGTCTAAGTAACATGAAAACTCAAACATTTCAATATTAACAGCCCAGTCGGGGGTGGTGGTGGTGGTGGTGTGTGTGTGTGTGTGTGAGAATGTGTGTGTGTGAGAATGTGTGTGTGTGAGAGAATCACTGTCAGGAAGTGGAGTGGGCCTAAGCCAGTGGATCTGCCCACCCCAGTGCACTTACACCAGTGGAGGGGCAAATACACCAGTGGACAGCCACTGCAGCCTGCTGAAACGCTGGCACGACCAGGGATGGAGCCAACCTTAGTTGGCTTCCACCCTGGCTTTGTCTCCAGATACGCAGTGGCCTGGGCTTGGGGTGGCGTAGATCCACTGAGTCTAATGGAAGGGTTGGATGTGTGTGTGTTTGTTTTGCATTCCAACACTGCCGAAAAGCCCTCTGAAGGTGGCAGGGTGGAGCTGCAATGGCACCATCCCTGGCTGTCCCAAGGCTGTGGATTGAGCTGTAAATTCTTCAGGCTCTTTTGCAATCTCAATTTTGGATTGAGGCTTGCTGATAAAAAAAGTTAAAGCAATCTAGAAGTAAAAGTAGAACTCTTTCTGCAAAATACTTTCTAGTAAAATTGTGGCTTTGACACCAACTTTAATAATTTCAACAAAAGACACAAGCTGTTACAAGGTCAATCTTTTCAGAAAGCAAAATCAGGAAGATTATTATAGCAATCCTTTTTCCAAGTGTACTAAGAACATGGAAGAATTTTTTCAATCTGTTAAACTATCAGTCCATGGAAGTTTTAATACTTACTGATTTGATTTAAAGTTTCTTGAGGAATCCAACTCATGTCAACATCATTCTGATTCGATGTCCCCATTTCTACTTTTTGAGCTGGTCTTTTCCTCTGGAAGTATCAGAAACGACATTATTTCCTCTGGAGAATGAGATTTTCTACACTATAAAGGGCACGTGCCACAACTATCAAGTTAATTTGCAAATGTAAAGGAAATAAAACTTTCATTGTTCATGAATATGTTCAGAAACAATAACCAACTAACTTCACGTAACTGAAGTGTAGTTTCAGCACATCAATGCTCTTTAAATCGTTGTCACCTTTCTTGCTCCACAATTATAGCAAGAGCTATTAAACGATTAAAACATGTCAACTGTACAACAAAAGAAAGTTGTTTAAAGCTACAGCAAGCAACTGAAGCTGTTTAACCAGTATGCTTTATTTATTCATAACTTAACATTTCTGTGCTGCTTTTCCATTCAATTCAGGGTCCTAAAGACAGCAAACATTAAAAATGTTGAGACCTTAAAAGGCATTAAAATATATGCAAAATATGTAGAACAATAAAATGTAACATAAAAATGCAGAAATAAGAAGGTGCAAATAAAAATGCACTAATAAGAGTTAGTGAGGAACATCAAACACAACAAAGACATCTTCCCCAACTTGTAGAAGACAGACAGATGAATCTCCCTGAAGAGGGAGTTCGTAAATTTCAGCAATGTGATCAAGAAAGCCTTTAGCCTCAGACGGCGGGGAAAGGATACTTCGACCACAAAACAGAATCTTCAAAGATTTTATAATTTTAACAGTAGTTAACTTTGGCAGCGCACATTTAAAGATCTATATAAAATGGTTAAGAACATTTTCAGTAGAATGAGATCTATCACAGGATTTTTCTGGTTTTGTCTACATGTTTTTGCCACTTGTAGTGTTGGCTTAAGCCGTGCCTGATACATGACTCATGTCTGAAGATCAGGTACAGACCTGGCATGCAGAGCTTGACGATGTGCAGGAACGCCACACGTTCCCCATTTCACAACTATAGTTCACTTTTCTGGCATAATGAACATCTGCATTTTTAAATGCCTGTCACTAAGTTCAGACTTGCCTTTAGACTTCATGATTGTACAGCTTAAATTCATTAGTAAAATAATGCAGCGCAGTTTAAAATCATTTAGTTACAGAGTTAGCATGAAGTTGTTAGTTGAACAGATAATTCCTAAGATAAACAGAAACAGTGCCATTGATCTAAAGAATGTGTTAGTTACACACTTGATTTTGGGTTAAGGACCACTCTCCCTACCATATATGACCTTTCAATTCAAGAGTGCAGATTGTACACATAGCTTTCCTCACCACTTTCTGATCATCTATGAACTAACAGGGCTAGCAGCATGGGCAGCCCCACCCAAGAGCTGGCCGCTCCACCCTCTCCCCGTCTTTCCAGCAGCATGGGGGAGGCTCAAAAAGTGAAAAAGTCTCCCCACTTCCAAGAAGCCTCTATGGAGCTCAATAAACATATGCCACCCAAAAGGGTGGCGTAAATCTGAATCCCTGGCCACCAATGTAATGCCACAAATGGCCAGGAGAGGTGCCATCTAAAATTGGCTCCTCTCCAGCTGAGTTATCGGCCCGCCCCACTATGCCAGTAGTAGTGATAGGAATACTGGGACACTGGCACTACATCCCAGTGCCGGGGGGTGGCAGCAGTACACCAACGGAATTGTCGCTCTACTGGGGAAAGTGCCCCAGGGAGGGCAAATCCACTGGCAGATTTACACACACCACACACCCTGGATGGGGTGTTTAATCTTTCAGTCAAAGAAAGTGGCTATGTAAAATCATTTACATACCTTTCTAGATTCTAACAGCTGATGTAGACCAACAATCAGAAGGAGACCAAGTCCACCAAGGAACATATACATGAAGATCCTTATTTAAAGAGAAAAAAGTCTTGTGAATTGGTTTGTTTAAACCAGAAAGCTATAAAAATAGCAGTTATCCCTCAACATTGGTCAAATTAAAAAGGAGCATCTTAACAAGTTTTGCAATATTGGTCTACAATATTATGAATACTGCTAAAATTCATCCCCATATGGCAGGAACCAGATGATGGTGAATCATGAGACACCAGTCCCATCCACTGGACAGACAGTCCAATGCACATCCGGATTAAAATTTACATTCATAGTCGGATTAAGCTGTAACTCATCTAATAGCCCACTTAATTTGTTACTGTGACCTTTAATAGAAATAATCATTTAATTTTCTAATGGAGAGAACAAATTTTTTTCTATCCTTCCTAAAGCTTTGATGGCTAAAATGAGAACAGTGCTTACTAGTCCTAATGGGAAAAAATTAAACAAAAACCAAACCCACAACTTTTAAAACACTAGCAGATAGCTATAAATGAGCAAATAAGATATTATTAATCTTACGTTTCACCATCCAATCCATCTTCTTTTTCAATAATTGTAACAGTTTGATTGAAAACAGCATCTTGGAAAAAGTTCCCCTAAAATGAAAAACAGACCCACAGTGAACTCTTCTGATAAGATTTAATTTAACAATAAGTAGGCCAGATTACTAAGAGGCCCTCTTAACTTTTAACCACCACTTGAATGCAATAATGAAGTCTGCCCAGCAGATGGCAGTAATGATACTGTAGGTATTCAGGATGACCTGTACTCTGTATCTGTTTACAACTCTTCAATTCCTTATGCAACATAAATAAGTAACAGTATGTCAGTTTACTAGAAAATGGGCCTAGATGCTACCGGTATGTATACACGCGGCAGTCAATGCTTTATCCCAACACACAAGAGATGAGAAATTTTCAACATTGTGAATACCAGGGATAAAAAGTATGTTAACAATACAAGTACCGGTAGCGTAATTGAGACAGAGTTATGCCTCCCCCCTCCCCCACCCAATTTCAATTCACAGTTTGAATAATGTCACTGGAAAAAAGTATAGAGGCAAAACAGTTTAAAATGCAGATCCTAAACTATAATGACATTATTCTTAAACCACCTATTTCTAGATTGTCCAGAAATGCAACTATAGATTAGGACAAACAGAATAGTAACCAGAGCCCTAACCAGCGTCAAGATGACATGCTGATGAGCACCATTTGGATGACCAACAAATACTAAGTAACACTGATGGAAAAAAAACCCCTTCCCCTTTTGAGATCACCAGGTCCTACATCACAACTCACATTTTGGTCCTTGTAATTCAGGTTGATGACTAATCCAAAGGGCCGACCACCCATAGGCTCCGCAGGAATGAAAGAATATTCAAATGTGGCTTGTCTCTGTGGTGGAACAACTGTGTTCAGTGGAAGAGCAGTGAAATTTTGAATGAAGAACTGGTAATCTTGAGGGTACCGGAACGAAGCATCTAGTGATTCTACAATGAAGTCTTCTGTTCCCTTGTTGGTAAAGCCTACCAAAAACTTTACAATGTTGTTTGCTGGAAAATCTAGGGGGGAAATTAGGGAATACTTAAGACGGAGATGCATAATAGAAATGTGCAAAATGTAACTACGCTGATTTAGGAGTCAACAAAAAGGATGCTGCATTGATGTTGAACTCGGCCACACTTTACCTTCTCCTTTCACAAATAAGATGGTTGTATCAGCATTGGGTGATGCTTTAGGTTCTCCTGATAGGTCTTCTTCCTCTTTATCTTCTGTCTAAGACAAGAGAAGGCTTTTTGAAAACCCTATGATGAACAGTGAAGCAATGAATTTTCAAATAGGTCACTGTATTCCAAATGCCCACAAAGTATTTCCACAAAAACACACCGTCTCCCCCATAATCTTAAACCCTGAATGCTTAATGGAGCAGAAAGCGGACAGGATAGTTAAAAAGTATTACAATAACCACAGATGGGAAAACATTTCCAATTTTTAACAATAATCTTTTAAGAATCAGTCCAAAATGGGATCCTTCAGGTGCTGGCTGCTACATATTATTAATAAAAAATATTTATAAGACAGAACTTGACTACTTAAGTCAGTTCACAAAGTAAAAGCCATACAATGAAGTAAAAAACTTAGTTGAAGCTAATAAAACAAGGCAGGTCCATAAAAAGAGAACAGAACATTCAACACCTTAAAATAATATTGGTAAAACAGCCCTTAAGAGTGGAAACAGAAAACAGATTTTAAAAAATGGAACCCTTCAGACAAATGTGCAAGTAAGAAGGTAAAAAACAGGCTTCAAGGGGGAAGGCATTTCAGTGCCCGGGCACCAAAGAAAAGGTCCCTGTCCCTGGTTGACATCCACCACATCTCTGCAAATAGAAAGATACAGAAATCTTAACTGGCAGGCTGTACAGTATGGAAAAAAGTGGTCCTTCAAAAAGCCCTTATTTAGAGTCTCAAAGGTAACAACCGGTTCTCTGAACTATGCCGGGATAACACAGGGTGATATGATCCGCTATATAAAAAGGGTTAAGCTTTCCGTTGCTTGGACTGCTTTTGGATCTCTGCTTTTTGGATCTCTGTTAATGGATAAACAAGTTAGTGCTGTTGAGTGCTTTCTTTCAATGACATCAAACGTGTAAGTGGGTCCCTTATCTAGTCTCTGCCAAACTAGCCACATGGAGTCATGCTACCATAACCTACACGTTGAACTATTCTAATATGCTCCATGTAGATCTGTCCTAAATATATATATATATATCTCCAAAGCAACAATTCACAGCATGATTATCTCAGCCAATTTTTCTATCTAATATTACAAATGCTTGGTTTTGCAGTTCTCAAAACTGTGAACATGTCTCTTCTTCACAGCAAAAATGTTATAAAGACACAGAGTTGAGAAGAGACCTTACTCTATTCTTCCTTTGCAAATCTAAGATTTATCTCCACAAGGGATGAAAAAATCTATAATGGCAACAGGCCGTAAAAGGACTCAGTTTGGGAATGTTTTAATGAAGTTCCTCTACCTGAAGGTAAGGCAGGCCTGCATTCAAAATGAAAAGACTACAACAAAGAAATGCAAGGCCTAGTGGCCTAAATGAAACTGGAGATAGTTCACCTCACAATAATTTCATAATTATCTACCTATGTATTTCTAATATTTTAACCAAATCAGTAATTTTTGTTAAAACTGTAAAAAGTAATCTGAAAAGTTACTATTCTAAAAATAAAATCTTCATCTGGCTGTAAATATTAAGATTATATCACCAAGAATGAGTCGTTATGGAAAAAAACAATTATTTAAATCTAGTCTTACTGACTAGTGATTTAAATTGATTTGATTTAAGTCAAACGCACCCTGCTACCACCTGTTTGGAAAATGCCATCATTATGAACCCACGTCCTTTATATTTTCATGCATGATTTTATTTCTCCTGCAATAGTCTATAACCTATACTAAAATATCAGACACTCCAGAACCAAATAACTATATATGCAAACTACATACCATGTAAAAGATGAAAAACCTACTCTAGTTCAGGAGCAACGTCACACCAATACTGAAAGCAACAAATCACACATCAAATGACAGGTTTTCTGAAGTGTGGCCCATCCATAATCAAGCCAGGAGGTTGTTACCCAGCTTAACAGTATACAAACTTATTTTTATATAGTAACGGGGAATTACTCGGCTTGGCAATGCAAGAGGTAGGCTGGGAGGGGAATCTTTTTAGACAGATATACCAGAAACGTATCTGCAGAGAATTCACAAAAGAGACCAAATTGTAGTTCAAATATGTTTATATAAATTTTGGTTGCAAACCATCACACAGTGAGACGTTAAGACTCATACACACAGTTCCTAGATATATAGATAGGGAGGAAAAGGATAGAGTTGGATGATAGAATGGGAGTTGGGGAAGCAGGGGACTTATACGTTACCTAAATCTGCAGAGAAGTTCCAGAAGAGGGCAAGGATCTCTATGCCAGCATAAGGACCCAAGCGAAGGATGATATACCGTGTCTCATACCAACTTGACCAAGGAGGTTCAGGCTAGTAATGAGCACTGAGGCTCTGGTGAGCAGAACTTTTATACCCCTTTGGGCAGGTAAGGCGGGAAATTCAAACGTAGGTTTCGTTTTTCTGCAACTGCTTGGGGTTTCCTTGCTGGACTTGCGGGGTTGAGCTAATTAGCAGCTCTAGCTATTATCTCTACTTCCCAGAACATTGGGGTCAATTGGTCCTAGATTATATCAGTGATACCTTGAATGGTTTATGCAGAGGTGCTTCCTAAAGTCTCTGCCTTAAGTATTCAAATTTGGCTGAGGCTTGAGTGAATCAGGAAGGGATCTTGTTGTTGGGGAGATTGTATCTGAGAGGTGGGGGAAATGCATGGAAGAGGCAATGGTTTGGAGAAATGTTTTCTCAAGAGCACAGTATCAGGGGCTTCCAAAAACAGCTTAGCGAGGTGTGGTGTTCAGGAGATTCCATTATGTTAACGGAGTACTCTGGCAGGGTGGGATAATCAAAGATGCATGTCCTTGTTATGAGGCGTCCAGATGGTATCACTGGAGTAACTCATAGATCTAATCTCTGCAAACAGACTGTTTTGCCTTAGGCTTGCTTTCAGCTTGGACACTCTGCTATCCACCCATACAAACATGGAAACTGGCATTTTGGTAGCACACAGTATGAGAAATAATATGAAAATCCAATAATTCATAAGGCAGGGGATAAAAGCCATGCTAACAGGGTCATGCCAACCTCCCAGCAGATTTCTTTCCTCCAAATTAGTGTGCATTTCTCTCCTTGTAAACACCAATTCTGTTCCTCTAGCAATGCAGTTCTTGGTTCATTTACTAGGTGAATTGGCTTTGTCAATTTACATTTACTTTTGAAGTGGTACAAATATTTTGATATATGGAAGCTAACCGTGACACTTGGAGCATTTTGGGAAGAACCATCTACTTCAGCACATTAGTTTCAGGAACTGAAAAACCCTTTGGAACGTACCAACTCTGTGGGTTCATCCTCTTCAACTTCTGCTTCATCATCTTCATCTTCAACTACCGTATCTTCCATTGCTTCCAATGTTTCCTCATCTTCTGTGGCATCTTGAGCTGCTACTAGCAAGCTAGAACCTACAGAAAAGTTTAGAGGGAAATTGAACAGACGTTCCTTAGAATTATTACATAATTTATTTACAAAAGCTTGAATTTAAAGGCACAATTCCGCCAAAAGAACAGGCTGAGGGGATTTCTGCCTTTATTCTTTACTGCAGAACACCCAAACCACCCACCATACTGTTCCCAAGCGTTTCAGTAGCATTTGTTGAATACATTCTGCAAATACGTAGCATTTGTTGAATACGTTCAGCAAAGGATAAGAGGGGTCCTCTAACTACTGTAGGAGTCTACCGCATACCATGTAGCTGTGGACAAGTCTACATAGGAACCACCAAACGCAGCGCTCAGACACGAATTAAAGAACACGAAAGGCACTGCAGACTATTTCAGCCAGAAAAATCAGCAACAGCAGAACACTTGATAAACTAACCTGGACACAGAATATTATTTGAAAACACAGAAATTCTGGACCACTCTGACAACCACTACGTCAGACTACACAGAGAAGCCATTGAAATTCACAAGCACATGGATAACTTCAACAGGAAGGAAGAAACCATGAAAATGAACAAAATTTGGCTGCCAGTGTTGAAAAATTCTAGAATCAAGACAGTGAATAACCAGCTGCACACACAGGACAACTATAGACAATAGCAACCAAAGGAAACAAAGACCAGGATACTTCTACTCAGATGCATTCACCTATTGACCTTGCTATCTTCATTGTTACTCCCAGGCTACAGACTTCTTTGTGACTCACATACCAGGCTATCCTATTCAGAGGGCTTTACCTTTTGACCTCACAGTATATATACTCCACTTGCTTTCCATTCCTACTATCAGATCCTCTGAAGATGCCAGCCACAGATACAGGTGAAACATCAGGAGAGAAAGCTGCTAGAACACGGCCATACAGTCCGGAAACCACACAGCACCCCAGTGATTTCGGCCGTGAAAGCCTTCAACAATACATGTTCCCTCAATATTCGCATCTCCTTTTTTTGGTGCTCTCACAGGGCTGTTTCAGGAAGGCAAGGACAGGGGAAATGTTTTCACTACTGCCTCAAACTGGCAGTGCATATAATTTAATAACTTTAGGTTTGCCAAGTAATAAATATTATGTGTGTTTTGATTTCCTCACTAGATGTCTGTATTTACCAAATGTTCTCTTTGTGTGTGGGTGGGTAGAGAAGTAGTTAAAAATCTGTCATAGGTATGAATTCCTATGATCAGGAAAGTGGGCCGAGTTGACAAATGGTAGAGTTGAAGCTGCATAATGACAATTAACTTTACAATATAATTGTAAATAGATCAAACAGACAGAGGTTCAAGGCAGCAAGTGGTGGAATTACATCTACTGCTACACGCTGTTAAGGATAAAGATGACAGGAGATTTTTTAATTCATCTGCTGTTTCCTAGACTGTCTTTGTTCTAGAATGCTCCACTTGGGTCCTGGTCTCTACCTAGTTCTGTTCCCAAGGCACTAGTACCCAAGTGAAGCATTCTAGAACAAAGACGGTCCAGGGAATGATGGATGATTCACAAATATTCTGTCATCTCTATCCTGAACAGAGTATAATATATACCACCCACAACCATTCCACAACTTGGGAGCTATATGCATATGTACTGCATACAGCAATACATGAAAAAGTTATAGTAAAATATCTCAATATTCTTCCTTGAAACAAAAGACAAGGACAAACTTTCAGTTGAAACATGCTTAATCATTTCCTAAGAGGGGAAAAAATCAGTCCATTAGAGATGCTAAACAATTCAGCTGATTTCAGTGGAGCTTATTTACTTAGTTTAAGTAAAGAAACTCCACTGAAACTAGATGAATTGAACTCAGAGCAAGTTCATATAGGAGTAAGCATACATACTATGTTACTTGGCTATATTTAGGACATCAAAGGCACTTTGAAATGGGCTCAGAAACAACCTATCAATGGAATCACTACAGATTTTAAAACTGGTGCAATTCCTACTGTATTGTGTACCACTTGAAGCTTCCAAATAGCTTTCACAGGGAATCATATATCGAGTATATTACTGTAATGCAGTTAGGGTGTTATCCACGGACCCAAATCATGTATTTCAAGGAAGAGTCCATGGTTAGCTCTCCTACCCAGGTTGGCTAAAAGTTTTATTAACCTGACAGGAGGCTTCCCAAGCAGACCTGAACCTAAGAGCACCTTCAAACATATTCTAAAGGGGACTGATAGCCCATCTTGCAGAGACCAACTCCGCATCTTGATTGGCAATAATCAGCCAACAGTGATTCATTCTTATTTGGATCAAGCTTCGGTTTAGTGGCTCAAATCCAGCCTACTACCACCCTCCAAGTAACTGATGATATCACCATGTATCCAACTGTTCATGAACTCATAGAGGAAGAGTTTCGTGCTTCCTACTCCGCTCAATTCCACTGAATATCACCAAACACTCTTTGGCGGGGAGGAAAGGGGATGTGTGTGCTCCTTAGCACTATTATCACTATATGGACTTAATGTGACTATTGTGGAAATTAAAGGAATATTAAAGGAGTATGAAGTTAATATCTGGCATTTAAGCACATGTTCACGAGAAAATATGTAAAGTCTTTCCTTTCTTAAGCAGTTTCACTAATTGAAATACCTCTGGTATAAAAGTCTCTCATTATTTCCTTAAGAAGCAAATATTCATCATGTTAACAGTCAATACAGTCAAATATCCGAACTGTTCCAAGCATCAATGTTTTCCAGCTTTCTTTGATCTCCCCTAAATATTTTAAAGGGAGTGATGATGTGGCATCGTGGTGGGCAAGAGGAAAGCTTCTCTTTTGGGACAAAAATGTTTTCAACAGTCAGATAAGCAATCAAAAATTAAGAAAAGCTGCTTTGCACTAACATTATTGCAACAACTACTATATTGTAAATGAGAACTCACTCAATTGCACATTTCCTCATCTGTGTCAATCCGTGGAAATACCATTGCAGTTCCCAATCAGAACACCTCACTGGCCAAAGCAGCAAGAGTGCGCTACTGTTGCTCCACAGATTATGCAAACTTGGGATACAGGCACAAATCCCTTCAACAAACTGGACAGCCACAATATTCACATACAGAACTTTAGCTTGATGGAAGATATAATCTTGTCCTGGCACTAATAGGGTCAAACGAGGAAAAAGAGCTTACAGTACAACATGAAACCTCTAAAACAGGGTCTGCAACCTGTGGCTCTCCAGATGTTCATGGACTACAATTCCCATCAGCCCTGCCACTTGGCCATGCTAGCACGGGCTATGGGAATTGTAGTCCATGAACATCTGGAGAGCCACAGGTTGCAGACCCCTGCTCTAAAAGAACTAGTATAGCTGCATGGGGAGTAGAAGTATTACCTTGGGTAATACTACTACACAAACATGCATCCAGTTGCATGGATAGGTATAAATGAAAAGACAAATTCACTATGATATACTTAATCAAATTCTAAATAAAAAGAGATACTGATTACAGTTTCGAACCTCTTTGTAGCCTCTCCACCCATCCCATCTTAATATTGTGAATATAAATGTTATCACACTTCTAGATGCATGGTATTTGCCTTTGATGAGGCATACTCTGACTGAGCAAAGCTTATGCTGAAATAACGTTTAAGGTGCCACTGGCCCTCTGTGTTGTTAAAAGCATGCCAGCTTTAATCAAACTAACTGGCATCCACAATTTATGCGTCAGAATTCTTCCAAAACAAGTGCAATGTGTATAAATTTGTTTCAAGTGAAAATAGCTACCACTTGCCAGGAGCAAGCAACTGTTACCATACCACTCTGGCATAGCAGGGGGGGGGGGGGGGGGGAGGTACTCATTCACAGATATCCCTGCTCATATGCCTGCCTAAAGAGTGATGCTGGTATTGCAGAGATGGAGAGCCCTTTCTCTGGAAACAGCCAGGTCTACATATAAGAAACTTTCAGAAACTGTTTTCTGGTTCTCATGCTCTCAGCTTGTTTCCCATACCAGCACATTTTCAGCTCCACAGCCAAGGAAGAATATGTTCTCAACAAGATACAGTAATCCTACTGAATGGATACTCATGTCCAGCCACAAGAAGACCTCTGATGTCATTGCCTCACCTGATTATCTTAACCCAGATACTCTTTTCTGTAACTAACTTCTTCTGATCACCTTACAGTGCACTCGATTGTTTCTCAAACAATCCATCTGGACACTTCCCAGAGGTTGTCCTAACACCCCCCAAAGGCCTGACACCCCCAGAGGTGGATTCTCAACCTATAAAAACCCCACCCTCCAAAGAGCCAATTGCTCCTGTGCCACTGACACCTTTCCATCTTTGTCGCTGTGCCAATGCATTGCCCCCTGGAACCAAGTGCTGGTCATTTGGCTCTGAACACTGAATCCTCTTCATGTCGTGATCAGGTTGTGTTGCCCATATACCCCATACTCCTTTTCTATTCCAAATCTATTTTCCAATCTATTTATATCTTAGGAACTCTGTGTATGTTTGCTGCATTGAATCAAGTGATTGTAAACCCTTTATCCCTACAATAAAGACTGTCAAATTTGAATCATATCTTTCTCTGTGGATTTTCTTCCGAGAGCTGATCTTCGTATATACTGGTATTAAAGATTCCTTACCCAGCCTCTTGCAACATTAATAAGCAGTCTGCTCTGTGCTAATATTCCCCACATTATTGAGAGACTGTGTCTTCACCTTGGGTAACACTTGGGTACACACAAGTGTTGATTAAAAGAAAACTCAAGAGGCAAAAGAACGTGATTTTTATTGCTACATGCTCATTTAGACTACCATGTGATATTGGAGTGTACATACAAAATTTACTTAGATCATTAAGTATTCTAGCTATGTACTTTATGACCTTTATATACCAACTTATTTAATTCTGCATTGTTTAATCTTGTCAGCCTGTTCCAGTTCACATACCCACAATCATTACAGCCTTCCACAAATATGACTTATGAAAAAATGGAATCCATGCCCAATGAAGAGAGACTTCGGGAGCTGGGGATGTTTAGTTTGGAGAAGCGAAGGTTAAGGGGGACATGATAGCTATGTTTAAATATTTGAAGGGAAGTCATGTCAAAGAGGGAGCAAACTTGTTTTCTGCTGTCCCAGAGATAGGACATGGATTCAAGGTGCAGGAAAGAGATTCCACTTAAACATTAGGAAGAACTTTCTGATTGTCAGGGCTGTTTGACAGTGGAATGCCCTACCCTGGAGCATGGTGGAGTCTCCTTCTTTGGAGGTTTTTAAACAGATGCTGGATGATCATATGTCAGGAGTGCTTTGATTGTGTGTCCCTCTATTGCAGGAGGTTAGACTTGATGGCCCTTGGGGTATCTTCCAACTCTATGATTCTATATGAGAAAATTCTATGATTTGAGAAAATGCCTCTCACTAGCCAATGACTATTTGTAAGAACCAGTGTGAATCGCACAGACCAGCATCAGTGAGTTTCGCCCTTTCCTCTCAACCGGAAAATGGAACTCACTAAGCTCGACTCACTAGAAGTTGTGTTCCATGATCACGACAATGTGGGACACCTTTCAAAAAGAATCCCAAAAGTTCACGTTTAAAACAGAAACTTCCCGGTGGTTTCCCTCTTAGCACGCTCAATATTTGCAGCTCGCCTGGCAGAAACGCCTTCTGAGGACAGCTACGAAGCAATCTGAGGAGGAACCAGGCGTGATTTTGGAGGGAGTGAAAAGAAGCCGAAGGAGCACCAGAGGCTGCCACGTGCCGTGCAAGGGAGGGGAAGGGCGACCGAAGAGCCCGGGAGAAATAAGGGCAGGCGAGGGGATTTATGCAGGGGGCAGGCGGCGAAATGACACGTCAGCCCCATGGAGGAGGAGGAGGAGGAGGAAAGAGGGAGAAGCGCAGCCCCCTTCCCCCAGACAGAAGCAAAACGGGGCGCTCCCCGCGCTCTCTGGCATCCCCCCCCCAACCAAAAACGTCACCCTTCAGGCACCGACCGCGTTTCAAAATTTCGAACCCTTCAACCGCCGCCAACCGCCGCTCCGCGTGCGGGCGCGCGCCTGTTTCCGCCCCGCCCCCCGCTTGCTTCTCTCACCCGAACCGCCGCGGCCGCCTCCGAGGAGCAAGGCGGCGGGAAAGGCCAGAAGCGCGAGCAGCAGCAGCCGGGGCAGCGACCTCGTCATGGTGGCGAGCCAACGGGCGCTCTCAACGGCGGCCGCTACTTTAATGGCGAGAAGCTTCCATCCGGCCGATGTCCCGCCCTCCTAAGTCTGTTACGTCACCTCTCCGTCACACGTGGCTTGTTGGCCCCGCCCCTTTCGCCTTCCGTATGGAGTACGTGGCTTCCCGGGGGAAGAAAAAGAGCCGTCACGTGATTTTCTTTAGCGGCCCTCCAGTCCGGTTTCCTCCTTCCTTCTGAAAGTGCACGCTGCGGGTAAACGCGCATGCGCTGTTGTGGACGCAAGGCTTTCCTTCCCCGATCGGGGTGGTGCTTAGGGCGCATGCGCAACGTTTCGCCCTTAAGTGTTATAACTGTCCTGGTGTTGTTCAGGTGAAATTCTCCTGTTTTAGATTTCTGTAGACCAAGAGTTCCCAACCTGCGGTACACGCCAGTGTGGTTGGTGGCACGTGAAAAAAAATTACATAGTGGATTTGCTAATATGGGGGTGCAGTTTTAGGGAAATAGGTTGCCAAGGGGGTTAAAAGGTTGGGAACCACTGCTGGAGAGCATATGGAGGAACAGAAGTAAAGCAGGAGTGTGTCTTTTCTTCAAAAATACCATAGATTTTTGTCTGTAAGAATTCTTTTCCCTGTCAACATTTGAGGCACATGAGGTTCACCGGTGGTCAGTGATTACAGTTAAATGCATAATAAGGAAGAAAACAGTATGGTCCCCTTTGTAGTGAGTAATGGTTTGCATGGACTTGCACAGTAAGAAAGTAAAACCTGCAACAAACTCCTAAAGCTTGCTACTTAACTATGTTTAATGTCATCATCTTATGTAGGTTTACACAAAAGTACATTGCGTTCAATAGGCTTACTAATAAGAGAACAGGGTCAATGTCTTAGGATGCAATTATGCGTATATGCGTATGTGTGTTTTGGACTAAATTCCACTTACTTCTGACTAACCATACAGGACTCATTGCAGACTTTCAATACTTAGTGCACTTATAGGGAAAGAAATGTCATTGAATAGACTAGAGGAACATACTTTTGAGCAAACATGCATGGAGTCAAACAGAATGGAGTCAAACAGAATGGAGTCAAACAGAAATAGGTACCATATCTGTTTTCTAGATCAGTGTGCCAAACATTGGAACACAACATATCAACATGATCTGTTTGAGTAACATGACACTTTGCCTTGGAAACTACACATTGGGAGGGAAAAGCCCTGTGAGAATGAAAGCACATGGGCATTTGGAACTCCTCCTGCAAGACAGTTGCCAAGGAGGATAAGTGCCAAGGAATTGGTGGGGAACCAAGTAGAACTTCTTTGTTTGCTAACTGGACAAAGGAATGTACGGCAAAAAAAAATGAATGGCCACTGTTTTTATCTGAATGAAAATTCAGTTCTCAAAACTATTCCTTGGGAATAAAAGCAGAAATGTTTCATGAAATGCATACAACATTCCATTTGGCTATTTTGTCCCATTTGACCTGGTTCTCAGACTTATGGAAGCCTCTCTGGGGAGATGGAGCTGTATAATCATGGAGTAACTGTCATGAAATTGTCCTTGGTACAACAATATTCTCACATCTGTAGCATGTACAAGATAGTTAATCCATCGTACTTTCTAATAAAATAGTCCAGTATCCAGCTTCATTTTACTAGTTTGTTAACCAGGAATCATCTCAAGACTATAATGATATAGAGCTACTACTAGAGTATCCACATCACTTCAATGCCTGCGGGCTAGTAATAAACCGTAAGTACCTGAGTACGCTCCACATTACCATTCAAAGCTACTGTCAAAAGTTAACTGCTGTCAGAGGCATAACACTGGGATAGATGGTTTGATCCCGTTTGCTTCTAGTAGTAGCTATGTCGTATGTAAGTAGCAATAGTTCCATACACAAGTGTTCATATTTGATGCATTCTTTTTACTCAGAAAAGTCTTATTGACAAATAGGACTTTCTCCTTAGGATCTAGGATTGTAGACTCATATGCATGATTATATTACAGGGTGGAGTTTGCTTTGGTTCTGCATTTGGCTTTAGCCTGGTTCAAGCTAACAACCCTGTCCTTGGTTTTGTATCGAAACCATGAATCTGAGTGGACTTATTCCTAAGCAAGTATACATGGGACTGCAGCTATGTAACGCAGGCACCTTTATTTAATTGGGGGAAGGGCATTCTCTGAATTGAAGTGATTCCCAAACAAATCTGCAAAAATTCACAGCCTTAATTGTAATCGTTTTATCTTATCCCACTTTAAAATCTTTATTTGGTTTTAATTGGAACAGACCCTCTGAGAATTGTGCTGCCCCTAATCCAATGCATGATCACAGCTGTTTCTTGTTCAGTATCAGAATTTAATTGGGTCAAACTACAGGGGAAATTCTTTCATCTGAATATAAATAATATGTGTAATATTAGGGCCAGGAGGGAGAAATGTACTATTTCTCTTTAGTACATTGAACAACCCCACTTGATGAACTTGAAGCTATGTGTGTTCACAGGTCACAGGTATTCACAGGTCAACATTTCACTGTTTTTTCAGAGCTAATCAGCAAAGTATTTTTCAGACACACAAAGGGAAAAATTAATGGCATTTATGCCTATTTATGTATTTATCTATTTACACATGTATTCTCCCCTCCCCCTGCATAGCAGGACTCAGGGTGGCTCATAGGATAAGCATAATATAATGTAAAAGTGTGAAAAAACAGAACTATAATTTAACAATACCTAAAACAATATGATGGCACTTAAATCTCAGAATGAAGTAAAATCATGGGGAACCAAGGGGGGTATAATCTGGAAATCAACAGATGGAGAGAGTGGACGGCAACCAAAGATGACAAGACAGCAGAGGGAGTTTCATGATCCAGGTGAGCGCAGAATGTTAACCAAATAGGCCATATAAATTGTTGCTGTTCTCAGCTACAGGCCTGATGGAATACCTGTGCCTCAGTGGTCTGAGCATGACTGGCTAGCAGACAGCCAAAGCAGTAGTTGCACAGGTTAAGCAGCAAAGAGGTCCAGGCAGGTAACATCTAAGTCAGGCAGTCTAGGGATCAAGACAGGCAGTGTTTATAGGCAGAGGTTAAACAGTCCAGAGGTCGAGGCAGTCCAGAAGTCATGGGGGCAATGGCTAATGAGGAATCCAGGCACACAGTACTTCTCAGGGAATCATACTTGTTGCACCCAGACAGAAAGGCTTATATAAGACACTATTGCTAAAGAGACCAGAATCCTGCAGACTTAATTTTGCATTCAGTCATCCTCTGACGTCAATGTTTCTAGTTCACAGAGTTTTCTGCAATATCGAGCTGCAATGCGGGCATTTCTTTCATTACTAAGTTCTTGTCTTTGTTTCTGCCTCCTCTGCTCGAATGATTCATTAGCTCTTGCTGACCTTCCTCCAGTGTATCTGCTTGCACTGGTGGCTTATCTGGCTGTGATGTGTTTACTGCCTCAGCTGTATCCAGAGCCTCCAGCATTTGATTTATTTTATCTGCTTCTGGCTCCTCTTCCATGGGCTCCTAGTGCCCAGAAAGTTGCCTCATGACAATATCTCTGTTTTGCAGGCCCAGCAGAACTGGACCAGGTCTTTTATGACCCAGGTCTCATGCAACAGTTCCATCAGGCAGAGGATACAGCCAAAAAGGCTGTGGTCCTAGTTTAGGATAGCCAAGTGGCCTTTGGATGGGGAAAAAGCCATTTTGGCAAAATTATGAATTTGGGTCCATAATGAAAAAGAAACATCCAAAGTCACACCCAAATTCCTGACAAAGGAAGAGTGTGTAAATTGTACCCTGTCATGAGCGGGGAGTTCGATTGCCTAACCTGGGCCTCCCTGGCTGTCACAGAACCTCAATCTTAGAGGAGTTTAATTTCAGATGGCTCTGTTTTAACCATCTCACCACAGCCTCCAAGCACCTAGTCAGAGTGCTGGGAGAGTACTCAGCCAGCCGTCAACCAACAGAAAGAGCTGGGTGTCATCTGCATATTGATGACAACTCTGCCCAAAACTCCAGACCAGCTGGGCAAGGAGACACATATAGATGATGGAACATCAGGAATCACTCTGAAGCACTTCACGTATTGGGTGCTGGGTTGACATTTTCTCTCCCAACATCACCCTTTGTCTTTGACCACGGAGGAAAAAGATCAGCCATTGTCAGGCTCAAATTTCCACATTGGTGAGGCAGTGGACCAGCAGATCTTGATCACCCGCATAGAACGCTTCTGAAAGATCTAATAGTAATAGCACCAACCTGCCTTGATCCAGCCTCAATACATTATTTGTCGTATATTGTTATATGAAGTTTCCCACATTCCTATTGCCCTTTTAACTGAAACCTCCCTGACAGTCTTTCCCCATAAGAGTGAAATAAAACAGTTTATGCAATGTGAATTCACATTAGTCTCTTAGGAGCCACATAAGATCAACAAAGGGTGCTTCAGTCCCTTAGCATCCCAGGCTGGGTCAGAATATATACATTTTAATATCGGGGGGAATGACGGAGGGGGGGGGGAGAGAAGAAAAAGGAGCAGCTCAGCAAAGTGAAAAAGGAGGGAAAGCATTGTAATCACCTTGTAAACCTCCCTACTCCCTCTACTCATCCTGCTCCTGCCATCTGAGGCTAGATGGGTGGCCACCCAAGAAAGGGCCCGCTCAGCCATGCCACCAAAACTTTGGAACTTTCATGCTAGGGGGATTTGTTTGGCTCCCTCTGTCAGCATCTTTCTCCAGCAAGTGAACACTTCTTTGTTTTGTCTGGCATACCCCCATAATAGTTATTGCCCCCCCTTCTATGTGTTTATGCGTTTTTAATTACATTTTATAATAATAATTTTAACTCTATTTTCATTGTTGTGGACCCTGATTGGGTGGAAAGGTGGCCCCAAAATGGTTTAAATTAAAACAAATATCTATATCATATTCATATTTGCTTTCCCGTATTATGATCTCTGGGCTCAATTTATTTATGGCTTGATTTTCGTTATCCGGTGCAGAAAAATGACAGGTGAGACCCTCTTACTGACAAAAGTCTCTAAAAAGGCAACCATTGATGATGTCCCATGGGACTTCTGCTTTCTTGTGCGCCTTGTAGTATATTTCATGGTGGTATCCATGTACGGGGGAGGACGACCCTTAGGACTACCCTAAACATATATTTGCCCTGTTTTGACAAACTATATATTACATTTAGGAAAGGATCCATAAAAGAGACATGAAAATGCTAGGGAATTGAAATTATGTATTTATTTGTTCTGTTTTATCATCCTTTCTCAAAACCGTCCATATCCATTAGGTAGACTGTGAAGCCGCTGGGTACCATGATAGATATGATGAAATTGCTGGAAGGCACCTGAAGCCTGTAGGATAAAGTATAAATATAATATAATAAAATGACAACGGATAAAATTCACTAAACCTACTATAATATTTTGGAACTGGCTATCTCTAGTCCTTGGTCAGCATATTTAATCCTTTCTCATGCAAGATCACCTTTTAATAGACCTTGTCCCCATTATTCCCAGGAGCTGTTGGGGGTGGAGCTTGGGAGGGTATGTGTCAGTGCTGCGATAACTTTCACTCTCCCATGATGCTCTAAAACTGACCCAACCTCATCGAGACTGGCTCAATTCCTAAAGCATCATGAGGTGGTAGTGGCTGTGATGTCACTTCAGAGTAATCACATGGAAGTGATGTCACACCATCAACTCTGTTGGATTCTTCCTGCATTTGTATCTCCTCCTACTCAACTGGAGTGAGCTGAGGAATGAAGAGTGGGACACATGGCATCTGTCAACCCTACCCTTTAAGAGAAAACAGAAAATCATTAAGGAAATACTCCCCCATCAGCCAAAAATGACCCCCCCCCCCAGAAAACCCCTCTGCTTCTGGGAGACAGGAAACACCAAGAAACAGCATGGGGGAGTTGATGGTGTGCAGTGGAAGGAGAATATAGCTGAAATAAAAGTGTAAAATCTCTGTACAGTTATTGAGATCAGTATGTGGAGAGTTCAATACATTCAGAAATTTATGTGCCAGTGACTTTACAAGACACAAATAGTCTCACTGAAGCCATTTCAAACAATCTTTGTAGTATAGCTTTGCGCTTCAGCTGATGACTGGAAAAAGACTCACCACTTAAAGGATTATCACTGGGTTTTGTGGGTGTTATATCCAACATAAAGTGCAGACTATAAACATAGTAACCCCCTTTTAAAATTATTGACTTCATTGGACCCAGTATTAGGATACTGCTATTAGTTACCAGTGGAAGATTCTACAGCGATTTCTCAGCTTCAACTAGTATGGATGGTTCCAATATTTAGGGCTGAAATAACTGGGTAGTTACACTCTCAAGATTCCTTTATTCATGCTCAGGAATAATTATTTCTAATATAACTTCTCAGATAGAAAGAAACTGAGACAAACATGGGGAAATTTCACACAAAGATGTTTCTCCTCCAGATGTAATCTGTCCCAGGGCATGCTGGGAATAACTGATGTTGCAGCCTGAACGTCATCTGAAGCAGTGCCTTAGTGGGATTTCCAGTACTAAGTTTTGTTTCAAAAAAACTTGAAGCTCATGAAAAAACTTCTAGATGCAGAAACAATGCTGTACTACATCCAGGGGTGGCCAACCTATGGCACTCCAGATGTTCATGGACTACAATTCCCATCAGCCCCTGCTAGCATCGCCAATTGGCCGGGGCTGATGGGAATTACAGTCCATGAACATCTGGAGTGCCATAGGTTGGCCACCCCTGACATAGACCTTCACCTGATCCAATAATGCAAGTGTTCTGAGCATTGGATTGCAGAAAAAGCTATCAGTGTAACTAAACTTGTCAAAATAATATTAACACATATTCATACCTTACATGCCAAGCTACCAAAATCATTCTGAAGCTTTCTGTTGTCCCCAGTGACAGTTTTGCACTGTTCTTCTTTGGATGCCAAATTAGTTTCCAAATCTTTAAACTTAAAAAACAATGAGGTTATTTAGCTGTCAAGGCAATAATTGTTTTTCAGTAACATTATATTGGCTGCTATGTCTGTTTGAGTAAATCTGAATACTAAAGTGAAACATTTATCTAACTTTTGACTTGTTGGTGTAATGGCCCCCTTTTTCTTATGAAGTTTGTATACATCTGGGCACATGTCACATTCAAATAACTTCTGATTTTTCCTGCTATAAATACTTGTGATGGTCCAGAGACACAGAATGGAACTGAACCACTCCCTACCTAGGTTGTGATTATAGTTGGCGTAAAGAAACTCCAGATTCCCAATGGATGCTACTGGCAGCTGGACCCCTATCTTTTATTTATTTCAAACCTTTCTATTCTACATCTTTAGAGCCATGCTCGAGACAGCTTACACCATACAAATATAAATTTAAAAACACACACATAAAATTATTCAAATCAATACCCTTTTGAAACCCAGCCACAAAATCCTGAAGCATAAATAATTTGGCAGTTTAAATAATCCTCATAACATAGTTCAGCCTAGAAGCAGATTGTAAAACTACTAAACTGTTGCTCCTGGGTCTCTTCATTTTGTCTTGCTCTATGTATTGTGTCAGGCTGCTCCTTCTCAGGGGCCGTGGAACATGAGCTAGGAACCTTGAGATCTGAGGGGCCAAGCTTGAGTACTTTGTGCTTTTAAAGAGCTGGGTCTGGTTTCCCTGGACACACCTTTGGTTTTCCGCAGCCACACAGCCTCTGAAATGAATGGCTTTTGAAAAATAAAGCCCAAATGGGCTTGAAACAATGCCCATAGGGGGGAGAAGGGCTGCTGCCTTCTCCCCAAGACATTTTCCTTTGCCAAAACTATTCAGGAAGGGGTTATTTTTCTCTATTTTTTGCTGTTCCCTCAACCACAGAACACTTCTCACAAAAAATGGAGAAATTATTTCCCTGCCCTCAGTACTGGGTTTTTGGTATGAGAAACCCTGGATTGGGGAGGAAAAAAACAAGAGCCCTTCCTCCCTTTACTATGTATAGCATCTCCAGCTTCATCGGGCCCATCCTGATTTTTAAAAGCCATTCCCTGGCACAACTGTTGTGTGGCTGCAGGGAATCTGGATGCAACTCTTTTTAAAAAATGTAGTTTTGGCCCTGAGTCTGGAATCTAATTTGGTGGGCTCTGATTGACATCCGCGATTAGCAGCTAGTTCGGAGCCTGTGAACTGGCTGGGACTGGTATAAATGTTAGCAATCTGGTTTCTGTATTTGCCTGATTAATAAAGAATTGCCTTTAACTTGTTGCATTTCAGGCTCTAGAAACTAGTCATTCCACTTAGGAACCCTTTGTTTAAGTTTGTAGTGGCTGTATTTGTGTGTGGCATCCCATGGTGGCACTGACGGCCCTCTCTGTCTCAAACAGCATTCCCTTCTGAGTTTATATGGCTACCTCCTGCTCTCCTTATGTTCAAGAAAAACACATCCTTTCCTACACCAGCCCTCCTACCCAGTGGTGGGATCCAAAAATTGTAGTAACAGGTTCCCATGGTGGTGGGATTCAAACCGTGGCGTAGCGCCAATGGGGCTGGGCGGGGCACAACGGGGGTGTGGATGGGCATTCCGGGGGCGGGGCATTCCTGGGCGGGGCTGTGGCAAGGACGCAGGCACTGTGCCAGTCCTTGGGCGGGAAACAAATGCACGCAGGCGTAGGCTGCCACGCACGTCGGTGCGTCTCCTGCTAGACTGCTTCAAGTTCTGCGGGCTACTGCTGAGAGGAGGGGCGTAACTAAGACAAAAATCACGTGGCAAAATCACCAATTAGTAACCCCCTCTCGGCACACACGAATAATTAGTAACCTACTCTCGGGAACCTGTAAGAACCTGCTGGATCCCACCTCTGCTCCTACCTAACCCTCCCCATAATTACTTCTCACTGTTTTACAGGGCCATCTTAACAGCATTATAGCCCCCTGGGCAAAGCAGTGCATGATACACGTGTGGTTGCAGAGGTGGCCTTCATTCTAAATCGGAGATGAATGTCAATGACAACTTGTTATCATAAAAATTAACATTAATATTGTTCATTACCTTTAGTAAAACACGTGCTAAACATACATTTTCCAATATCAAATATTTATAGTTTAGTGTGGTATTTATTTATTTATTGACAGCAAGTCACAACATGCGTAGATTAGCATGGGACCTCTATGCTCGTGAAGTCTCTGGGCAAATGGCCAGCATGCCCACATGTTAAGACGGCCCTGCTCTTTTATGTCTAACTCACTGTCCCTCCATCCTAGTGTTGGTCACCTGTAACAAACTGCAGGTCTTCTGGGATCAGACCCACATCATTTTGGGGTTCCTGCAGTGCCTAGCTCATCATTGGTCCTAAAAGTGCTGAGTAGGAGTAGTCTGTTACTACTTACTTTTTTTTTGCACTTTGTCCCAAATATGCCAGCTTCAATCCTTTTCTCTTAGAAAAGTAAACAGCTCTTTAATGACTTAATGCATAAACTACAAATGATCTCCCCGCTGCATTTGAAGAAGAAGAAGAAGAGTTTGGATTTATATCCCCCCTTTCTCTCGTGTAGGAGACTCAAAGGGGCTTACAATCTCCTTGCCCTTCCCCCCTCACAACAAACACCCTCTGAGGTGGGTGGGGCTGAGAGAGCTCCAAAAAGCTGTGACTAGCCCAAGGTCACCCAGCTGGCGTGTGTGGGAGTGTACAGGCTAATCTGAATTTTCCAGATAAGCCTCCACAGCTCAAGCAGCAGAGCAAGGAATCAAACCCGGTATTTCCAGAATGCTCCTGCTCTTAACCACCACCCCACTGCTGCTCCTGACCCGACTGAACTTATTCCCAAGCTCCTCTTTCCCATCTCCGAGTTTCCTCACCACACTCCAGTTATCGTCTGTTAGGTTGTGGTTTTCTCTCAGCTTTGTTCGTAGAAGATCAGGCAGATCATCTGAACCATGGGGAGATTCCTCTTGCCCAGTTCCAGTTAGCTGTGAAGAGAGGGCAGGATCAGGACATTCAGAATTAAATTGTGTGTGTGTGTGTGTACACAATTTCACTGCTTGCCCCCAGTAGCTATTTAGTGTCAGCACGCCACTGTACAATTATGTAAAACACCTTCAATGGCACCCAAACCAGAGTTACACCCTTATGGGCCTATTGACTTCAACACACTTTAAAGGATAGAAGAATGCTTAGGATGCCTTGTTTCTCTTGGAAACGTCTGCAAAAATATTCGGCAAAACCCCCAAATCTTTTCCTTAGCTTTTCTTTTACATATATGTTCTCTTCTTTCCATAGAACTCACCAGACTGTGGTGGCCTTCAGAAGATCTCTCCTTAATTATTAACTCCCGTGTAGCTGCTGAGTTCTTCTTGTGTTTCTGCAAGTAAATATTAATAGAGATAAATAATCCATGGGACACCGGGAAAGACAAATATATATTTCATTCAGTTGTGCTTTGTTTTTAATCAGTCTTACAGTAACTATAAATCACAAAGCTTGGAGGTACGGTATATGTATCTCCTCCCACAGAAGTAAAATTTGCACATAGTATCAAGTAACTTCTGTTATATAAATGAACTTTCACTTATACCCCAGAGGACACATCCAGTTTTCTTTGATTCTGAATGACAGATGTGGATTGAATTTAATGTTCAAAATGTATCATCATTGGTATATATTACTAGTTTGAAGAATATTCTGAAATCCATTTGCTGATGCAATGCATTTTCATGAATAAGACTTTTGTTGGAATTTACTTATTTACTTCATTTACATTTTGCGTTTCTCCCCAGTGGAGACTCAAAGCAGCTGACATAACTTTCCTCTCCTCCATTTCAGCCTCACAAAAACCCTGTCAAATAGATTAGGCTCTGTGTGTGTGACTGGCCCAAGGTTACCCCAGAGGCAAGGGGGAAAGCGCCTGGTGCACTGGAAAGTGCTGCCTGCCCACCCTAAAATGCCCCCCCGCCTACTGCGTCCCTGGCAACCCTCACCACATGCCCCTTCCCCCTTGAAGCTACGCCTCCTGGAGTTACCTCAGCAACTTGGCTTTGCATGGCAAGAGTGTGTGGATTTGACTCCAGTGACCTCTCTGACAGATCTGACCTCCGAGTGAAGTTGACCTTTGGCATTTTTTTTTTTTTTTGATGACAGGGGACTAGTGAATTATCAGCTCTTGCCAGCATGGCTTCACCTGGCTTCAGAGCTGGTAGGGGCTGATGGGAATTCACTGTAGTCCACTAACTAGGTATGAAATGGAAGCCGTGTTGCTCGCCACACCTGTCCTGAATTCTGACAAAGACTCCTGAGCACTGGCTACATCATGTTGGCTTGTCAGGAGCAGACCTTCACTTCCCACGTGTCAAAAAATAGCTGCAAATTGGTCACCCCCACCATTTCTGATTCATACCACAATATTTGTAGTACATGTGCTCAATAATTATCATATCCCCTATACTTATGAAAGGGGTTTTAGTGTGTTTTGTGTTTTGACCTGGATGGCCCAGGCTAGCCAGTCTTGCCAGATCTCAGAAGTTAAGCAGAGTCAGCTCTGGTTAGTACTTGGATGGGAGACCACAAAAGCATTCCAGGGTTTCTATGCAGAGGAAAGCAATGGCAAACCACCTCTGAATGTCTCTTGCAATGAAAACCCTAGAGTCATCTTAAATTGGCTGCAACTTGATAACGCTTTCCACCACCACTGTATTCTGTGCGTATTAAAATTTGAAACTGTAAGCCACAAGAGAAATTTTTTTAAAAAATAAACACTGCTGTCATGGCCTTCTAAGGTTTCTGGAATTGTTCTAATCAGAAATGATTCTACTCAATGTCCACATTTCTATTAGTAGACTCTGCGAGAACCAGTTTGCTTAGCAGAATACTGAAGTCACAGTTCACTCTGTGGTTACCTATGTCCAGGTGAGGCCTGGAATTCTCTTGGAAGTATAACTGATCTCCAGCCTATAGAAATTAGTTATCCTGGAGAAAATGGTATCTTGGCATTTAACATGGCCTCTCTGTGACAGTCATTTCACTTGTACCAATCAACTTAAAAAAGATAATTTCTCATATTAAATACTCCAACAGCATGCTCTATTCCCATATCGTACAAATGGTACGTGAAAAGCACCTTCTATAGTCCTAACCATTTAGGATGCAACTGTTAACCACCCACATAGATCAAGAACAGGATGGGTAGAGGGATGCTACCTTGGTTTTATTTTTAATTGAGAAGCTCTTGGTTTCTTCATTTTGTTCGATACCAGTTTGACTCTTCTTGGAACTGTCAGCAACTGTCTTGCTGTCCTATCAAATAAACAGTGATATAAAATGAAGAGTGTGCACTACCGTCACAGAATCCTGGGTCCAGGAAGGAGCTTCCTGGAGCTCCAAGTTTCCCTGAGTCTGTTGGCTGGATGGAGTGAGTGGCTGAAAGTTCAGATCCACCTGCAGGAGAGAGCTGAACAATCTAAAACAGCCATTCTCAACCAGGGTTCCGTAGTACCCTGGGGTGCCATGAAGCATGTCCCAGAGTGCAGTGGCAACACCCGCCCCCCCCCTCATTTTTGTGGTGTCTCCCACCGGCGCCAGCAAGGACATGGAGCTGGCCCATGGGGCAGAAGGAGCCTGCCATGGAGTCAGCAGCCACCCTCCCCCGTGCTTCCCTTCACCCTGGGAGGAAGGTGGGGGGGGGGGGAATTAATATTAACTAATGGAGAGAGAGAGAGAGAGAGCTGAACAATCTAAAACAGCCATTCTCAACCAGGGTTCCGTAGTACCCTGGGGTGCCATGAGCATGTCCCAGGGGTACCGTGGCAACACTAACGCCCCCCCCCCCTCATTTTTGTGGTGTCTCCCACCGGCGCCAGCAAGGACATGGAGCTGGCCCATGGGGCAGAGCCTGCCGCAAGGTCAGCAGCCACCCCTCCCCCCGTGCTTCCCTTCACCCTGGGAGGGGAAGGTGGGGGGTGTGGCGCAGGGCAATGGGATGGCCGGGGAAGGTGGGTACCGTGAGATGTGAGGGTAGTGCAGGTCATATGAGAGACCCTGACCTCGAGGTCAAGAGTTCTGACTCGAAAAGGTTGGGAAACACTGATCTAAAACAATATATTACACCATATAACATATTAAAAAGAAACATGCATAGCAGTTACAACCCCAAAAAACCCAATACTGCTTAATATAAGATTAATAAGGAATATATTCCATCTGCATACCAAGGCCCACACAAACCACTGGTAGCATTGGCATGAAGTATGAAATAAAAGAAACAACCAAGTTTTATGCCTTTATAGTTGACAGAAGAGATAATATATGTCAATCAAGAATGTACAGTATCCAGGCATTCCAAGAGGATATGGCTGTGGGGAGCATACTCATCACATGATGAAAACATGATGAAAACATGATGAAAACATGATGAAAACATCAGGTCTCCATCAAGGGTAATCTCAGATACCATTATCTCTTGGATGTTTAGACTTCAGGGATGGCACAATTAGACTCTGGAATGCCTGCACTGATCTTGACCAAAGGGCAACTCCTAGGCGTAGCATTCTTGCAGATCAGGCAGTATGCTGGAAAAGGATTACGGGTAAAAGAAGCAAGCTGACAACCCCAAGACGACAACCAAACCTAGTCTCGATTCTGTAAATTTCCACCATATTTCCCCCTTTGAGACTAGTACTTTTTATTTATTATTAAATTTATTTATTCTATAGTCCATATTTAGTGTGGCTTACAAACTATAATAAAATTCAGTACAGTACAATAATCCAATAATAATGAACCCCAATACAATAGAATCACACAATACCATAAGAAAATCAGGATGACAGTTCCCTAGAAAAATGTTCACCCATTATGCTACATTTGGTGCATTGTGAGTGCAGCAGTAATATCTCTTAAAGAATTACAACACGAGTGTAAAACAGGCAAACAGTTTATAATACAGGAAAAGCATAACTCATTTCTTAAACACCTGTTCCCACAACCGCCAACACTTTAAAAAAGGAACCCATACGACCAGATACACTTGGTAACCCATTTGATATCTGAAATTACTAACATTTAGCGGAGACTTGAAATCTGCACATACTGCCAATTCTCATATCGAGTCTCCATAGCTTCAAAAACAGCTCATTGGAAACAACAACAAAAAAGACACATACGCATTATCAGCAGGCAAAGCTAACTTTATTAATGTGTTTTAAATATTGAAATGGCTCACCAAACCTCTTACTAGTGCTATGCTCACTCCAGGGGCGTAACGAGGCAGCCCTGGGCAAACTGTAGCCCTGGGCAAAACCTGAGTTGGATGCCCCCCCATGGGCGGCCACTCCACCACAACCAATTTTTTTTTGGCACCGGGACATTGATGCCTTTAGGGAGTGCATTTTTAGACATATCAGCACCACAATTTCAGCATATCATCAGGAGAATGCCCTGATGATACCCCCCAGGTTTGGTGCAGTTTGGTTCAGGGGGGTCAAAGTTATGGACCCTCAAAACTGTAGCCCCATCTCCTATTAGCTCCCATTGGAAACAATGGGGGATAGGGGCACCCCCTTTGGGAGTCCATAACTTTGGACTCCCTAAACCAAACCTCACCAAACTTGGGGGGTAGCAGAAGGACAGTCTCCTGATGATACGCTGAAATTTTGGTGCCGCTAGCCTAAAAACTGCGCCCCCTGCAGGCCAAAAATGGAAAACCACTAAAATACCCAAAAACGAACCCAGCATTTTGATGCCCCCGACAAGGTGATGCCCTGGGCAGCTGCCCACCTTGCCCAATGGTCATTACGCCAGTGGCTCACTCAGAGAACAGGAAAAAGACACCAGGCTGCCTAAGATATGTATAAGTTGCCTTTCCAGTGTGCAGGGATGAATCATGCTTTGATTGGTTCACTCTCCTGACCAGTCTCAATGAAGTTCTTCTTCTGCCCTTGTGATTTTGTCAACCGCAAGTGCCTATAACAGCAACCGAGTTGCAAGTCCATGCTGGTCTTGGCATGGAGAACCACAGCACGACACTCTCGTCATGTAACTCTTCTTTATAGTCCCGAGTGCACCAATGATGTCAAAGCCACAAATATTCCATTCCCTGAGCAGTTGGTCAAGAAATTATTCATGCCTCCCAGGTTAAGTAGGGGTACTTTTTAAAATTCAAATAACTGTCCATTTCACTGAACATCATGTATAAAAATTAGCCAAACACCCCCCAAATTTCCCAACCCAGTGTTGACAATCCTAGCTCTCACAGAGCCCTACAGGGTGAAACCCAAATAATACTTGGAGGATTGTCGTCAGTGGGTTGGATCCAGTGATAGATTTCAACGAGTAGATTTTTTTCCCCTGAGTCTTTAGTTTCATTGTAGACTCATCCCTCATGCTGTTCCTTGGGGTTTCCTGTCCCACAGAAGTAGCATTTTGGGAGAGCACTTTGGGCTGCAGCAACATGGGTGCGGGAAAAGGAAGTCCCATTCTACTGACAGAAATTCCTCCCGCTGGAGCCTGCGTACAAACTCTGAAACTTTAGTGTTCCCTAGCTCCCTGTACAGCTTTGCATTGTACTGGAGTGACAGAACATTGGCCCGAATGAGTCACCTGAAAGCGATCACAGGCTTTGCAACGCTCTGAAGTCTGGCCTGGTTAATACTGCCATTGTCCAGAAGAGGCCCGCATGCATGTCCCGTCAACTAGGTATACAGTATACTGTGTGACATAGTGTGCAACCTGTCTGTGCATGTGCCCAGTTTTTGTAATCCTTCCAGGGGACTCTTAGAGCAGCATGCGATGTGGTGTGGGGAGTCCGTAGTGGGAATGGGAAATCAGCAGAAATCATTCCCCTTCTTGCCCAAGTGGAAGTACTCTTTTAGTTGTGCAGTGAAAGTTTGGATCTAAGATAATGTCAGCGCCTGTGGAAATCATCCTGTTCCTCACAGGCGGCCAGCTGGATGTCAACTCCACCATAAGAACATCTGGCCTCCGGGTACATAAAGGGGCAAACTAGGGTTGTTTAGTATTTTATAAAGGAAGTACAGCCATCTAGAAGCTTAGTATTTTATATATTATTTTATTGTAAAGTATATATTTGATGTTTTAAATTGTTTTAGTAAGATGGACAATCACCTGGAGCCTCTTTAGAAGGGTATAAATATAAATAATAAATAAAATAAAATAAAAAATAATGCGCGAAAAAGAGTTTTCTTGTTATCACGTTACCTCATCACAGGTAAGCGGTTTAGGTGTATGAGAAAGCTCCATAAGCTAATAATGAAACCACAACAGAGGGAATGTATGTCTGGATGACGCATTAATATCTAGAGAGTTGTTGTTTTCCAAGGCTCAGTGAATTTATGAAAGCATCTTGATTGTAGCAATATCCAAGAATGTTTAAGAAAGAGGTCACAATAAGATGAGAAGCAGCCGGTGATATCCGTGCCTTACATGCAGATGTGAACAAAATCCCATAACAGCTTGGGCAGGAAGCCCTTGCATAGCAGTATAGGTGCTTGCCTTTGTGATCTGCTTAATGGCTCTTCCTATAAACAGGCACTGAGGCAGCATATAGTGGTTAAGAGCAGCAGTTTATAATCTGGAGAACCGAGTTCAATTCCCTACTCCTCCACATGAAACCTACTGGTTAACCTTGGGCCAGCTACAGTTCTCTCAGAACTCTCTCAGCCCATGGGGAGGAAGGCAAAGGCAAACCACCTTCCAACATCTCTTGCTGTAAAAACCCTACAAGGTCACAGTTGATAGGAAAGTCAACTGTGACTTGAAGGTGCTTTTCACTACCACCATAAACAAGCAGTGAATGTTGATTTTGGGTCATGTTTGATTGTCACTGCCCTGGCTGCCTATTCATTTAAAGCCTTCAAAATTACTTCAGCAGATAAAACATACACGGGCTTTGCCTACACAATCATGATTGATGAATGTTGGAGGGAAGGGACTACAATAAGACCGATTTGTTTTCCTGGCACAGAAGCAAGATTTATTTCATTCGTGTTGGAAATATACAATACAGTGAATGCCAAGATGGTTAGTAGGTCCAGATGGAGCATAGAACTAATTCTTTAGTTATTATTTAGACTGGTATTGAAGGGGCTGTTTTGCATTACCTGACAGGTAAGTAAGCCCTCTGTTAGAGCCAAAAGACTGCGAATTTTCGTCAAGAGGTTGGATGCTTTCTGGACATAGGGAGAGTTGGAATGGTTTTCTTCAGTGTGGAGGCTTCTGGTGGACAAATCAGACTGCACTGACTTCATGTCCTGTTTTAAACAGAGCATACATTGAAGATTATGAATTAGTTTGGTAACTGTGATCATTAGAACTGTAACAGTGCAATCCTAAACAGAGTTATGCCCTTCTAAACCCACTGACTTTAATGAGTTTTTAGAAGGATGTAGCTCTGCTTAAGATTGTACTGTAAGTATAATGAATGCAAAATGTATTTCAATATTTCAATATGTCATTTAAATTTAGGGTTAAGGGGGAGTGTTTAAAATATGTGCATTTTTAAAAGAGAAAAGGGGTAAAATACTTTAGGGGAACTTATTTATTTTTACTTTTTTCCAGTTGAGTATCTAGGTGGAAATGGTTGGCTTTACAATCATCTTCTGGCACAGCTACAAAACCTTTTACACAGAAAGTCAGACCAGTTTGTATGCCACAGAGATCTTCCTCATTATCGGTCCATTCTGCACAACACAAATAAGACATCCTGAGGATGCTAAAAAAAGGAATCTTGGGGAGGAACTCCACACAGCCTTTTCCCCAAGAAGTCTTCAGGACACCTTATTTCTGCTCAAGGTATCTTTTTTCGAGAACACTTCAAAGTGCACCTTTCCCCCCTAAGCTGTCTGCAGGGTTTGGACACAATGCTATTATTATTATTATTATTATTATTATTATTATTATTATTATTATTATTATTATTATTATTATTATTATTATTATTATCATTATCATTATCATTATCATTATCATTATCATTATTATTATTAATTCGATTTGATAAACCGTCCTACCCCCGAAGGGGGTATTGCTGCACAATTCACGGTTTAGACAAACCATAGTTTATTGAGATGTTCGATAGCAGCCCAAAGCCACACCCATTTTTTTCTCCAATTTGCCTCCAAACCAGAGTGCTGCTTTTTTGGGACCATCTGTGCAATACTGTATTCTAATCTTTTCCTTTTTCAGTTTTCCCCACCCTCATGATTGTCATTCTCAAACCTGCTCTATTTTGATCTTTTCAGGAAGAATGAAGCCCAAGAGTGTTAGAATGTGGAATGGATAGGAAGTAGGGCACTTTTGCACATCCCACCCACATCAATACTGGTCGTTTCCCCACCGCATCAGTTCATGCTACTCTCCTGCAGCTGGGTCCCAGCACTTCCCCACTGCTAGGCAGCCACAACGTTGTCAGCCTCCTCATCGCTGCCAAGGCTCTCAGCTGCCATTCTCCTCAAAACGGTGCCTTTTGATGCACCGCGGCTCGGGTCGGGGAATCCCGAGCTAGAGATGACGCCAAGGCTGAGAGTAGCGCGCAGCAAATGGTGGTCGAGGTAAATGGGGAAACGACCACTGTTTTCCTTCTACCAGGTCCTTGTAACCAGGTCCTTCCGCCAGGTCCTTGTAACCATCCCTGCAGATAACTTTTAAGGGATTTTTATAACACAAACTACTGCGGCATTATAATGCCATACCATTGTTTTTTAAAACCTTCAAAAATTCTTTAGTGGTATGGGGAGGGGTGGGGAAATGCAGGGTGAAATTGCAGCTGTCAGGAAAGAGCAGAAAGCTCATGCGTAGACTCTGCTGTCAATGCATCCACCCGGTTTAAGAACATAAGAACATAAGAATTTCCACAGTTGCAACAATTCTCTACAGATCTCCACGGTTGCAATTAATGTATAATGGAGAATCCTTACCATGTGCGTGCTGCTATTGTTATAGTCTACTGAAAACAGTGACAAAACAGAGAATACTCATCGTATAGTTTCAGCTTCAGTTATACTTGTAGCACACTGAAATCAATGGCTTAAGCATATATGTAATTTTGTGCTGATTGTGGCTCAGTCCTACACAATCCCCCACCCCCTGGTACTGTTCTAAGAATATACCCTCCCCAAAAAATGAATGTACCAAATGAAGCCTTCCCAAAATGTGCATCTTCCATGCGATTATTTCTTCTTTTTTCCTCAGTTCTTCCTGCTGTAGTTGAAGCTTATAGCTGAGTACCTCGATAATCTGGTACTGCATCTTCTCCTAGACAAAAACAGAACAGTATTTTATGAACACGGAGGCTTATTAAATCCTTCCATCACTAATATTCACTACTGTCTTGAGGTACAGATGGGGGGGATTTCCTTCCGTTGAGGGTTCTGAAACTGGCTTTGAAATTTCTTATCAAACGGTTCTCACAAATTTCAAGTCTGGAGACTGGGGGTAGGGAGAAATGGGTTGGGGGTACCATTTGAATTATTATAATCAATGGAGCCCTCCAGGGTTAAGTACAATGGACCCCAGGTTTGTGGGGTCCAACAATACCATACATGCTAAATGCTAGTCAAAAGACATCTCCCAGTAAGCTGAAAACACTGAGGCAGATTTTTTAAGGAACTTGCACTAAAGTGAAAAAAAAGGACAGGGTTTTGCTACTCCATTATAAGCCAAGTGTCCCCCTGAAGGCAGTCTACTGCAGTTGCTCGCTCGCTCGCTCCCTTCCTCCCTCCCTCCCAGACATGCCTAAGGAGGACATGAACAAGGTAGAAGTCCTCATCGAACCATAGTTTCAAAATTATCTGGCTGGCCATTATGGGAGCCAGTTGGGAATCTACCTGTAATCTACTATGGCATCCCTTGAATAGTTGTACCCCTAAAATTATCTTTCTATTCAGCCATTTCAGATCCCCAGGTACCTTCAGTGTTTGTGATTCTCTGATCTGGTCACACTGTTCTTTCCACCTGGCAGACTCCGCCTGTAGTAACTGGTTCTCATTTTTGCCCTTTGCCACCTGCTGCTGAAGTCCGTCATTCTCCATTCTGAACATGTGGACCTGCTGCTGCATTTTCTCCATCTCCGCCTGTTCGTTCTCAGACTGCACCTGCAAGATTTTGATCTGAGCGACCAGTTTGTTGTATCTGGAGCCCAGCCTTTTCCTTTCAGCCCGCCGCTCGTCCTTCTGCCTCTGCAGCACTGCCTGCAGGGATTTGACATGCTTCTCAAGGGTGTGCTTTTCTTCCTTCATCTTTTGCAGAGCTGACACAGTGCCTCCAACCTCCTGTTCCAACTGGTGCTTGATGTTCCTCAGCTCTTGTATTTCTTGCTCTTTCCTGTGGAAAATGGAGTCCAGCTCCACACACTGGTCCATGTATTTGGCCTTCTGTTCCATTTCTTCCTGAAGCTTTCCCTGGAAGGCACTCACATCAGCCTTAAACTTTTTCAGCTGCAGCATCAGAGTTGATCTCTCCGCCTCAACATCCTGAAGATGACCATTAGTGCTGGCGAAAGCCTCTTCTCTGCTCTTCAGGAAACTTTCTGCCCTGTCCTTCTCCTCTGTGGCCCTGTTCTTGGCTTCTGTGAGATCAGCAACAGTCCTCTTCAAGGTGTTGATGGTGTCAAAGAAGTCACGCTGCTTGAGAACGTCCACCTCCAACTCTTTAACCCTGGTTCCCATGGAAACAGCATCGTAGTAGAGATCCATGATTTGGGTCTGCTGCTTCTTTTGGTCCTGCTTGAGTTCCTGGATGGCTTTGTCCCAGCCCATATCTCCTTCCTGAAGCAGCAGTGTCTCCATTTCACTAATCTTCTTCTCTAAAACCACACTGCAGTGCTGAAGATCCAAAATGTGGGTCAGCTGCTGTTGCTGGTTGTGCCCTAAGCCATTAATTGTCCCATAGAAGTCCATGTCACCTTCCTGAAGCAGCAGTTGCTTTGAACTAAATTCCAAGGTGTTTCTCTCATAGAGTTTTAGGGATGCTTCATAAGGATTCAGGCAGCAGCTCCTTGTAACGTGGGAAGGAGAAATGCCTTGGTCTCCTACATCCCCTTGCCTACAGTCTTTTGCCATCTCTGCTTGTAGAGGTGTTAATTTCTTTTCTGCTTTATGTTCTCTTTTGGATACAGTTCCAACCTTTTTCAAGTTAAAAAGGAAGCTCAAATCACTTGATCGGAAATAATCAATTTGTTTATTTTACAATTTTTAGAAGATGTTAGAAAGTGACTTGATAGCTTTCAAACTAAAGTGGGAACATTTCCATAATTTGACCTCAAGAGACGTCCTTTTGCTATGGCTGCATTTCTGGGCATCCAACACTTGCTCTTTCTGGACTATTCAATCTACTACCAATCTAGTACATTTTTATCCTGGATTTTCCTTCAAGGAACTCAGAGTGCAACATATGTTGCATATGATCCTCTGTTCCCCATTTAATCTTCACAACCAACACCCTTAAGGTAGGTTGAGAAAGAGTGACTCACCCATGGTAGCTCAGCAAGTTTCAGGACAGAGTGCGGATTTGAAACTGGGTCACAGAGAGTTGATTAATTATCTAGCCTTGCATTGTCTGTTTTGATTGTCATCAAGGTCTTAGGCAGAGTTATACCAGTTCAAGGTTCTGGTACTTACGTACAGAGCCCTAAGAGGTCTGGGACCTGCGTACCTTTGGGACTGTTTCTCTTGGTACATTCTCCAAAGAATACTTCATTCGACAAACAGTAATCTGCTGGTGGTCCCTGGCCCTAAGGAAGTCCGGCTGGCCTCAACCAGGGCCAGGGCTTTCTCTGCCCTGGCCCCAGTCTGGTGAAACACTCTGTCCCATGAGACCAGGGCCCTGTGGGGCAATTCCGCATGACCTGTATGACAGAGCTGTTCTACCAGACAGATGGTTGAAGCAGCTACGGGAACATCTAGCCTTCCCTCTTTTCCATCAAACCCATAGCTGACCCTCATTGGATGTTATTATTTATCACTATCTGAAAATTGTATAAAAGTACTGAAATGTAATTTACTGAATTCTTCTTAAAACATTTTAAATATTTTAATGGTGATACTGAAGTCTAATTGAAGCACACCAAGTCTAATAAAATAAAATAAAATAAAATAAAATAAAATAAAATAAAATAAAATAAAATAAATGTTTACTCTTAACAGATCTATTTAACAGTTATATTTTCAATGGGATTGCGTCTAGGATAGGCTGACCAGACGTCCCGCTTTTGGCGGGACAGTCCCGCCTTTAAACAATCTGTCCCGCATCCTGCAGGTTCTTCAAATTGTCCCGATTTTTGGGAGGCTGCCGCACTGCCTTCTGGGGCACAAGGCAGTGCGGCAGCCTCCCCTGCGCGAGACCACCTACCCGCCCCCCCGTCCCGGTTCACAAAGGTGACCACCTTCTGTAAACACAACTTACTGTAACTGCTAAGCTGCAGCTCCTCCACAGTCTCTTGATACTTGTTAACTGAATACATTATGTAAATTTCCTGAAACCCAATGTGTCTATGGTTGCTAACCTTTGGGCGGGGCCTGGAGACCATCCAGATTTACAACTGATCTGCAGACAACAGAGATCAGTTCTCCTGAAGAAGATGGCTGCTTTGGAGAGACTCTATATCCTACTGAGGTGTTTCCTTCCCTTTCTTCCCCTCCCCAAACTCAACTCTCCCCAGGTTTCATCCCCAAATCTCTAGAAATTTCAGCCTCAGTTGTGGTTCATGAGATACAAAAGTCCTATCTGTGATATAACATCAGTGATGGTTCATTCACTCATTCACTTTATCAAGCGATGACTAATCTTCTAAGAACAAGTCTTCCTTTAAATAAGAAAATAATCTGTTTTGTCTTTCTTTTTTACTGATGCATTTACATATTTTCACAGCAGTGCTGCCTTTTCCCATAGCGCCCCCCCCCCCCCATGAATAAAATGAAGAAATAAAAAGGCGTCTTACACTTTCTGGTGGAGAAGGGCTGCTAACCGCTTCTTCTTGATTGGTACAATATGCCAGGTTCCTCTTGAGACGTTCTTTTAAGTGTCTGTTTGATTGCATGAGAGTGCAAATATAGTTGACGTTTTCGTCCAAAGTATCTGGAGAAACAGTGAGCCCTGCGTCTGCTGATTTGGTGGGTTGTTCAGTGTCCACCTATCAAAAAGATTCAGAGTTTGTTCACTGACTGGGAATGAAAACACAGTTTGTACTGAATATAAATTGTTGTGAGCCACTTTGGGAGCCAACTGTGGTTGAAGAATGGGTGATTAAATAAACGAATAAAAGAGCAAAAAACCTTGCAGATTCTAAGGGGAAGTAAGTCTTGTCAGTGTCTAGACTCTAGATGGAAGATCTCTTGATAGCCCCTAAGCACAAAGCGTGTTGTTCCCAAAGTGAGATACAATTATAATCAGCACTATTGGGGGGGGGGGGGGAGCAGTTTATAAACAAAGTAACTAATTAAATAATTAATCAAATAAATAAATAAATAAATAAATAAATAAATAAATAAATAAATAAATAAATAAATAAATAAATAAATAACCAGTCTGCTGGATCAGACCAGAGTCCATCTAGTCCAGCACTCTGCTACTCGCAGTGGCCCACCAGGTGCCTTTGGGAGCTCACATGCAGGATGTGAAAGCAATGGCCTTCTGCTGCTGCTGCTGCTCCTGAGCACCTGGTCTGCTAAGGCATTTGCAATCTGAGATCAAGGAGGATCAAGATTGGTAGCATCCTTTGGGGATTGGTAGCATCCAAAACTGTTCAACATGACTTCATTAATGGAACATAGTGTTTTCACCTTAGAGATACACAATGCAATCTGAAGCAGAATTATACCCTTCTAAATCCACTGAAGACAATGGGCTTACAGGGGTCTAACTCAATGAGTCTGTTACATTTACCTTCAATTCTGTTTTCAGGCAGAGGAAGAGTAGGGAGGAAACTTAAAGGATCACTAAACAGCAATAACTTGATTATAGCAAGCTGCCGTTTGACGCTTAAAGCCCTTAGAGAATCCAAGGATTCTTAAACATTGTGGTATGTCTGACCACTGTTCTAGTTTGTATGTTAGTTGGGAGAGATGACCTCTTAACTTCCCAGTGGTCACATGTGATTACCAAAGACTCAAAGGCCAAATACACACATATCACTGAGATGTTTGTCAGTCAGCTCACCGCTGTAATTACTTTATTTTCCTGACAGAAAGATTGTGCTTTCCCCGCTACAGTTGCTATTAAGAAAAGCAGGGGCTGATGGGAATTCCCATAATTCCCAGTACAGCTTTACTGCAGCACAGGGAGCCAAAAAGGCAAACAACTCCTCCACCACTGGCATAAAGCCTTCTATAGGGTTGCCATGGATTTACACCACCGAAAAGGTGGTGTAAGTCCAGGAGCCAGGCACCAACATTTCTGGTGGCAAAGCGGAGGTGGAAGCTGACTAACATCAGCTCTCCCCAGCCATGACCCCCAGAACCACCCCCCCCCCCGAACCTCCATCCGACACTGCCATAGGCAGGGAATGCACAGGAAAACTGGTGTGGCTTGTGCACCCATGTCTGGTCATTTCATCTGGCTACAGTGGCCACCCACCAACAGACCCACCCCTCTGCCGGGGAAAGTCTGCAGATCTAGGCCTGTGCCACCTCCACAGACGGATTTGGGCTCCTCCCTTTGGATGGGGCCATTAGCTGTACAAATGGAAAACAAAGCCATAGCTGATGTACATTTGCTCATTTCTGGTGGAAGAAGTCTCATTTTCATCACGTTTGTTCCAATTTTTTTTGCACAGAGTTAAAGAGAAGCTTACCACATTTCCATCCTGATCAGATGTTTTTTCAGCCACATTTGAAACTTCCGATGTAATAGGGAAATCTTCATCTGCAAAAGACTCCTCTGTCTTCAATAAAGAGCTGGTGGGCTGAGTGAGAAAACTTGATACTTCTTTGATGGGGGAGTCCTTCACAATGCTGTCCAGTAATGATTCCCCCATGATTACCAATGGATCTTCCTGGGTAGGCATGGCCAATGTATCCAAGAATAAGTCCTTGCCTGGTAAAGCTTCCTCAGTCGTGAGTTCCCAGGCTGCCTCTTGACCATGGTCTTTTGCCATTCCACAGCTTTCCTTTTGCTTATCCAGTATTCTGCACTGTTGCGTTGCTTCTTCTTGGGATGATAATTCTTCATTGGAGTCTTTCCACTCGCTAGTATAGGAACAATCTTTATCTACAGGGCAAGTTCTCAGAGTGTTGAGTGGTGTCATTAGTTTTTCTGAAGCATCTTCAGAATCTGCATGTAATCAGATAGAATATTCATAAATAAATCAAAGATGGATGGCAGATGAAGAAGAAGACTTTATTTACAGTCAATGACCAGATATATTACAAATCTCCAAAATATCTACAACAAAACAAGAATGCAGATCTCTCTCCCGTATTCCAGCACTATCCATCTATATATCATTATACTGTGAAAAAGGCAAACTCTATGCTGGGGATAATTAGGAAAGGAGTTGATAATAAAACTGCAAGGATTGTCATGCCCTTATATAAAGCAGTGGTGCGACCGCACTTGGAGTACTGTGTTCAGTTCTGGTCGCCACATCTCAAAAAGGATATTGAAGAGATAGAAAAAGTGCAGAGAAGGGCAACGAGGATGATTGAATGGGATTGGAGCAATCCTCTCCCCTTATGAGGAGAGGCTGCAGCCGCTTGGGACTGCTTTAGTTTGGAGAGGAAGACGTCTGAGGGGGGATATGATTGAAGTCTATAAAATTATGCATGGGGTAGAAAATTGTTGACAGAGAGAAATTTTTCTCTCTTTCTCACAATACTAGAACCAGGGGGCATTCATTGAAAATGCTGGGGGGAAGAATTAGGACTAATAAAAGGAAACATTTCTTCACGCAACGTGTGATTGGTGTTTGGAATATGCTGCCACAGGAGGTGGTGATGGCCACTAACCTGGACAGCTTTAAAAAGGGCTTGGACAGATTTATGGAGGAGAAGTCGATCTATGGCTACCAATCTTGATCCTCCTTGATCTCAGATTGCTAATGCCTTAGCAGACCAGGTGCTCAGGAGCAGCAGCAGCAGCAGAAGGCCATTGCGTTCACCTCCTGCATGTGAGCTCCCAAAGGCACCTGGTGGGCCACTGCGAGTAGCAGAATGCTGGACTAGATGGACTCTGGTCTGATCCAGCAGGCTAGTTCTTATGTTCTTACTATATCATTATACACACCAAACATCATAAAAATACTAAACTAAACAAAAATATCTAAGGGGGGATACCATAAGCGGCGACTCCCCTTTGTGTCTGGGCTGAGGGGAAAGGGAGGGGAGCGCCGGGGACGGGGAGGCGGCGAGAGAACCCCCCCCCCCCTTCTTCATTCCTCGCCCGCCCAGACGCCTCTCTTGCCACACACTTGCCCGCAGGGCGAAGCGAGGAAGGCGGCTCCACAAGGCGGGGGAGCCGGAGCGCCCTTCCGACGAGGCGCCGTGAAGGAAGGTCGGGCGGCGAGAGGAGGCTCCCCCCTTCGCAGCCGTGGGGGAGCGAGAGGGGCTCGGCTGCAGAGGGAAAAGGGCCTCCCCGGTGGATGCTGCTTCGTCAGGGGACTCCGAGAAGCTCTCCCCCCCTTCTTTTCCTGCCCCCTCCCCCCCGTCTAGGCCGAAGTGGGTCCGCCCCCAGCATCGCATCGTGCCTCCCCATTATTTTCCGTTCCCAGACCCAACATGGGGCGACGGGCGCTGGACATTCCTCTCGAAAGAGGCGACGCCTGGTTATTTTTAAATGCGAAGTGACTCAAAGGGGTTTATTATTTGGGTGGGGCGGTGTTTCCTCCCGCCACGCCCCTTCCTGGGAAACCTGGGCCTTTTGAAATATGAAGACGGACTCGCGTAATGGAGTAAGACCTCAGGCAGCCGCGCTCGTCTGCCATTTGCCCTTTCAGACTGGATTGCTGCAAACCAAGAGGGTTTTTTAAAACAGAAAAAGACGCTTTGGAGACAGGAGATTTCTTCTTGTCGGGATCGTTACTTTTTTAAAAATTATTATTATACACCTCCCTCGCCCTGATGTCCCCCCACCTCCCAAATATGACTGCCTCGTTGCAGCAGCACCTTTTGCTGGTGCTGCTCTTCGCCAGTGCCACCTTGCTGCTCGGCATTGCGGCGGCTGCTCAGAGTGAAGAGACAACGTGCGCTTCTAGGGACTTCTATCAAAATGATCATGGAATTAACGAAAGTCGGATTTCTCAAGAGAATGATACCGTCCTGTGTATGAAAGGCAGCACCTGCTATGGTCTCTGGGAGAAGACACGAGAAGGAGACATACATCTTGTGAAGCAAGGATGCTGGTCTCACTTAGGCGACCCCCACGACTGTCATTCGGAAGAGTGCATCGTAACCACCACCCCATCTTTAGTTCAGAATGAGACATATCGATTCTGCTGCTGCAGCACCGACTTGTGCAATGTCAACTTCACAGAGAACTTTCCACCGGATCCCACCAATGCGATGCCTTTCAATTCATCTCATTCATATCACCGAGATGAAACAATTGCCATAGCTCTGGCATCAGTATCTGTACTGGCTGTTTTGGTGATCGCTCTTTTCTTTGGATACAGGATGTTTGCAGGGGACCGAAAGCAGGGTCTGCACAGTATGAACATGATGGAAGCAGCAACATCAGAACCCTCATTAGACCTGGACAATCTGAAGATGCTGGAGGATTCCTTTGCGGCTGACTTGGAGGTCAGGAAGATACGATAAGGACCCGCCACTTATCAAGAGAAACCAAGGTCACGAGGCCTTCTGGCAGAAGACTCCGGGTTGCTTTGCTTTCTATCCAGCTGCACACTTCTCTGCAGCCATGCTGACTTTGCAAATGTGCCTTCAGTACAAACCATGGGTGCAGTGGCCATTTTTCTGAATGGTGTGGCCCAGGTTGACAGATCTTGCATTCTTGATGTAAAATATGTACGGGCTAACAGATTCTTCCCCAGGAAAAGTTTTATTGCAAAACGTGTAGGATTTTTTTTTACCAGAATAAGAAAGGATTCTTCTTCATTTGCACCATCGTCTTTTTTCCAATTTTATTTGTATCACTGGAGACATCGTGACTGTTTCTTGCCAAGGTTATTTTAGGGGCCTTTGGTTTAAAGCACGATAAAACACTCAAGCAGTGGGAAAGGATTTCCTTTGAGTAGGTACTGCTGACCTATTTTTTAAAAATTAGATCCCAGTTCTTCTTCATGCTCAAAATAGCTGACAATATGATTAAAATACAGTATTAAAAACCAAAAACAGACTTGACTTCAATAGGCTTAGAAGCGCATTCAACTCTGCTTAGAATTGCAGTGTTAGGGATTCAAATTCCTTCCTTCTGAATGGCTGGCAGTTTATTTAGGACAACATTTGACTAACTTTTCTATCGGCAGTCCTGAATTGTTTTTCAATTATGACCTTCTATGTATTCTTATGGTTGTTTAATTTACATTGTAAGCCTCCTTGAGTTCCTTCGGGACTGCATTACCCCATATGTCCCAGGTCGACCTCTGCACTCAGCAGAGGCCAATTTACTGGAGATTCCTAGCCCCTCAATGATGCGGCTGGCCTCCACTCGGGCCAGGGCCTTTACGGCTCTAGCCCCTGCCTGGTGGAACACTCTACCACCTGCTATCCGGGCCCTGCGGAACCTTGGAGAGTTCCGCAGGGCCTGTAAGACCGAGTTCCACCGGGCCTTCGGAGAGACCAGCCGCTGAGGATGCCCCCGCCCCCGCCCCCCCTGCTCTACAGGGGTCCCTACCAACATCAGGACCCACTACTTTACTCCTGGGAGGGTTGCATATGGGTTTTGTGGGGCATCGTTTTAGACTGTAACTGTTTTAATTTATATGTATGCTTTTATATTTTATTGTTCACCGCCCTGAGCCCTTCGGGGATAGGGCGGTATATTAAATCAAATAATAAATAAAATAAATAAATAAATATTCAGATCATTTTTTCTTTTCCATAATCAATAGACAGAATTTTGCTACCCATTTAGTAATATTCTCCTTCTTATCTTGTAATAGTTTTTCACAACAAACTTTATCAGAACAGTATGTCATTTTGTGTAGTAGATGTGACAGGCATTTTTTCCTTGCCTCCTCATAAAGGGGACACTTTAATAACATATGCTCTATAGTTTCTACAGAATTCAGAGAGCAAGAACATAACCTTGCAGCACAAGGTATCTTTTGATATTTCCCTTCTAAGACAGCAGAAGGTAAATGCGCACTTCTTGCAAGAGTAAAAGCTCTCCTTAGATCTTTATTATCCAGATAAGTTAAGTAAGGAGCAGGGGCAGTGATATATTTCTGTGTATAGCATAGAGGAAAATCTGAATATCTTGCCAGATCAGACTGTCGTGATACATCTTTGATTCTTTGGGTCAGTTCACTTTTAAAACGATCCCAATTTTTGAACATATGGATGAGATGGCAGATGAAAGTTTCCAGTTGAGCCTGAATTGAACACTGATTTCCTACCTACGGCAAAGCCACTAGTCATAGGACCAAAGGCAGAATCTGCAACTCTAAATCCTCAATCCAACCCTAATAGTGAAAGTCAACTTGTACAAGAAATCATACTCAAGTGACTTCCAGGAAGCTCCTCATCTTCTACTTCTCCATATAAAACAGTTCCTACCACATCTCCAAGTTCACAACAACTAATTGGCTAATGCTCAGGTCTCATGGCCAAAGCCATTCTTTTTCAGCCTGCCACTAATTCTACAGAAATCACAGCCAAGATAACAACTTTCCCCCTCTCTTGTACATTTGGCTAATGCTGTTTCAGGACCCGGTTAAATCAATTAAACCATCTTAGGCTTCTCTGCTTGCTTATGCTCCAGTATGATATATACTACTGCATAGGGCAATAATGCCTTCTGTTTTCTCTAAGGTCAAATTGGCCAGTTTCTATGAAAAAGAATAACCAGAGAAATCTGATGTTAAAAACTACAATATTCAGAAAACAGTGAGAGAACATTTCAGTATCCCAGAACCAACTGAAAGCAGTAGTGGATTTAGGAGGAGGCCAGAGGGGTCATACGACCCAGGCGCCACCCTAACATATCATGTGGGGGGGGGGGGCGCTTGGGTTATTCCCCTGCCCTCTTCCCAGGAGCAAGCAGCAGCAACTTACCCACCTACTGCACTCCTGCTCACCAGCTGCTTCTTTGGCCACCTTGCTACCACTGCTACTGCTCATCACTGTATGTTCCTCCACCGCCAATCAGGACATGCCGGCAGCGCACAGTCTGACGTCAGGGGAAGACCCAGGGCCACTGTGGGCTCCTGTGGCAGTGTGGCAGCTGGGTAAGTGACGGGAGGGGCCCTGGGCCGCAGTTGTGGGATGGGTGCAGCTGTGGGGTGGGGGGAGTGGCCGCCACTTTACAACGGTACACCCCTGCCTGAAAGTCTCCATCTTTCAGCAACAAACTTCAAAGGGAGACTGCTCAATTAACTAAGTGGTTTCACATTCTTCTCTTTTCTCAACTGTGTGTTGAACCAGGAGTTGGAATTGTTATCTCATAACAAAATGTTAACTATCTCAGTAAAATTTGGGACATAGTACCCATGACAGGTGTTAAGTAATGAATGATGTCTATATTTGTCATTAGATCTTTAATAATTACATTCCTGTACTTCCTGCATGTCATAGCTCCTTGTCCCTGTTTTCATATACCTTGTCCCTGTTTTCATACACCTTACATAAAAAGAGAGCATAGTGAGGATCTGCTCGTTGCATCTGAAGAAGTACGCTTTAGTCCAGGGGTGTCCAACTCTAGTGCTTCAGATGTTCATGGAGTACAATTCCCATCAGCCCCTGCTGGCATTGCCAATTGACCATGTCAGCAGGGGCTGATGGGAATTGTAGTCCATGAACGTCTGAAGTGCCAGAGTTGGACACCCCTGCTCTAGTCCATGAAACCTTATATTGGAATAACATTTTGTTTGTTTTTAAGGTGTCACAAGACTCCTGTTTATTTAAACCTGCCAATGGTTTCCATGGTGGCATCACAAAACATAGAATCTTTTCATGTTGGCTTCCAGAACGTTGCTGCAATTTCAAGAGAGGCTGCTTCTTAGTCAACTTGGACACCTCTGTACCCATCCGCTTTTTATAAAATATGCAACCATTATTCCAATACACAGGAAGCAATGAGAGTTCAAGTCCTTTTTGGTTTATAGGATAGGCTCATAAAAGGTAGCTACCATATAAGAAATCTTCAAACAGTGGCTCAGAAAGGTGGTCCCCCTTGTAAAGAGTGTGGTCACATTCACTTCTCATCCTTGTGCCCAGCATTTCATCCTACAAACACACCAAAAAAGAAAAGAAAAAGAAAAAACAATTGACTGTTATGGGAAAAGGGCATTTGTGGGCACAAAACAACCTATGTAGTAAATACGCAGTCAAAATGACTAAAAGAATGTTAGCATATAAACTACCGATTGCTGAGGAATGTATGAACTGTGGACATCAAGTAGCCAGTCGTACATTATTGTAAAATTACTGGGTTAGATCCAGCTATTTGTCACTGCCTCCACCTACACAATTTGTCCATTCAAGTTTCCCAATTGACAGAATAGTATTTTCAGAGGTCAAAGGGAATGTTTCTTTTCCATTTCCCCAGCAAGGAAAGCTGGCTGAATCCACCTAATTCTTTCGACTGTCCTGCTCAATTTGTGACTCCTAAGGTTGAACACAGTCACTAGCCAAGTATGAATA